>NC_086226.1:6887454-7204103 GCF_035770615.1 Melospiza melodia melodia
TGAAATCTGGGTAAACAAGATTGTTGTTTTCAGACCTGGTACAGTTATACTGCTGCCCATGGTATAAACTGAGTCCAGTGTTCAGCACATGAAGATCACCATCTTTCATCTTTAAAATTCCACCAGTGGTAGATTTTTGTCATAAACTCGGCTGATTAGCGGATGGGGCTAATAATGCCAAAGTTGTGGGTTTGATCCTCATACCAGCCATTCACTTAAGAGTTGGACTTTTGGGTGGGTCCTTTCCAACTCAGAATATTCTGTGATTCCGTGATATGTGTCTGCTTCTTCTCCACTGTCACTTGTTTATCGTAGACTCGCAAATCCCCTTGACTCTAGAGTAATTCAGGGTATTTCTGGAAAGCAGGAGCTAGGAAATGTCTGCACCATGGGCAGGACTCTGAGCTGTTGGCACCCAGATTGGCTCAACCCAGTTTTGACACAGACAAACTCTCTTTGAGTGGGAGTTTCAGTGGGGATGGTTTTGCCTCTTGCCTGCTGAGATCTCAGATTGGAGTGTCACAGCTTGCAAGAAGTTTCAAGACTCCGGAAACACTGGAGGTCAAGAAAACTTTTCTTCGTGACATACACAGCATTTTCCAATTTGCTATATATATTTTGCAGTATGTACATGAAATCAGCTTGGGAGGAAGAACATCTCTCAATGTAAATGATTTAGCTCACTGAGTAAACTGTATCTACTGCTTTTACCCAGAATCTCTGGGCCTCTTAGGAGCCCTAGACTTAGGGACAGGAGAAATTTTAAATAGGGCAACTATGCCATGGTTCTTAGAATGTTACTGCAGGCAGAATTCACTTTTTCTAGCTTTATCACAAAAATATTAAGCATATAGTCTAAGTTAGTAATCTAGTCTCCTCCTATGGACAGTGGAGAGAGAGAAGAGCTTCCAAACTATGATTCATCCTGTCCTAAGACAGATTGGATAAATGGCACTTCAAAGTTTCCCTTCCCTCTCCCGTCACTGAATCAGGAATGAACCTATGGCAATTAACTTAGATTTAGATATCTCACTTTTAGACACCTAAAGAGAGGTAAGATGAATCGCAACTTTCACCTTTTCAGGCCACAGTTTTCTATCTGTATCATATGAAGGATGATACTTGACTTTTCTGAAACCCTAGGCGAGATCTATGAATTAAAATTGCTATATAAAAACTATGGATTTTAGAAGTTTGGGGTTTGTCCTAAAAAGAAAAGGTATCTTTTTTCATTAATGTGTTTGCGTCATAATATCAGGGGAAGAATAGAAGGGATTGCATCCCTATCAGCCTGAGCAATAGAGATTATCTGATCAGTTTTAATTCCTCATTAAAGTCAATTTCCATTTTCATTTTTTGTATTTTACTTTGCTACCACTCATATGCTCAGGACAGAAAGTGAACCAAAAAACCACCCCAAAACCTTAAAATTAAAAGTAGCGGTGTGTAGCATCAGTGTCTTTAAAATGTGTTTTCATAATTAAGAAAAGTATTTTTATCTTTAAAACCAGCTTGCTTTGGAATCTGTGATAGAAAATGAATATGGCCCCTTGTAATATCATTTGTAGAGAGGCAATTTTCAAGGCAGCACTGCACTGAAACATTTTCCCCCAGGGAGGATAAACAGTTGGCTTCAATTAGTGAGGGACTGTTTCCTTTCTTTTCAATTTTAAGGACAGTCTTGCAGCCTGATCCTGCACAGAGGAAGAGAAATCTCTGCACAGGGCAATAGACTGCAGCTTGGAAGACTGAGGCTTAAATTCTTGCCTTGCCACAGATATTCTCCTTGACCTTGAAGAGGTTACTGAGGATCAGGCTATTATTTTCACTCCATTTCTATCTGGTGACTATTATTACCTTTGACTGTCTGAATATACACGTAAAATTGGCCGAACATCTTGCTCTGACTCCAGTTTCCTTCTATAAAATAATATTGGTGCTGCAAGGATACATGCATTAAAGATTATTAGGTGCTCAGGTTCTCTAATCATTAGTTCCACAGAAATAACTTGGTTAGATAAATAGAGGTGTTCAAAAGTGTCAAATGTGTTTCACTGCTCAAATCTCACATAAAGTCAATGGGCCTTGGGTGTCTAAATATTCCCTTTGAAAATCTCCCCAAATAATGATGTTCTTCCAAATAGTTGGAGCCAGCTTTGTGGGGCTGATTCCTTACACTTTTACAATGGAATCAGCTCCATCTTTCTCCCATAGGAGAAGCTGCCTATGGATGCTTGTGGAAAGTGAGGAGGACATGTTCCATGGCAGGGCAGGCTTGTTTCATAAAACAAGTTGAGACTGCCCAATGAACAGGACTGGAAGAGTGTTAAAAATAAGGGAAAAGTAACTTAAGTATCTTAGGAGTTCCCTTAGTGAGGGAATGCTTTCTTTTTTGCATCAAACCTTAAATGCAGGAATTGATAGTTAATAAAATACTTCCTGCCCATGAACTGCCATATGAATGGTAATTAATTCCCAAAAATCTTTATTTTATCCATCTCTAGAGTCACTGATAAATGGCCAGATGCATTGATTACTAACCACAATATACTAACACTACCAAGCAGACAGCCAATTAACATGAAATTATATTGCCACAACCCGATGTACATTGGTACATTGGATGTATTGCTTTCTTGTTGTTTTTTTTTTTTTTTTCCCAAAATGATTATGACTATAATTATTATTAAGAATAGCTAATGAAACAGAGGTGTGGAAGAGTGGGCCAGAACCACAGGAAAGGGTGAATCAAGTTTGTGTGAGTTTAATGACTTTAGAGATTGGACTAAACCAACACAGTCGCTCCAATCCCTAGACCAGAAATCTAATTATTTATCTTCTTTCTTATGGTAGTGCCTATAGAACCAGCCACGAATGATGACACCAGGCTCACTGTACTACACAGAACAGACAAAAGTCTTCTCTTCCTTAAAAAATTAGTCTCTAAAGACAACCAGGGGCAGTGTTTGGATACAGAGGTTTCAGACAATGTCTCCCCAGGTGACACAAAAGGAATTACGCTGGGTTGCATAGTTAGGAGTGAAATTAGTAGTTCAAGTCAGGGGCTGAGAACTTAGAGTCTGCCCAGAGCAAGAAAACAGTAGGATGGCCTTCAAGCAAAGCTCCTTTTGGTGACACATCCTCTGACACAAAGCAAGTGACATGAATGGCACACACAAGAGCCTAAGCCAGAGCAGCACAGCCTCCTTCTTGACCAGGACCATTCTCTTACACTCTCACACCACAGGGTGGGTGAATGTGATCACACCAAAGGCCAGACAGCTGAAAAAAAATGATCTCAGGTTTAGCAGATATCTGAGGGACACAAGAAGGAGCCTGTTATGCCACCATGCCACTCACTACAGAGGAGGCAGCTCAGTGGGCACCGTGGTAGAAACAAGGGTGCAAGGCTATAGATGTCCCCAAATACCAACTGTATCTTTACAGAGAGCTCTTCAAAAGGACCAAGGGCGCCTAAAACAAAACAGAGGTCAAAAAATCATGTTCACAACAGAAATTCTATTCCAGGGTCTGCAATGAACTGAATTTATCCCTGCCTCTCCTTGATCTCAGTGTGTGATCCCACAGTCTTCCCGGGTATTACAGGCAATGGGGTTTCATTAGAGCCTCTGATGTTTCCTTTTTGAAGTTTGGGCTTTGAGAGGAAAGGCCAAAGCATGGGAGCAGTAGCCATTCTGGTGTTCCTCTCCAGATAAAAAGGAAAGGAATAGGGTTTAGATCTAGATGAAATCGTTAGATCTCATTTAACCTTCTGCATAAACTGACTGTAAAATTTCACCCAAATGATCTTTGCTGAGACTTCTGGCTTGTATTTGACTGAAGAATAAAGAAATTTAGCCAGAGAATAACTCTTTTGAGGCTTCAGTACAACTTTGATATCAAACAGGTTGGAATTGATATGAACCTTCTAAAAAGCTTTTAATAATTCAGTTCAATTAGTAAGGATACATTTTGGTGATCAACTACATGTAACAAGTAGAATATATTTTTCCATCAAATACCTAAATATGTATGCTTTCTCCAGTTTCCCTCACAAAAAAACAAGGGGCAATCTTTTCCTAGGGCAAAATTTTCCAGATTTTTCTAAAGAGACCCTTGAAAAAACACAACAGGGTGACTCTCCTAAAACTGAATGGGTGGAAATATTCATGTTTATGGACAATGGAACTCATTCAGAGCAATAAAAGGGAAGTCTCCTGGAAAACAGAGGAGGATGCAATCTGCATGGCTCCTCCTGTGTGGTCCCAATGCTGTCATTTCCTTCTTGCCACATGTCCATACCAACACAAATGTTTCTGCTTCAGTTTCTGTCTTCCTATTCTGACCATGCGCCAAAGAGGTGAGACATGTTCAGGGCTTTTCAGAAAGTTATGCTGTCCCCAACTCAAAAGAAATGTCTCATCTGCCTTATCCAGTGACCACAGAAATGGTTGTTTGCATGTCTGCAGACACTGTGGAGTGACAGAATTTCCATAGGCAACTTATCAGGAGACAGAAATCCTCCATTTTGCAGACATCAGTAACATGGTGACCTTTAACAACATCGCAAGCTTTCACTCTCTCTTTAAAGCATTATATCCATCCTTAGGGAGAAAAACTTGTAGCTAAGGATTGAAATCAGAAGTGGATCATAATTCTGGCTGTGCTATTCAGTTGCCCTGCTGTACTTAGGATCCATTTCTTTCTAGCAGGGCTTTTTTTTTTTTTTAAATTCTGTCTTGAATCTAAAAAAAGAAGTGACCAGGCTGGCAGTGACATGTGATTAATAGATTGCACCTTTAGAAAAAGTTAGCAGAAGGAGATTAGCATTGCAGCCTATTATTTATTAATTAAATGCAGACACCCTATTTATACCAATGCTGATGGCATTAGTTCACATCCATGCTTTGGGACTGCATTATCCATCCGGTCTCCCAGCATAGTAATGTTTGTTACTGAGCTGGTGGATGTTGCTGGGCTCCTTCTGTCACTTGCTTCTGTTGTCAGCAGGAAAGGACAGCCAAGAAGTTAAAGATCCAACCTGAACATTTTGTTCAAGTGTCTGCTCTGTCTCTAAGAGCCTGAGTTACCTTGGCCATATCTCTGGGCTCCCTTGGGACATCACTGCTTGCTTTCTACATCTGTACCTCCCCGTAGCTCAGTGTGCAGTGAAGATTGAGCATGCAAGGCAGAGCGCTGTGTGAGACCTTTCCCATTGCCTACAGGAGGAAGAATTACATTAGTGGGCATATAGGTACCTGCTGCTGCTATTTCAGTCAGCAGAATGGGAAAGAGTTATCACAAGTGTTGTTATTTAGCTGTGCCAGGGTAGAAAATTATACTTCACATGACTCTTGTTTGATAAGCTTGTCCTCCTGCCTACAAAGTATTCAAAGGAAAATTCTGAAGCCTAATACAACCCTGAGGTTTCCATTGTTCCTAGCAGCTGTTTTCAAGATCCTGCCTTCAAATGCAGGAAAAACAACAAATGGATTGCAGGGCTCTTCCTGATTCCACCTCAGAGGAATGCCATGGGCTTCTCTGTCACAGGCTAAGCTTGGGACAAGCAGATTGCTGTGAAATGGCCTTCTCTTGCACCTTGAATTAGAGAAAGCCCTAGTGGTGCTTGGCACACTTCTGCTAGTTTAAATCAGGAGATAGCTCTTTAGTGCCTCATAAACAAATACATGGCTTTTGGTTGGACCCACTGTTGTTTCATGAGCCAGCAGAGCCAATAGACCATACATGTTTGGCCTTCAGAGTAAAGATGGGAATCCAGGAATCCTCACATTCACCTGTGGGTATCCTTGAAAAATGGCAGTTTGGGTGTCCATAGTCCAAATGACCAGCTACTCCTGCAGAAACGTGTCATGAATGCTTAGATTTGGTAGGGTTTCTTAACAAGTTGTGATATACATCTCTTTTGTGACTGTGTTTGGCTCTTTTTTCACACATTAAAGGACAAGTTAGATGCATGAACTAGTCTCCCAACAGCATCTTCTACTTGTAAGCAGCTGCTTTGCCTCTCAGCAGGATGATCTGCAACCAGAGCAGGCAGTCTGGTCATGAATAGGTTTAAGGTTTTCTTTGTACTCTGGGAAAATTCCTAAGTCTACAGATTTACAAAAAAAAGTTTTAAAACCGTGGTGAACTCATGAAACTATTTGGGCTTTGATTCAAAACCCTCTCAGAATGAGACTTCTGGAGTCTGAGTAGGCTTTGGATCAACACCACCATGGAAGTGTTCCTCCAGAGCAATCTGAGGACCCGAGCCTTAGGCATCCTCCTACCATCATTTTGGTGTTTGCTTATTTGAATTTTTGTCAGCTATCATGTTCCCTCGCTGAAAGCTGAGCACTGTAACAGCCAATAATTAAAAGTGAATATTGAAGAGTCTTTCAGCATTATCTGCACCATGATACAATCTGAACACAGGCAAAAGACATTAAAAGATGAATGAAGAAAGTGAATGGGCTGATTTATCCTGGACTGTTTCTCGCGGTGTGAAGTCTGCCTTTCACAGCCTGATGAAGTGCAGAGACAGTTAGTGGATTTGCTACCAGGAAGGGCACACATTCATTTCCCTTCCTGCAAATGTATTTAGAGCTGAAATTGAGCATAGGGAAAGTTAGAGCCAAAAAAGCAACTACTGAAAATGCAAACTATCATTTATTTTGGCAAGCTGGTGTTAAGAAGAATAAGTTGAGGGTAATAGAAACTGGCATAGAAATTTTACAGAAGGATTTCTCCCTGTGTGTGTATGCTTCCAACTGGTTGTTTTTTTCTTCTTTTTTCTGCCCTGCATTTCTTGTAGCTTTCCACAGTTAGACATTTCTTCCTATGGAAATTTATTAAATACTGTACCAGTTGTGAACATACCCACTTCTAACCTTAGACAAAAAGAGAGTTGTATGCAAAGTGAAACTGCAGTTCCTCCCCATCCCCACTGCTGTAGCAGTAGCATAAAGCACCTCGTCTTTAGTCAGGTAGTGAAGAAGGGCAGAAAGATGGATTTAAAATGGATGCTGCTCTGCTGGATGATGTAGATATATTAGCACTTCTGCATCTCTGTCAGTGACTCTCAAAGCCTCCTTCAGATGTAATCAGCCTCTTCACCTTGCCCAGTGTATAAGGAAACTGAGGAACTGTGACTAATGTGGTTGGGAACAGCACATCACTACACAGCTTGGAGATGAAGTCACGTCTTCTAAATCCTGTTCAGTGCCCTACTTAAATCTGGTCTTCTTCATTCATTTTGCCCTCCTTCCTTCCCCCAGATTTTCACGAGTCTTCTGGGTGCTGTAAATGTGCTATAAAGTGAATCAGAGGGCACAGGAGTGCACGGGGTTGGGGAGGTTTCAGGGGAATTCCCTGTGGGTCCAGCCTGTCAGCACCCACCCATTCCTATGGATGGGGAACACCTTGCTGCTGGCATTGCAGGAAACAAAGGAAAAGGTGATGCTATCATGCTGGAGAGGATGTAGCCCCATTCCTGACCTCCCTGCACCCTCTGTGCCGTAGGAATTCATCATCACTCTCCTGTCAGTTATATTATCTCCTGCATGCAGCCGTGCAAACACACAGCATAACACGTACAAATATCTGGTCACAAAAGGCTCAGCAACAGCTCTGACCAAATAAAATCCCCCAAACAGACAGTGAGTCTGGATATTGTCCTTTTAAATCTCCTTTGAAGGTTTCAATTTTTTCCCCCTTTTTATGTAAATCTGTTCTACCTACACCACACAAATGCCAGGAAGTCTTAGAACAGTAAATACCCCTGCAGCACAAACAAAAATCATGCTTCAGAAAAATTGTTCGGCTTCTCAAAGCCACGGTCTTGCCCTTTAAAATGAAGGACGTGCTTCTGAAAAGCTCTCCTTCTTCTCCAGACCTTTGTTTCCAGCATGTTTGCAGCTGTACCACCTTTGCCTGTGATGGTATCATAGCTTCTTAGGTTCAGCGAGGACACTCAGCCCTGAGAGACATTTAAGTAATGTCTTAGAATTTCAGAAACTGTTTTGCCATTGAGTTAATATTAAAGCGACATCTTCAAAAGGCAATATGAAGCAATTTGCTATAAGTTATCCAGTCTATTGGCTAGGACCAATAAAATCCCTGCTCCTTCTTGCCAAAGGAAGTCAGACTTGTACAGTCAAGCTGTTTGTATGTGCCTGTCTGGGCCCATCTATCAGTCAATCTGTCAAGGGCTCCTCCTCTGAGCTTTGAACCCACTGGGTAATTTAACCTGTCGTTGATGGGGTGGAAGAAGTCCCAAAGCTACTGTGTTCCTATAAATTTCATGAAAATAGGCAGCCATGCAGAGCAGAGGGTTCTCATTAGTGTTCACAAGCCCATCTTTTATTAGACATCAATGAACTCATGGGGGTAGGGGCACTGGATGAGGGTTTACACATTCGGCTGCCCATGAAGCAACTTGTTTCAGTGTGTGAGCTCTGATACCCTGTCAAGAGGCCTCCTGTAGTAACAGCTTCCTGGTTTTAACAGGATGTCAGACAGATTTCTTAGCTCCTTTCTGCTGATTTCAACAATGCTTCACACGGCAGAGAAGTCAGCCTGCTGGTTGCATTTCCCTTCCCTCCTCAGCCAGAGCCACTGGGGAGAATTTCTGCACAATGTTTAACAAATAGCACAACATCAGAGGTGGCTGCTTTTCAGTGAGGAGTACCTGAAGGAAACAAGAAAAACAGTACAGTCTTTTGAAATTTTTCTCTATAGCATCACAAAAAGTAATACTCAAAAATAAACAGGTATCTCAATCATATCTTCAGGTTGTCCAAAACAGACTTCAGATTAAAACAGGTGTGTGAACAAATCTTAATTTCATTTAACATTGTTCAGATGGACTCAATTCCTCTTCCAAACCCTTTTGCATTAGTAGTGTTGATTTTTTTTTCTTTGTTCTGCAGAATAAAGAAATCTGAGCTGTTGCTCAAAGCGTCTAGGTTTAAAACAGGAAAGCACACTCTGAAGCAGACCTCAAAAGCTCCAGTTAGGTGGTAGTGCATGTAGCAACAGGAGAGATGGTTCTTCAGCTTTAGTTCTGAAATCTCTGTGCTGTCCTGGGTTGATGTCAAATCTCTGGCCATTACCCAAGCATATCTGTGGACAGAGGGATGTGGATGGAGGTGTTCACAGTATACAGTGTAATGTACTACAGACAAACCATGGGTCTCTGCCTCTGACAAAGAATTTTGAGGTAGATTTGATATAATTTTGAGGAAGATTTGATATAACTTGGCTAAAAAGTACAAGGAATAAATGGCACTAAAAACATATACATATACATATACATATACATATACATATACATATACATATACATATACATATACATATACATATACATATACATATACATATACATATACATATACATATACATATACATATACATATACACATATATGTGTGTGTGTGTGAATAAATAAAAAACCTTTTTTTGGCAAGAACAGCATTGAACAACAACTGAAATGTACCCCCAGCTGGTATCAGTCATATGGAAACCTATGTTTCAAAGAAAAGCAACTTAAAATTAACATCGTGTCAGAGCTACTGCTTTTCATGAGCACCAGAAAATTCTCCATCCTGTTATTTCTGCAGATCAAAAAATTTTTACATGTGTACTTACATTATTTGTTCTCATTGTAGCATTCTGGATAAAGGAAAAGTCAGTTTAATTCCTCCTTTCAAAGAAAATCACACTAATTTGGATATGTGGATTGCATAAAACTAGGTACTCTGTGGGATGTGTGTGCACATGCATTGTTCAGGTCCTATGCCCTTTTAGGTTTTTTAAAATTCAGTGGCAGTTTTACAGAAAAATTATTGGGTTTATTTTCAATTTGTCAAAGTATTGGATTTTTTTTTCTTAGACTTCATTTCTATAGTCCCTTTGCTGAAAGTAAAAAATCTTATTTTCTTTCTTTCTTATGTTCTTTATTTCTTTCGGTTTTGGCTTTCTTCCTTTCTTTACCTCTTTCACCTACCTGCCTGCCTGCCTCTCTCTTAGGTAATATCACCATAATTTCTAGAAGCTATAACAAGCAGGCAAAAGAATAGGATCAGCCTTTCTTCTTTTTAAATGGTGGTGACTAAGCAGTAACTCCACATGAGTTCTTAAAAGTCAGTTTGATTTACTGTGGGGTACATTAGAGCAGGCTCTGGTATACATTATCCTGCCAGAGAAGTTGTTTATATGTATGGAAGACCAATAGGATGAAGCTGGAAAAAAGGCTGGTTTCTGTCCCTCCTGAATGAGTGGAAACAGAAAACAGGAGAAGAGAAGAGACAAGGACAGGAGACAGTTCCACCAGGAGGTTATTTCTGCTTGCAAGGATTCTGCCCAGAGCTCTCTCCTTACGTGGACCACCCTCTGTATAGCTGGAGGTGTGCCCAGTGAGGAACCAGACCAGGGAGAGCACCCTGGCAGCAGGAGGTTTGCCAGCCTGGTCTTACGCAGCAGCTGAAATTTATTTTCTGAAGGTAGGACCCCTTCTGTGACCATTATTCACCCCAGCCCTTACAATGCAATTATTTGCCCCTAATAATGTTGTTTTCCTCATGTGAAACATCATGCTAGGAGTCACATGAGGAGTCACATAATACCTGTCTCAGGTATCTCTTGTGCTTCCTGACTTCCTGAAGAAGCAAGTCAAGAGGACAACAGAGGTTTGCAGCATTGCCTGAGCCCTTTGACTCCTTTTAGCTTTGCCTCTCTGTGGGCAGAATGACCTGGGAGCAATGTCCCAGCCAAGCAGGATCAGATTATGGCCTTTGCAATGTGGCAGCACAGCCAGCACCAGGGGAAATCACATTTTCACTCAGCTGATGTTAAAACAATAATATTACTGGTCTTGTTCTCTGATATGCCACGAGGGTAGTGTCCACCACTGTCGCTGCCCACCACTATTGGTGTCCACCAATAGTGAGATGTTCTGTGGTAAAGGGAAAGAACCATAAAAGCATTGGGTCCATACAGCAGATGAACTCCCTACACCCTCCAGAACCTGGCAGAGCTCTCTGAAATAACAGGGGGAGAGGAAATAAAGAGCTTGGAGCCTTGGGAAAGTTTTGTAGGCGTCCTTGCACATTTCATGCAAGTTCTTCTTCCCAGTTCCCCGTCTAACAGTGAGCCTTTGAACACACCACTGAGCCAGGAAACCAGGAGCAATACCACAGCAACCACAATCCCTCGGGCCATGCTGGGCTTTACCTGTCCTGATATTGGATGGAGCACATCATTTTTTTAGTGGGAATACTTATTTCCCAAGCCTAAATTATCCTTAGTGTTTTTGAGACTAGATTTTTACGGGTCAGGCTTTAGTGTGGTGTTAAGCCTCCAATAAATTTTATTCAGATTGCCTGAACAACTTTTAATAGTTCCTATTTTTCACTCCTGGCAGTAGTCCTGCAGAAGTAGTTTGTTCTCTGTGCTGAAGTGCTAAAGTCCAAGCTTGCAGCCCCAGACCCTACAATCTCCTCCATGGTGACCTATAATCATTATCCTTGCAGTTGAAGGTTGTATTCATTTCCAGGTCTCTTGATTTATTAAGGATGAAATTCAGCTGGGACTTGGAAAAAATTCTTTACTCATTTGGCTTTTGTTGCAGACTTATTTATAAGGCCAGGAATCAGTGAGCACTTTGAATCTGGGATGGGCAACATTCCTTGATTTGGATAGCATTTTGTCTTCTGGTAATGTAAGCAATGAGCTAGACAGATAAAAAAAATCTGAAATTATCTATCCTAGTGAAATTCTTTGCTTCCTTATTTTTGTATGTAATATACATAGTTATCTCCCTCCTCCAAATTGCTCAATTTCTATAATCCACTAGAAAAATGCTCCGTGTGGGCTGCGGATTTGTCTCTCTTGCCAGGATCAGGCTTTCATTTTAATATTCTTTTTAATTTTTCTCTTGGGCAAGGATGGAAAACATACCTGAAGGTCTCACCTGACACCCAGTACAGATCATGTTAACACTACTGTGACTATCAGCGGGCCTGCAAAATTTTACAGAATGTCTGGGTGCACACATGCCTGTTGGAGTTGAAAGGACAATCCTGGGAAATTTTGATCTTGTTATTGATAAAATGCAATAAACTATTATTACTGAAGTGTAACCCTCTCAACTGTCAGAGAAGTTGCTAGTACAGAGCTTGCTAAGGATTAATATCTATGTGTGTGTGTGTGAGTGTGTATCATGGTGAATAATAATAACCACTTTAGTCAGGTGTTCTTTTCAATCCTTTCCTTTATATCAGCTGTAGGTTTTAATATTTTTTTCCCTTTAGGGGATATTTAAGCATGTTAGCTATAAAGAAGTAAAGCAAATGCAAAACCAAATATTACTTGAAAACGGCATTCATTCCCAATGGGTTGCTGTGCATGGAATTTATCTAGCTTTTCTGTGTGTCTTCAATTATTATTATTTTGTAGAATTTAAACAGGGACATTTGCTCCAAGAAAAATAATATCAAAGATGATCCTCTGGCTCTACTGTTCATAAGAAATGTCTTTATCCTCATTTCCTCCGAGGGGGAAATAAGGGTCTGAGAGCCATTGAGTTTGGATTAATCTGGATCCATAGACTGAATACTTTCTCCCTCCATTCTCCAATGCTCATTTCCCTTCTTCCCTTCCCACACACTCATCTACTGCAATACATAACAAAAACCCATTGAAAGTGTGACTCTGGGCTTCAAGCCACACTCATCCCTGAATCCAGCTTAATCATGCTGAGGGAACATCATCAAGATTTTGTATTTCAATTCTCTGGAGGTTAACCTCCCTTTACACTCCCAAGACCAATTTCTTTTTGTTTTAAACAAAACAGCTATCACATAACAGGTTTTCAACAGTGTAAATTCCAGTTTTGCCTCTGTAGTTCACCAGAAATTGCACGCCAGATCTGAAAATGTCAACTGGACACAAAAACAAAACCAATTGGCAAAACAGAGAGTGCTGGTCCACATATGATTGCTGACAAGAGGGTTCACACATGTCCCAAGGAGCCATCTGGTGAATGCTCTACAAGAAGAATGTTTGTTTCACCCTGTTCCCAAATAAATTTTACTCTTTCAAGTATGGGAGTTAATCAGTCTAAGAGAGAGGCATTAGTCAATGAAATAGCTTTCTGAAGAAATCCTCATTGTTCAGGACTTTTAAAAATTGGCTGGACAATGAGCTCCTTGAATATGGGGATTCATTTTGCTCCATCCAGGGAGCAGAGTGAGCGTGTGGGATAGAAGAATTAATAAGTCTTTTCTGTTGCTAATTGCTGTAATTTTGAGAAAGAAAATGGAGCGAGAGCATTGCAGCAAGAGAGCCAAGAGACCCGAGGACAGGAGGGGTTAACACTTGTCACTCTTAATCATACCCTCACAGTCTTGTGACACAGGGCTGCGCAGGGTACAGACACACACACAGCTCACCCAAATCCATTTTCCCCACTGGCACCGTCTCTTTATGACTCACTGTGTTAATTAGCTGGCCTGCTCTGTTCACACTGGAGCTGAGCTGCAGCGATTGCCACCTGAGGGAGAGGGGACGCCGCGGCCCGGCGCCAGCGACCGCGCTGCTCTGCTCAGGGGCGGCTTCCAACGGGGCAGCTTTCCATCATTCCCGGGGGAGCAGGGTCTGTACAGCTGGCAAACAGGAGGGTCCTTCCCTCCCCTTGGATTTCCTGACACTGTTCCTGGGGCTTGCTGGTCTCCACTGGAACTTGGGGAGATGCAGTCCAGTCTCGGAATTCATCCCTGCAACCACCTGGGCTCTGGTTCCGCTTCAGACTACAGGCCTGCGCTACAGGCCTGGAGGAGGGGGAATTGTTTCTTTGTTTAATTTTAAAGTAAGGTTAATGTCAAGTAAATCAGTGTTTCCTCTAAAATATCCTTGTACCCCCCCCCCCCCCCCGCTCCACCACCACCCCCCACCCCCAACTGTTTTCCAAAAAGAATTTAAAAAAAGAGATTTCAGGCTGAACCTAACTGAGTCCTATCCTTAGGAGGGATAGTCAGCTTAGTACAGGAATAAGTGTGGCTCAAGGGAAGGAGTGTCCCAGCCAGAGGATTGAAGGTTGTTATACAAATTAATGTGGTAATTACAGTATCATCTGGAGAAAGCAACTGTGACTGCGTCCCTGTTCTTCTAAGTACTGTAAGCACTGTAATAGAAGAGAAGTCCTGGCATGCTTATAATCTCAGCAGACAACTCAAAAGGAAAAAAAAAAGAAAAAAAGGTCGTTTGTTACTCATAGATAAGAAGCCAAGGCCCAGAGAAATTTTAAAGGTATTATCATCACCAAGTCACCGTCACCTCTGGTGTCATTTTGCCTATACTATGTGCAAGACTAAATTGAAATTCTTGACAGGGGAAAGGGATAGCCACAACTGCTAGGAGTAAAAGACATTTTAATTTAAAAATGAAAATTTCTGCCAAATTATTCTTTCTTTAAAGTTTCTGAATAATGACTGAAAAGGATAAGAAAAGCTCTTCCTTCTTCATTCATCCTTTGTTTGGGAGAAAAGGGATGTTATCTTGAATTCCAGAAGAAAGAATAGATAGAGAGGACTCTTTCTAAACACAAAAACAAATCCTAATGAAAAAAGAAAATCAGGACTAAGAACAAAAGAAAATCAGGACTGAGAACAGACATCCAAAATTGTATTTTTTGGTTAATGAAATATGTCTTGGTTTAGTCCAAATGTGCCCCTCCAAAACCTCTGTCTAAGAATAATTTGCAGATGGTAACATAAGGAGGCTTCAGCAGAGTAGTCTTGTTAAAACTCTGTTTTAATAAAGGAAATAATGTTAATAAGATATCAAATGAGCAGTCATAAGCATGCGTTATTTGTAAGACAAAAAAAGTGTAAGTAAGTGAGAAAGGGGAAGATCAAAAGCAACTTCTGCCCATGCCAAAACAACCCCATTACAAACAAAAAGGACATTAGGCAGAGATTATTAAAAACTAGTCCATTGTTCAGTAATAGCAAACATTTCACACCTCACAAGGCAGAAGCAATAAATCCCATTGATTCCTCTGAGACAATTCACAATTAAATACTGATTTGCAAATAAATAAATAAATAAATAAATAAAGGCAGAATTCATTGTGGCACCTTGCACCGCCAAATCAAAGCAATTGGAGTGGAATTGAGAATAATTACCAGATGTGTTGCTTTGTGCTCAAAACGGCATCCATTATTTACAACTACCAGTGATGTTCCTTATTTATTCCTCCTGCTGGTCTAATGACTATTGCCATTCAGCGTTCTTTTATTTAATCATCAACATCCAAAAAAAGAAGTATCTTTTTTCTCTCTCTGTTTTTTTGTTTTTTTGTTTTTTTTTTTTTCTTTTGGCAGCAGCAGGAAGGGAGAATTTTTCTAAACCCCAACAATAGCAAATTGCTCTGGAGGAATGTATCATTTTTTTTTTTCAGATTGGCCTGTAATATAATTATGTGCATTGCCTTCAATTTATTGGACTTCTACAGATGTGCAATCCAAATGGATGTTTCTTTAACTCCTGAAGTAATGAACATTTGTTTTCTCCTTGCCTATTTCTCATCTTTTCTATGGAGGTTATTTCTGGATGGAAATTGACTGGTGGTCATGAGCATTAAGAGAGTCTGAAGCTCCCCCAGGGAACCCAGTGCAGTCATAAAGTTGTAGTACATGTAGCCATGCACACACGGAAAGAAAAGTGTTCACAGGTGAAGAGACTCCAGGGACATGGATTTCCTTTTTTCTTTATTCTTCTGTTTGTTTCAAACCCATTTACAGGCAGGGTGCTTGCCAGGCTCATTCTAGGTAAGGACAAAGAGAAAATATTCCTTGAGGAATGAAGAATTGATAGGTAGATTTTAGCAGACAATTAAATAATCCGGCCCTTCATATGCTATGTCCATAATAGGCCAATTCATTTGTATCCCAACACTGTTTCTAGGAAGTATTTACATGAATATGTCCATTGAGATAGAGAAGGAGTTTTGAAGGAATAAGTGAAGATGTAGTGAATTGTCTCAGCTGCAGGCTGTATTAGAAAACATCCCTCTTCCATTGTCATCTCATTATTTCCAGAGGTAAAACTGTTGGAACACCTCTTTTCCTCCACAGTTTACAGATTGAACATTATTTCTGTAATTTTTCCTCTCACCTTGGCTGTTCAGAATGAATCCTTGTGATTATATAGGGGTTGCCATACTTTCAGGCCCTTGTACACATTTCAAGAACTTCACATTTCAAATGAGGAGATTTTATCACATTTAATCATCTTCAGGGAGCTCCCCAGGAGAACAGAGTCCTGGTAAGTCTGGCTTTGCAGGGACAGTGAATGGACACACACAAGGAAAACCTTTTTTCCTCCATTTCAAATGAAATCTGGCAAGTTCTTTCCATTCCAGTCAATGCACTCCCACTATAAGGAAAGTATGACCACAACACCCCTGCAAAAGTGTCCACCCTGTATCACAGTAAAAGGATTAGACTAAACTGGAAGCCAGAAAATACTGGGGAAAAATGCTAGGCAGCAAAAAATAATGGTACTTCTGCCACTTGCAGTTTTCTTCCAGGAATATTAAAAGTGAAAAGAGTATGAAATTTTGTAGGGATTAAAGAAGGCATCACAGAAAATCTGATATTTGAGCAGCATTTCTTCTGCTAGTTTCCAAATTCTTCACAACAGGATCTCTGAAGAACCAAAGATGCAGACGACAGGATGTGGACAAAAGGTTGTAGAAGCTGGGCAGGGCAGGCACTGTCTAAGAAACTTACAGTAAATTCCAGGGTACACACACCCACACACACACACAGATTCCTGAATGGCTCAGAATCTCCTGTCAGCTGGGTACTCTCAGTGAAGACAGACATCATTGCTCCTCGTTCTGTGCCTTTAATCTTCCGTTTTGCTCATTCTGCTCTTTAATCATCAGACGACTCCTGACAGTAATTGTGGATGTCCCTGGATAGCTCAGTAATAAATGTATCCTGAACAAACATGCCTGTCAGACTCTATTTATCCCAGAGCATCAAGTTTATGACCTCATGAAAGAGAATCTTTCTTAAGTTCTCTAAACAACTCTCAAAGTTAATCTCTACTTCTTCTAGTCATTAACTATTTTTTGCCATTTCCCTCAAGAATTAGGAATAGCCCCCTGAAAATTGCATGGGTCCCAGACTTTGGACCACAGACATAATCTCCGTGTCCAAGTCTTAATGATTGTGTTGCATTCTGCAACTTCAAATTTGCCTTTTGTGAAGACCAGTAGCAACAGAGCAACATTGCAGAATATTGCTAATAGAAGCACACTTGTGCCCTCAAAGATTGCTCTTGCAGGAGCATGGAGGACAAGCTCTTTTTCTGTATTCACTTTTGAGCATAGTACATCTGCTGTGAGAGTTTCACAGACTAAAGAAGTGGAGTTGGAGAGGGGTTTCTTTCATTGTTAATTATTTGTGCTTCTGGTCTAGTGACCCAAACTATATTTAGCTCCCCATCAAAACCAAAACCTGAAAATTAAATGGACTGGAATGAAAAGGTGGTCTCTGTGTCACTCTCTGGATTCTGTTTCACAAGATGCAATCCTCCTCGATTTCCAAAACCAATTTTCTCCCATCATCTTATGAAACTAGAGGTCATCCTGTGAAATGTGATAGCTCACCAGTTTTTATAAAAGAACGTGCCCTTTCTCACAAAAGCAGGGTTCATTAAATCATGCAGCTGATCAGATTGCTGAAGCCTTGATTGGCCGGCAGCCAGGGTGAAGAAATCCATGGGGAAGAGGCACATGGCACCATCCAAATAGGCTGGACCTGAACTAGGGTATTTTAATCACACTGCTATAGAGAGGAAAGACAAATCTCAAAGAAGGGCAGTACAGGAGCTTTATCGACTTTTAGGGTCACCAGGAGATGGGAAATAATCATCCAGCCACATCTGAGTTCCACAGTTAGCATTTATTCCCAGGCACCGCTTTACTGCTAATCAGAGTTAAAAAATAATTCAGAACCCCACCTCTGCCCTTGTTGCACACCTTCTCTCCACAGTTTCCTTACAGAAGCTGGCAAAAAGCTGCTTGGAGTTGATACCAGAAGGCAGCTGCTTCTGGAGCAGGGCATAGGAACAATGAGCAATGCTTCCTACAGGACAGAAAACATAGCAATTGTTCTACAGGACAGAAAACCCAGCAAGTTTTGAGAGCAGGTCCCTGGTCTAAGACAAACTTCAGGCAAAATGATGCCCGGGACTAGCAGATGGGACAAAAATCCTTGTGTGTGCTGGGTAGAACAGGGAAAAGTGTGCAGGAACAAGAGAGATTAGGAAAGTATTTCTTATGCTATTCTAACTCTGGAATATCAGGGTTAGATGTCCCAAATGTCAGATGACTTATTGTGAATGTTATCTAGAGTTATAGGGCTAATTTTTTCCACAGATTTCACATGGAATGAAAAAGGATTGGATTTAAGCAACACTCTAATTTCTTTTCAAGGTGTTCAAATAAAATTCAAAGTCATAACTGGTGACTCAAGGACTAGCCAGATCTGAATACGAAACCAAGAGTCTGTCTGTCTGGGATTTGCAAGGCATGGATAACCTACACCTAAAAAAGGATAAAGACAGCAAAAGAAGCACCCCAGTATTCATCACAGCTGTCTGGGGCTCTGAGACAAAATATGCTGGGTATTTTCTTTATATCAGCCAAGAAGAGGGGAGTTGGCAGAGCATCCTCAATTGAATCACCCATTCCTCAGGCTTGAGGGTTTTGCATAGTTCAGATGAGCAAACATTCTTTTGGATTTAGCCCCAACACTAAGTTTTGTAGGGAAACTGTTGCATACACTATTAATGCTTTGGGATTTCACCTCTGCTAGAAGACATTTTCCATTGATTTTGTGAAAAATGGGTATATGTAGATCCTCTGTTCACACTCAGACTTAAAATTTGAAAATATGGATGGTGTTATCAGCTAATATCTATAAACAACCAATGCTTTTTTTTTTGCATCCATCCATTTTTACAAGTGGGAAAGTGAGGCACAGAAAGACATAGGATTTAGACTGAGGTATAAGACTGAAAGGCAAGAATCTCTGATGGCTGGTAAAAGCTGCCAAAGGATCCTCTTCAACTAAGTTGAAAACTGCAAATTCAGAACAGCCAACCCTTCATTCATGGGAATCAGCATGTCCCTACCCTAGGGTGAGGCGTTCAAAGGCCAAATGCCTTGCTCACCAACTGTTGTCTGAGAAGTTTTTCAGCTCTTTGGAGAATATTGATATTGATTGTGGAAAACAAGCCTTAATCTGGAGAGACAGACAAACACACATAAATAAAGTGCATTTGAGTTTAAAGAAAAAAGTTAGCATTATGCCATTGAACTATTGACAAGACTGTCACAAATATCATCTTGTCTCAGTGTAAATAAACAAGCTTAGTGCTGTTATTTTAGAATAAAAGGCCGGAATAGCTTTTGTATTGACTTTCTAATACCCACTCAAGAGTTGGAAGAAGAAAATTAAAGATAATAAAGTAAAAGTGCAAACCATAAAAGTGGAGACAGCTGGTGCATAGTAAGCTGTGAATCTGAGACCTCTTCAGTTCAGGAAACCAATTGTGTAACTCAGTAAAGGTCAGCAGCTGAGATAAGTTGAGCTTGTCAGTGAATCCCCTTCTAAATTTGGAAGGATGACGACTGCAGGGTGATACAATCTCAATCTGAACTGATTCAAAGACTGGTGCTTGTTTTCACCCTTTGTGTGTGCACTGGAGAACTGGGAGGTGTTCCTGGGCCCCGCCACATTCCTTTGAAGTTGGCCTGCTCTTGGGTAGCTTATCCAATCCACTAGGCAATAGTGTAAATTGGTAATATCATCTTAACTCTGTTCAGTGGCAGGGATGTCTATAACTGCCTACAATAGAATCAGGTGTGATCCCAAGTGTTCTTCATTTGCCTTTCTTATAAAAATCTGCACTGATGCCACTTGGTATCTTTTTTGGAGCTCATCACTCTGTCTCTTCGTTAATTCAGGCCTCTTTCTGGGTAAGTGCTGTTCCTAGAATAACTTCATCATCTTTACCAGGTTCCTCTTAGAGCTTCTTTTATTTTCCGAGCTTCTGTGATACTTCTGTGGACTTTCTCACTTCCTTTTTTCATCCTAAATGAAGGAGGATAGAAGGATTTAAAAAGATAGGAGAGGACTGAAAAGAGAAATCTGATCACCTAGTCCAGTAGCCCTCTCAGGAAGGACTACTGTTTTGTCCTTTGGCTCATCTCAGCATGTTTTGGGCAAAATGCTCCCTTTAAGGATGGCAAATCGTGTGTAGGAGGACTCACTTTCCATTTACTTCCCAACATTTGGCAAGCAAAGTATTGCTAAGAGAGTAAAGTTAAAGGTGAATAAGTGGTGAGAGTTGGAGGGGTAAAAAGAGCTTGCATAAGGGGCTGGCAACATGATGAGGATTTTAAATGATGATGAATTTGAAGATGATAATATGAGGAAGAACTTTATTTACAAAGAGCAGTTGAGGAAGATATTGACAACAGTAATGACCATAGGCTGCTGCTCTGCCGTCTCTGCCTAAACTTCCCTGCATCCAAGCAATTAATGAATGATCAAGGCTTTCCATGACCATGACTTCTACACACGATTTTGAGTCAAATCAAAACATCCTCTAGATCTGATCTATTTCAGACCTCAGGTTCTGCCTTCTGCAGCTTCTTGAGCTTCCAGTGATGTTGCCTCGTAACATCCAGCATATCAAACTCATGCAAAAAGAGGGTGCAACTGCCCATGAGTTGTTGAATACATGCAAAGCTTTCATGCAATCAATTAGTTTCAATCAGATTGGTTACTGTGTCCAAATAATGCCATTTGAATAGATTTCTTTGACTTCCCTTCTCAAATTCCTTTGAGTTGGAGAGTCAAATGTGAGGTAGGGATGAGTTATTTGGTTTTGTTTTCTATTTCAAGGGAGAAAATTTGAATGGAAAATTCAGAAAATCCAGCTCTATATAGAAGCTGCAACTCTTTAGTCAGAAAAGAGATGGGACTGCAATTGTGTGGATAAGCTCTGGTCTCCTGTACTGGGAGCACAAAGCAAGGGGCTGATACAAGTAGTGACAACACTTCCAACTTTTGCACTTTTTCCTTGGAGGTTTGAAGGCAGCAGTAGCCTTTGACATTTCCTCCTGGCCTCACACACAATGCTGAATTTCACATAGTGACTCTTGCATCTGCCCCACAGCCTATGGCTCAGCCAGAGGTATTTAATTGCTTTAAAAAGTCTTATGGAAAAGGAGAGGTTTCCCCATCCCTAGCCTCAATGCTTAATTACCCTTGCTGGTTAATTATGCTCACTAATTCTCTTCAGTGACAACAGGGTGACTATAGGGTTTTTTTCCTACTGAATTTAGTTTCTCCAAGCCTCAGATTTACCTTTGTTAAAGTGGAAGTAATAAACAAAGAGCCAGATCATTCCCCAGTGTGGATTAACAGCACTGAGCACAAAACCACCTTTCCTACTTATTTAGTTTGGGGTTAGAGTCCTTTGAAAATCCTGCCTGTGCCTCTCTGTACTTTTAGTGGGCAGGATGCAAAAGTCCTGGACATGACATTGCCTGTGAAATGATGCAAGCCCACTATCTCTTCAGCATTGTTCTTGCAAGCATGTATCATATCAATAAAAGATTATCTGAGTTCAGGAATGAAAAAATAAAATGAAGGAGAAAAAGATTGGGAATCATTCACAGCAGGTCATTTTGGTTGGACTGCAATCAACTTGCCAGGTTTGATAAGACAGGTATTTGAGAGAGTATTGATCTGAGCTCTTTTCTCTCTTTAATTTCATTTTTTGGATTTGTTTATACTTAACATTTAACAAGCTCCTTGCATCTTGCCTGCTGGTTACATGCAGCCTCTGGCTTATGTATTTGTTGCTCCTTGAAAGCTTTGTAAAATTTCTGTAGCTTTTGGGCCAGCATCCATTTCTGCATGGCTTAGCTCACCTTTTCCTCCCTGTCTTCAGTTTGTGTTGGGATGATTAATTAAACCCCAGTTTGATTCACAAGACCAATGCAATTTCCTCACTACATTTTCACTCTGAAAGATTGTTGCAGTGGGAATCCTGCCCTGGTACTGTGGTTTCTGTGACTTTTTGTGCACGCCTGGGCTCAGCACCATCATTTGCCTTCTGGTAGCAATTCTGGGAGCTCTATGCAAGTGGTTTGTGGGTCCCAAGCAATGTATTCACACCTGATAAGGGGCAGTAGCTCTTGATCTGCAGATTCTGCCAGGCTGCACAGAGAAGATGAGAGGGGAAACAAAGGCACAGAGGTGGAAATGACTTTTCCAAGGTCGTATTGCTGACCGTGTCAGAGCCTGGCTAGACCCCAGTGCTCTCAGTCACTCTCTGGTGAATTATCTCCAGCGCCAGAAAACCTCTGAGGGTGATTTAAAAGGGTGTGATTTTAACCAAGCTCAAGGCCCAGCAGTCCAATGAATCTTCTCCCAACGACTGGTATGCACATAATTCATCTCGTTTTTCAGGCTTTTGAGACTAACACAAGAGCTGTTCGCCCTAACCTCCCTGTATGATTCATCCCTGTTTTGTATGGCTTTTGTTACCCAAATTGTAACTCTCAAGTGCAAGGGGTGAAAGGAAAATTAAAGAGTGATATCTGACAGCAGATGGAGACTTGATAATATGAAGAGTAGTTTTTTACTGGATCTTGTTCCAAGTTGTACCAGTGTTGGAGATGGTTAGACTTGGGCCAAAAATAACAAAAACATTGAGATAGGAATTCTGATCTGATTAGTTTTTTTCCCCTGGGTTTATGTCCAGTATTTCAGATATTGTGCTAGAAAAGATTCAGAGAATCATAGAATTAAATTAAGTTTAAAAAAAGTCCAACAGTTAACCCAGCACAGCCAATTCCACCATTAAACCATTTCCCTGAGCACCACATCTATGCATCTTTTAAATACCTCCAGGCATGGTGACTCCAGAACTTTCCTGAGCTTTCCTAGGAAAACATGCTTGACAATTTTTACATGAAAAAATTCTTCCTGATGTCCAAATGAACCTTCCCTTCCCCAGCTCTGATGCCTTCCTCTGCACACTCTCCAGTACCCCAAATAATGAGAAGAGACAGACAGTTCAATTCCAGTGTGAATTAAACCTTGTTTCATTTGCAGATTTGGGGTCTGTTCACAATAAGGGACTACAGGTCAGATAGAAACAAGGTAGTCCAAAGCGAAGACTGACTTAGAGCTGTTCCTCCTTCTCTACCTAATTTTTGGTTTTTCATCGCATCCAATCCTTGAATGTGTTTAAAGTTTCCCTGTCACCTTACTCCCTTAGCCAAATAAATCACCACTTTTTTGTTTATTTAAGTAGCTTGATAGGATGATTAAAAGTTAAAATATATGAGGAGTTTATTCTACTTAAAAGTACTGAGGTTTTGTTTAGACCTTGCTTTCATACAGTGTTGGCTTAAAGGAGTGTAATGACACCAGCATGGTTTTTAAATGCTTCCTTTTGTTTAAGAGATGCCCATGAACATCACTCTTTTTTCAGTGTTATTTATTATTATTATTATTATTATTATTATTATTATTATTATTATTATTATTATTATTATTATTATTATTATTATTAGTATTAGTATACAAAGAAGGTCAGTGTGGTTTTGAATTAACTGTTGCTGAGATGTAGGAAAACACAATTTAAACGCTCTGGTTTGTTTTTTTTTCTACTGAGTACAAAGCTGTCCACTCCAAATAAGAACATTGAGCTCCGCTTTGCTATCCTCCACCAGCTGCCCTTTCCAATAATGACTCCATGACTGGTAGTTAGCAGAAGGAATTTTATTTAGGACTCATGTTTTGATAAGATTAAAGACTATTTTAAAAAACCCCAAATTTCCCAAATGACAGGCTAAGTAGGTGGTTAACCAGCTCCAAAGCACAGATCTAAAGCAAAATACATTTTCAGAGAAACTGTACAACATAAGCCCTTGGGGGACTCAAGGCTCAAGTAAAACAAAATGGGATCTGCAAATTCATTGAAATTAGGTGAAGCATTTGAGAACCATCACCATTCAAAGGTACTGATGAGCCCTGGTCTGCCCATGCAAGTCCATAGCATTAATCATTCACACAGACAGGAACAGACTGTAGTTTTCCAACAAGATTTGCTGAGGGTTGTTGGGCTGTTTGGAAGATGTGTTGTTGAGGCTGGTGCTAGGTATATTGAGGTAAAGGTGCAGATGTGGCTCTCCCCGCACCCTATTACTGCATTGTATCCTTCTCATCCCGCAGGTAACCCTGTTTGCAGCTGAACCTGGCCAGCCCCTGGGACTGTAGCCAGTCCTGGCACCTTCCTGTGCTAGGGCTGAGGTTAAAATGCCAATCTGAATCCAACCTCTCCAGAGCAAGTCGTGCTCCTCTTCCTCCTGCCCATGCCTCAGTTTCCTAAACTAAGCAAAGTACAGGAGATATGATGTATTGATCTGTCTTGTTGGGTTGCCCAACAAGAGAGGAAAAAGAAACATTTGCTGGATAAAATTAATAGAAAGTTCCACTGGATTTCATTTAGTATTGGGTTTGTGGGAAGCCCAGACCAGTTATGTCTGGAGCTTTCAACCCCAGCATGAAATTCTTGGTTCCTTCCTCTGCCATCGTTAAGGTCTGATCCTGACACTCTTTACTAGCAAGAGTAAACACTGCCCTTTGAAACTGTCATGATGACTGACACTTAAAAACTCCACATTACATAGGGCATTGAGAGTGAATAAAGATTCCAGGCTCAGCTTTAAACAGGCTGCAGCGAAGATGGCTCAGTGAGAGGTACCATCCCTCAACCCCTCGCTGCCCCAGAGTGCAGGTCTGCATCCTCAGTACTGGTGTCCTTCAGATGAGCTGTTGACCAGAGCTCCCTTGTGCTACCTGTCTCAGGTGGCTCCTGCCTAAAAAGAGCTTAAAAATCTCCCAGTGTAACATTCCCAGAAGAGGTGTGACCTCAGTGTCTTTGCCAAAGCTCCCCTCTTGCTGTAACATAAGGCCCAGATGTGAGCTGAGCATTTGATGACTCCTAGGGTTTAACTGTGCAGGAGCAGATCGTGTCCTGGGCTCTGGCTCTGCAGAAACATCCCTCCTGCCCACCACCACTGCCTCCAAACACCACTCCATGCAGTGTCTGAGTGGTGATCCACAGCATGAAGCTCATTCTCAAAGCCAAATACTCTCCGACACCCATTTGAGGATCCTCTGCATTGCATCTGCATTGAGATGTTGCCTGATTACAAGGGCTGGGCTTTCCCCTGTACACAGTAGTAAAAAAAAAGGTTTGTTGAGGGTGTCTACCAGGTAACTCAGCATTTGCCTAAATCCTGATCCTTACCTCTGTGGCTTCTGTATACTGTATTTGTTCCATCCTGTACTTCTCATTGCTTCACTCCCATAGCTCTTCCTCAGCATGGCTGAGCTCTGGAGCAGAAAACAAAGCTAAGGGAGCGCCTATGCTCAGTTCTTCCCTTCATCACACAGCGCTGGTATGCCTATGACTACTGGAGGCAGACTATTAAATTCACACCTTTTAAGTCCTGCTTTTGTGTAGCATCTCTCTAGTACTGATAAAAGGCAGGAGGGCATCTGAAAAGTAGGCACAAATCCCCCTATTTTTTCCCAGATTCTAAGATCCCCTCCCTTCTCCTCCTCCCTCAGTCCAGGGGAAGGGTATCTGTCCCCAGAACTGCAGCAGTTGGCTGCTCATTCACAGATTAACTGCTCCAGCTCTCTACCTTATTACTATTCATACTCGTTTCCCCATCCCAGCAGGCAGTAATCCAGTAAAAGATGTCAGCTGGTTAGCAGAATCATCTGGGAAAAGTTGGGAGACCCTTAACAGACTTCCCCTTCCCATTGCCAGGCCCCTGCTACGAATTCAAATAGTCCCCAAAGCACTGGGGGGTTTATTTCAGTTTCCTTTCTCTTTGTCTGTTTTCTTGGTTTTGTTGCTGGCTTGAATTTTTTGGTTTTATTTTTATTTTTTTTTTCCTCCTGGACCCAGCTGCATCTCTGCAAATTCCATCTCCAAAATGGAAGCTTGGCTGAGCTGGAAGCTGTCAGCACCAATGGTTAGTAGCTGGCTGAGGCCACTTGCCAGGGAAGGGGGAAGATGAGTCCCCAGGCATCAAGGCAGCATGAAAAGTGACTACATCTAAATACTCCAGCACATGATATCTTTCCCATTACTTTGATTCAAATCTCCCTTAATCCTCAGCTGAGTTAATGCAGTTAGTAGGTTATGAGTGCCGCATGTGGATGCCTCTGGATTTGAGTCCTTCGCACAATTGGTTGGTAAATAATTTAGTACCAGTTTTGCTTGGAACTGAACCTCAAAATAGCCAGGCTGCTTATAGCTCCTGCTTTCTCTCTTCCCACTTTTGTCCCCTTCACAAGCTCTGGAGGGAGGGGGGTTGTTTGTGCAGCACAGCCTGGCAGAGACTGCCATTTTACATGTCACAGCTTCCTCCTGTCCCTGCTCATCACAATCTCTCCTAATTTATTTTCTAGAAGAGAGGGGAGGGGGAGACTGGGGTCAGGCCAGAGAGCTACACATACACAAAAAAGCAACTGAACATTCCTGCCTTGGAATATGCAAATAATAAGAATTGGCCCAAATTTCTGCCACCAAACTCAGTTTTTCCCTTACATCTGGTGTTTGCAAAATAGTGGTGAATTTATTTATTTAAAACTCTTAAATTCTGTTTAAGGTAAACATGGCAAAGGTAGACAGGAAATAGTAATAACAATGAAGGAATATATGAGTTTATGAAAAAGTACTTGATGAGCACAGCAAAAGGAATCCCTCTGAAATGTCTAGGAAATCTGGGTTGGACCAAATTCAAGCGTTTCAATTCTTCTTTTGGCCATGATAATATCGCTAATTATGTCCCTCATCCTATTTTATTTCTTGTTACACTTCCTTGTCTTCTTCCCTGCTACTGACCATGGTGCATCAGGCTATGCACTGTATGCCATGTTCCTTCTTCACACCAGACACCACCATCCTCAGCCTCACTCAGCAGATGTGGAGCAGACTCCAAATCCCTGTTGCTCATCATTGCTCCCTTTTTAATTGAGGTCCTTCTTGATCTGAACCATGGAGCATTTTGCCTCTCCTTACCCAATGAAATATTGATAAAGAGAGGATTTGATCTCATAGTTGGTTCTGTGAGATGCTCTTAACTGATTTCTGTGGAAGCCATGGGGACAACAGAAGGAGCTATGGACAAAATTTGCCATTAAATATTCTCCTAAAGAGAGGCAAAACAGTTGCACATAGAAGCTGATGGGTGAAATATTTAATTTTACTCTATTCTGGAGGTTGAATTTCAGGAGATGAAAAGCGACCAGATTCCTGACTTTCTGGTTAAATTAATTGCTGCTGGGACCTCTCCCACTGTGAGAATCACTGAGGCCAACCAACCCAGAGCACTTTGTGTCACCAAAGTCTAGACCACAACCACTTTGATCCTCACACAGGTATTTAGGGTAACAGACCAGTGCATTCTTGTTTACACACCCTCATGCATACCCAAAAGCAGTCTGGGGGCCACCCTTCCTCCCTCAGATACCAATTCCCTTAGCAAACTGAATTTTGGTCAGTCTGCCTGCCCAGCCACAAACAAACCTATTAGGCAGATCCCAGAGTGGTCACCCTCACACCAGAAGTTCTTTGCCATTTCATAGCTGCTTGTGAGCCTCCACATCCCCACCCCAGCCCCCATATGTGCCTTTCCAAACACCTGTTACAGGACTCTGCATCAGCACATGAATTTAGCAGGGTTTGTCTGTGAGGTGTCTGTCACCAATAGTGCCCTGCACTGCCCCAGTGTTGCATTGTTGTGTGTCAAGGCTTTCACTTGCTCTTGCCTGCTTTGCCCTCCTGTTTTGCCTCTTTCCTGCTGCAGCTCCTTCCACCCGTGCAGTCGGGTGTTTTGCAGACGAGCTGCGGTTCAGCTGCCTGCCCACGCTCAGTGAAGTGCAGCACTGCTTCATAGAAGGGAGGACTGAGGTGCAAGGACTTTAAGGTCAGAAAGTTCACCCTCAGGTGCTTAAAGGAGCAAAAGCCTGCAGTATTTAGGGACCAGAAGGATGCTTGCCAGAGGTGGTATCACTGCGTGTTTGCGTGTCCCGTTGGCTCCGATACGAGCAATGGTTGCTTAGCAACTTTGAGATGATGGCCAACTATTCTGATGTCTGAGTAAGGATTCAGACATTTGATTTCAGGGACCCACATTTGAAAACACTGGTTTAGGTGGAGTGATGAAGGTCACATGCAGAGATGGTGGCTGAGTAGTAGGGGCAGAGCCAAGCCTGCTCCTCAGTTCCCGTTTCAATCAGAAGCAACTATTTGCTTGCTCTACAGAGATGTTTCGGACCTTTGGTGTTAGGAATCACCCTTTCTGTCTTGGCATGGCTAAAGCTGGCCCCTGGGAATGGAGGATTTGTAGAAATGGGTGAGGTGAGGGTTTGAAATGACTGTCCTAAGTGCATCCTCACTGATGTCTGTGGTGACAAGGGGATTTTGGGGTGCTGGGGCACTGAGCTGCTCATGGGGGGTCTCCAGCTTGACTCACAGACCCTTTCTGAGGGTCACACTTTTGCCCAGCCTGCAAAATGGGAATAGTGATGCTTCAACCACACTTGCCAAGAGCTTTGAGAGGTTTGTTTCCCTCCCACAAATGCAGGGCAAGATCTAAATAGCAGTGTTATTTCTGGCGTGTTATCCTGAGAGCGAGAGGCACAAACAAGATCCGCATTTGCTGATGGTGACTCACTGTGAGCCTTTGAGGGTTGTGTGGAAGGGCTTGCTCTGATGTTTTTGCTGCACTGAGATAGATTATTGATTCTCTTTATCTGGTGTTCGTCTTACAAACCCAAGGTGATGAGCATCCTGTTAGTTTCAAGAGCACTGGTGCTATTTTTCTACTGCTTCAAGGGACACAGAATACGATCCAAGTATCCTCAGATGAGCAAAAAAAGCAGGTCAACCTGGTTCACATCAATTAAACTGCCAACTCCAAAAGAAGGCTGAAAAGTAAGATTGGATAGCAAAAGCAGACCTTGTCCAGTGTGACGGTTGGGAATTTTCAATTAAATTGTATTTTGTTTGGCTTGGGTTGGCTTCTGTTGTTACTGAGTTTGCTAGGAAATGCCAGATCATTGAAAACAGTGTCTTTCATCTGGGGGGAAAAAAATCCAGAGAAAAATCTCAGAAAATTGTCAAAATGTTTTATTTTGACATTGATGCCAAAGGAAAAAAATGTGTTCTTTCCCATTGCCATAGAATGTGTTATTTCAGAAATTTAATCTTATTCCCAGGTAATTAATACAAGAAAATGTGTGGAATGTAACAGATTTGTATATACAGCTGTTGAGATACAAAAATAAGGATTTGGCTTTAACACAATAGGGATTTCACTGTTCTTCTCAATCCGTGGCAGAAAAAGGTCTCTCCAGCAGCAGCTGCAACATCAACATCCCTTTCTTTGCAGCAAACCCTCCAGCCAAAAAATGCTAGATGCAAAATTTACCACATTCTTCACAAAAAGCCTTTCTTGGCTCACTCCCTCACCCACCTTCTGCCTTTCTTGAAAGCCATAAATATGAAGAGGCCAGCTGAAGTTAACTGCAAAATACCCACTTGCAAACAGGTGTAACAAAAGAGCGAGTCTGAAATGAGCGTTCTGCAGAAAAGAGAGGGAGAAAGGAGGTGGGGTGGGAGGCGGGAAGTGGGGAAAGGGGAAAAAAATAAAACCACTACATGATTGAAGGCCTTATAAATGTAAATGGTTTGACAGAAAGGGTTTAGCAGCCCTGGGTAGAAGATTGCTCTTGCTGTTTCAAGGCCCTTATTTTCAAAATCGCAGCACTGGATCCCTTTCAAAGCTGGTCCCTGTGTTTGCTTTTTCAATCAGTGAATATCAGGTTGTCTTTTTTTTTTTTTTTTTAATATTCTCTGCACTCATGTTCCAGGCTTAAATGAAACCTGAGAGAGAGAGAGAATACGAGCCGTGTTCTGGACCTTTGAAAGAGCTCATCCCTGCTGCCTTTATTGCTACTTATTTATGAATCTCCCATCTCCCCCTCCCAATCCCCCCTTCCTCACCAACCTCCATCTCTTGTTTTCCTGCAGCAAATCCCACCTTCCCCTTTGGATGTTTTTTACTTTTCTTTTTCCTCTACATTTATCTATATATTTTATACCCAGTAAGTCAATCAGTTTCAAATTATTGGTCCCTGAGACAGATGTTTGGTGAGTCATTTAGCTGCGCGAAGTTCTTTAGACGGCTTGCTCTTCCACCTCCTGTTCATTTAAAGCATCTTTTGAGGCTGATTTTTCCTTTTCAAAATGTCTTTAACTGCCGAATGTTTGCTCCCACCGGGCAGTCTAATGATGTTGGACACAATATGTGTGAACATCTCTTTAGAGGCCATCTCCCCTAGGCTACATTCTTGCCTATAAAATCATTGTTTATTTAGTCCTTAGGCCTAGGAACCATCTGCAGTCCCCATGGCTCCTGTTGTTTTTAAAGTCCTATTAAGTTTCTGCACTTCTCCTCAGAGCATTATTTTATTTCTAAATAACCACAGACAACTTCTTGTCAACGCGGCTTCTGCCAGGCAAATTAGAGATGACAGTTTCATTCTTCTGACTGTGGTGAGCTCTCATCTGATGTTATTTAATGTGAAAAGCAACTGTTATATAGAGAGTGATTTAAAAACAATGAGGAAAAAATAATAATAGTAATAATAATAATTTTAAAGGAGAAGATGGAGAGGGTGGCCCTGAGACTCTGGGTTAAGATGCTCAGATAGTGTTTGCCAGCCCAGAGAATATAAGGGATTGGAAGACTCTATATAATGGTTATAACAAAAGAGAATCAATGAGAGCTGACTTGATGTCATTTTCAATCTTTCTTTTCCTGACTGGAACTGAAAACATTTTTGTTTGGTTTGGTAGGGTTTATTTTTGCTTTCCCTCCTTGCTGCCTTTTCCCACCTCACATTCCCCTCCTCTGCTGAGTAAGCACTCAAAGCCAAGGACAGTGGCTGAGCCCTGTCCTCCAAGGGGGAGCCCATCCTGCTCAGCCATTCCTGGCCTCATCACCCAGCAGAGACACCAAAATCCAACCCCTTGGTTGAGCAGCATCTCAGAAGCAGGATGCTCTTGGCATCAAGAGGCACCTCCCCCTTGCAAATCACTCTGTACAGGACTTTTCCCTATGTCTGAGTAGAGGTGCTTCACTTAAACATCTGTGGTTAAAAAAAGGTGAAGTCCCTACAGTGATGTTCAGGCCAGGAGAGGGATGTCTGCTCTTGCCACAGACTTGCTCTGCAGGCAAGTGAACCAGCATGACTCATGCCCACACTTCTAGTAATATTCCCCTCCCTAAAGCCAGAGGGCATCATCCATTTTCTCTTCTGGGAAAGGTTCCTGGCTCGTGGTACACCCCAAACCATGCCCAGGTATTGACTGTGAGTGCTAGCTGGTCAGGGCTGGCAGTGGGCCAACCTACATCAGTAACAAAACAACAGGGAGGACAAAAGCAAAACACCTGAGCCCAAATTGCCTCCTTGGACAGAGAGATGGCCATGGTGTTTTGACCTCCCTCAGCTTATGAACAACAAGCTGCTGGCTCTGGCTTCATGCTGACTGCTGCTGATAAAAGTGTGATCAGGGAGAAAGTGAAAAATCAGTAAGAAAAAGAGGTAAACCTGTGTGATGTCTGTGAACCAGCCAACATCTTACTGCATCAGTTTTGCCACCCGCTGATCAGCTGCAATAGCTGGGCAGGAAGGCTGGGTTCAGCTGTGCTCATAAGGCTCTTCAAGACATGCAGGAAGAGGACTGCATGTGGAAATGGTTGGGAGGGGGTGATGTGTTTTGTGAGAGCACCTCACCTTAGCAGTGCTGTGGCTCTGCAGAAAAACACTCAGACATCAGGGAAGGAGGTTAAGGTGGCTTCTGTCATCTTAACACTGCCTCCCCCTGCATGTGCAGCATAAGGCTGTCAACCTAACTCTCACTTTGTGGAAGTCATGTAACTCCACTGAAGTTTTTAAAAGTCTGGAATTATATTGTGGTATATTAGCAAAGAAACAGCACATTGCACTACTGAGGAAAGAGGCTGGCATCAATGGATCTACATTGATTGACACCAGATGAAAAGCTGCCTTTTACAGCAATCATGGATTCATTTTCCAGATAGTATGATATTACTTCAAGTGAGTGTTTCTGCAAACCTTAGCTATTGCCATGCTTCTACAACCCATTTGTCTCCTTGAATGCTCACACTGGTTTTGCTCTGTCAGAGCAGTCTACACTATCCTTATCAACTTAGATGGTTTATCTTCTCACTATGACTTGTATTCTAATCACCTGGGCAACTACCATCCAGTCTGAATTTGCTTTTGAAACAGCAGGGTAGCCTTACATACAGGTACAATTCAGGGGGATATGACAATTCCATTACTGTGAAGTTCATTTACTGCATGCTTGGGTGGTCTATATACTTTAGTAAATTTTCACTGTTTATGCTGCAGCTGTGAATAATCTCCTGAGTGCTGTTCTGTTCCAAATAGGTTTTCATCCCATCCTCAGCACCAGCATGCTAGAGAGCCCTCCAGTCACACATTAAGTAGTATGACCAGTTTCTCTCCAGTGAGCCTCTTCTGACATTTTCTTCTGAAGGGGACAAATTTAAGTGCACAACCACTTTTGTTTCACTGGTTTTATTTTTGAAGTCTGTCTCTATGTCTGCTCTTGGGGTATGCAGTAGAGAAGTCAAGATGAGGAAGTGTCCCTAGTTCTACAACTAAAGAATATCTGCAGTCTGTGATGAACTTTTTTTTTTTTTTTTGTGAGAGCTGCTTCTGTAAAGCCCTTGAGAAACTTCTGCACCATTTCAGACCTGACACTGTCATTCAGGGTCTCTTATTCCAGTGGGAATTTGTTGCTCATATAGGTGCAGGTGAATATGCAGGATATTTGGAGAAGTGAAAAGAATACAGGCTAAGGAGTGCAATAATGGGGCTCACCTCCAGTGCTTCTCAGAAGAATTGGGGACTTCGGAGTCAAGCACAAAAAATTGGTCATTCCACAGGAAGAAATAATGGAATTGAGACAATCTGCATATCAAGCTGTCTCCACTCCTTGCTCCTCTACCTCAAAAGTATAGGAACCCTTTGCAGGCACAGAGAGGGCTCAGTAAAACCGAGATGTGCTCACATTGAGTCTTTCCCTCAGTGAGAGCTTTGTCAATTGGCCGTGACAAGATTCTTATGTTCTGCTTTAATTGTTGTATTCTGAAAGTTTGTTCAGGACTGAGCTAGTCACCTGTGGCTCCTTTAAAAGCCAGCAGAGAGGAGAAGTTACTCCAGGTGGCAATTCATCTCCTTGGAAAAAAGACAGAGCAATTGACTTGTGGAGGAACATGTTTCTCTCTGCAGAGCAGTGGGACACAAGTTGTGGTTAGAAGGTGAAAGGCTGAACCTCATCTGTGGACCCTTTTGTGGGACCTACAACCTGGAGAGCAGATCCCAGGTTCTACCTCAGGCAAGGTTTAAGAAGATAAATTCTTTGGAGAGGAGAGGGGTGCATTCTCATCCTGAAAAGGAGCTGTGGTGGGGGTGAACTGGTGTATCCTCATCCAAAAGAGCTGAGGTGTGTTTGAGGATGGGGAGGGACTGTTGTGGTGAGTAGTTGAGTCCATCTCTCCCACTGCACAGTCAAAGGGTGGATATATCCTTCTCCAGACACCAGTGATGTCTCCACACAGGAAATCCAGCTCTTCCTTTTATGTGGGGAGAGGGGAGTAGAGGAGAGGGGGAAAGAAGGGGGGAAACGGGAAGTGAAGAAAATTACTTTGAGCCATTACAATTGAACCCAGACAGTACTTGGATGTGACTGCAATTAAAATGGAAGGTCTTTCAGATGTAGGAAAGAAATCCTGGCTCTTAGAGTCCGTGGAGAATGCAGTATTCAGTAACCACAGAGGCAGGCATACATTATAAATACATCTGTAACTACTGAGATAGGTGTGAAAATGTAATTAACTGGAAACCTACTGAGTTTAAATGGACTTTTAGTTGTTTCAGGTTTTTTTTTCCCCCTTCTTCTTTAGCCCTCCCTCCTTCTATTCTAAAGTTAAGTTTAGACTTGTGGGTCCTCTAACTCCCACTGGCACAGTGTAATTTAGCAAAGGTTGTTCCAGCCGAATTTGAAATTAATAATTTCAAATAGGCAAATCAATGATATTTAAAAGCTCCCTCCTGTGTGTTTGTACAATCTGCACAGGTATAAAAGCTAATCACATCTTGCTGGGGAAGAACATTTTTTATCGGTTTTAAGTAGAGCTTGGCAGTTTGGCGGGATCAAACACGATGTTTCTTCCTAAAGTGTGTGTGCACCTCTGTAATTTAATATTTCTCATTAACGTAGTGCTGGGAAAAGGTGTCAATGCTGACAGGGAGAGGCCAGACAGCCCCCTGAGAGACCATCTATTTCGTGTCACCATGAGATCTGTGGATGGAAGGAGGGGGACGTAGAAGGGATCATGGAACAGGAAGTTAAAAAATAAAGCTTCTGAGGGTATTGCTTTTTTTGGACAGTGAAGGGCTAGGCTTGGCTCACCTAAAACACATAGAGGAGGATGCCAAAACACAGACTTCCTTCAAATATCTCTGCAAATGCCATATTAGCTCAACTTCAGCAATATTTGTTGTTCTTTGTCATGATCATAGCACTTTCAAATATCATATATCTCATGAAAAATATCAGAAAAGAATTGCAGACTTTACATTTTTCATAACAACATTTTTTTCTAACATCAGTAATTTACTTTTACTGTCCACCTGGAAATAAGATATTGTAAAACCATTCCCAGCATTTTCTCTGTTAAGTGTAATTTTCAATGCTATTACTATTTGCAAATCAGGGAATCAGAGAATCATAAAATGGTTTGGGTTGAAAGGGACCTAAAGATCATGTAGTTATGAACACTACCCCCTTTCTAAGTCCTTAAAGACCTTCAGCTGCAATAATTTCTTGCAGCAAGGAGTTCCATAGGTCAACTCTAGAGAAGGCAAAATATATGCTATTTCTATGCCAACTCCAATGTATAATTTATTTTCTGGATTAGTATTTTGCCTGTGCTTCTACATGAAAAGATCCTATTCAGCCCAGTGCTCTCTCATATGGAGAAGAAAAGCCAGCTGGCTGTGCTGAAATACTCTTTCAAAAAGTTCCAAGAAGGAGGAAGAGTCTCACATTTGTATTCTCCTTGCAACATCTCTTAATAATTTAATTCCCATTAGAAGTGCCTGTGTTGTAGGGGGGAAAGATTTATAGAGAGATTTCACTCCAGGTTGGGTTTTTGTCTTTCTGTGTTTTCTTGGCATTTATCATGCATGTTTTAATTTGGATCTGAGTCTTGCTACCATCTGGTCATTATTGCAAAGAAATATTCATTTTCTCTGAGTGACATGGGCTTCATTCATCATGGAACTAGCTGATTGCCCCTCGGTTTTTTTTTCCTATTACTTGGAATGAAGTCTGAAGATACTTAGCACCAGACACAGCAGTAGTCAATAAAGTTTGCAAAGTTAGTGGCAGCTGGTAACTGGGCATAGGAAAAATTAGAAGACACTTTTTAGGCTCTGATTCTTCCAGTCGTTTCCGTACGTCACGCATGGGAAGTGCAGCACTAAAGGCCCAGGCAACATTGCAAAGGATGGGAAGTGAACTGATGACTCCATTCCCCTTCTACTATTGAACTGTGAAGTGCTGTCACCATCAGAGTGAAACTTGGAGGTTTATGCTGTCACCTAAACATAGGGAAGACAAAAAGGAGACAATTTACCCCAGAGGAATGTTGCAACAGCTACGCTCTGTTTCTCTCACAAAAGGAAAATACTTCCAAGAGTGACAGCCTCAGAAGCAGTGTGAGTTTTTCATGAAAAGGTCTCAAAAGCCATAACTCAAGCTTTGAAGGGAAATTAGATATGATCACTTTTAGGCTCCTGCCATGCAAGAGCCTTCCCTCAATGCCTGTCATCGCAAACAATGGGCACAGAAGCAGGGAGCAAACAGAGGGGCCCAGCTTGTTTTAGGGTTATTTTCCATGTGTATTGACCCACAACCACATCTGCATACCCTTTGCAAATAAATTGCTTGTGACTATTCTTTTCCTTGTCCTTCCCACATCCTGTTGTGTAGATCCCTGGGCTAATCTTTTTTTTTTTTTTTGATTCCCTTTGCTGGCAAACACTCCTTTGTAGCTGTTACTGCAAAGAGGGAGGCTGCACGTGTGGTGGGGAGGGCTGTGCCACGGTCTCTGCAGGCTGTGAAAAGCCATGTGTCCATCAGAGGGTTGGACAGACAGTCTAAGGACTGACATCCTTCAGCATCATCACTTTTGTACCTCTCCAAATGGGGTATAGCTAAAAAAAGGCCAGCCAGGGGCAGATGGCAACTTGGGATCAGTCAGGAGCAGAGACAGATGGCAACGTGCAACCAGTTGGAAGACAAGTTATTGCATGAGATTAGCTGGAAATGGATGGGAATTGTAAAATGGGACTGGTTGGGAATGTAATTCTGTACAGTCATTTGCAAAGAGCTGAAAATTAGACCACCGTCCTAGCTCCCCTGGCAGTCTTGGACCTACTTATGTTTCCAAACAGTGCAGAACTACACAGATCTGCAGAAAGCAAAGTCATGTCCCAGGGATAAGATCTGGCCAACATGATCTCACTACAACCTCTGGATTTGGTCCTAGAGATTAGCTTCTTTTTTGGAGAGAACAGGACCACTGGTAGCAAGCATTGCAGTTTAGTGTTCATCAACTGTTGTCACTGTGCCCAAGGAAATATGTTTAACAGTTTTTGGAAACACAGCACATTCTGTTGCACCATGTCGAGGGTGGTTTCAAATGGAGCAGCCAACAACTGGAGAAGGTGATAGAACAGCTTGCTTCAATTTGGACCATCTGTGACAGTGAGATTTTGGGGTTATGAATACTCAGCCTTCCTCCAACCCAGCAAGGCAAGAGAGAGAGAGAAAGAAAGTGGGAACAGCTGTGAATTTGCTGGAGGGTAGAACCAAGCTCCATATTGGGTAGAACATCATCAAAACACTGAAATGACCAGGAAAAAAAAAATTGTTCTCAATCAAAATTAATTTTTACTCTTCCTAATAGGTGGCTTGTTTGGAGGCTTTGCTCCTGCTCAAAGTGATTTGAGGTTGGTCAAGTCCCATTACTCCTAGTGAAATCTGTCATTATCTGTTCTAACGCAGGCAGGAGGCTAAGCAGAGCATTTATTTATTTATTTGACATCTAAGAAGGAGAGCAACAGAATCATCCAGCAGTAAGGGTATATGGGTAGGAGAGAACAGGGGTGAGAGAGGCAATAAAAATAGAAGGCAGTCCAGATGTTTACTGCACACTAAAATACTGCCTTTCTTCTCTACTGATAGCACTGAATGCTATTTTGTTTCTTTGGAATTCGTTTTCTGAAAGTGTCTGCATGAGGAACATCTGCTCCCTCAAATCCAGACCTACAATTTGAATAAATTATCAATATCTGGCAGAGCCCGTTATTAATGGCTAGAGTTTTATAAGATTCTCCAGTATAATAATAGCAAAACTAGCGGCTGGCATTTCTCCCAGAGGGACTCTTATTTGTCCCATTTTATTCTGTTCTGTTTTCTTTTCTTTTTTACTCTCTGAATCTGAGCGTCATCAGTTGATTTTTACCATAGCTCTTGGCTCAAAAAAAAAAAAAAAAGGAAGAAAAGGGGAAAAGCCATTAGTATCCTATAAATCAAAAAGAAAAATGACATCCTCAGATATAAAAGACTCCCCTGAGTGTTATGTTATTATTACCTGTACAAGGTTGCACCTGTGGTTTCAGAAACATCTTCTTCCATCAGGAATCATCAGGTAGTAAGATTTCTCACTTCCATGCAAGAGATAAGTTTCATTAACTTCCTCTTCAGCATATACCCTAGTAATTAATGATGCAGAGCACCTTTGAGGTACCCTAATGTAGGCCGTTTATCAAAAAGTGCAACTGCATAGAAAAAAGACTATGTTCCTTCAATATGATAAATCCGAGTGCGTGCTTGGGTGTTCTACATCTCTCTTTTAAGTACAGCCACTCCTTATAATTGCAGGGTTTGAATTTCAGTGCAAGTTCTGAAAAATCGCCTTTTGGCAGAGAGGTCCTCCCATGCACGTGTGGATGGCCACACATCAGGAAAAACTCATCACTTCCCACAGTCAGCAGAGCACTAAACCCATGGGGACATTGTGCAGCCCAATTTTTGGTGCCACTCCGTGGAGCCTGTGGCAAAAGTCATTTGTCTGTGAGTCTTCTTTGTCAATGGGGACAAAGGAGAATCCAGCAGGGTACCTATATAAAATTTCTGTCCTCTACTGTTGTAGAAAACTAGTTTCTACTGCTTTGGCCTGTTTGCTCCCCAGAGTTTAGCACAGGGAGATGCCTGTTATGAACCTTAATGCAGGGCCAGGACCACTGAAGACATTATTGCATGTCTGAGCTCTTGGCAGGATTAAACCAATTCTCCCAAACTCTTTGCAGAGAGGATGGAGATATTTGGCCCATAGGTAGGCCCACTGCAAAAAGGGCTGAAAGGAAGACTTCAAGGTGCTTTGGATTAAGTCCTAATGGAAAAGCTCTTTTGTCATAAGAAAAAGAAAAATATAGAAGAAGGTAATATAATCATGTCAGCAAATTCATGGAGCCTCCAGAGTCTGCAGATTGCCCTTTGTCACTGTGATTTGCTCAAAAAGGCTGGTATCAACCCAAACACAAGGAAAGGGAGATTTCACAGGAGTCTTCCTCATGCGTAGGTTCTGAAAACTGAATCAAGCAGCACTCTCTGTCCAGCAGCTCCCACTGATGACAGAGCATGACTCTGAGTGGGCATGTAGGTCCTGTAGGCGTGGATGAACTGATGAGACTGGCAGCCCATCCCAACCCAGAGGGACAGGGAGTCATCAGGACACAGGGACAGTCCTGGAAAGGGGAGTCACCAGAACAAACTCTGCACAATACCCCTCTCCACACGGGCAGGCAGAGCTTTGGGGTGTGTCCTGGGACACCACATGCCAATATTTTCCTGTAAAATGCTCCTTTAGTCAACCAGTGGTGGTCCCAATACTCATCCCGGAGGAATGCCACCCATGGCTGCTCCTCAGCTTGACACTGAAAGGACTCAGGTCTTTCTGTGCAACCATTCAGCCCAATCCTAATCCACTGAGTGAGTGACCCATCTGTCAAACCCATGGCTCTGCAGCCAAGACAAAGAGGTTCTGTGGGTCACTGTCAAATGCTTTGTGCAAGTCCAGGGAGATGATGTCAGTCACTCTCCCCTTATCCACCAGGGCTCTCATCCAGCTGTAGAAGGCCATGAAATAAGTCAGGCACAATTTACCCTTAGTGAAGCCATGGTGGCTGTTGTCTATCACCTCATTATTTTCCATGTGCCCTAGCATAGTTTCCAGGAGCTTCTGCTCCACAATCTTCCTGGACCCAGAGATGAGCCTTCCTTTTGTTCCCTTTTTAAATGGAGGATATATTTACCTTTCTCCAGTCACTGGGAATTTCATCAGGCTGCCACAGCTTTTCAAAAACAATGCACCCTGCCTTAGCTACTTTACCTACCAGTTCTCTCAGGACCCACAGGCGCACTTCATCAGGTTCCATGGCCTTGTGCACCATCATGTTCCTTAGATGGTCTCAAACTTGCGCTTATTCTTGCACAAGCTCCTAAGACACCCCTGTCCTTAGGACAACTCAGCTGTTTTTCACCCAAAATTGGTCCTTGTGAGCAGAGTCACTCCTGAACACATGAGCTGCTGCTCTGCCTCAGCTGAAAAGCTCCATCTCATGCAGGGATGGTGAAGATGAATTAGTTAATTATGTAAAGTGCTTTGGAGAAGAAAAGTGACATCTGAGTGCCAAGTATTACTATTAATAACAAAACATATACCACCTACCAGGTATTATTTCTTCTTTTTCCCCTAAAAAAATAATAGTTCTGAAGTTCAGATTACACCAGCACAAGTCAGAAGGAAAGCATAAGATTTTCAGCAAAGCATTTTAATCTAAGAAATCCAGAATTCAGAGGAGCCCATTTTCTTTGGCTCTGCCTATATTACCATCTCTGTACCATGGTGTCCCAGTGCCAATATGACATCCTAATAGACCACAAAAATGCACAAAAATCTGCCTGTCCTTATTCTGGTGTTTTGTTGTTTTGTGTAGGCACATTTGCACTGTGATTTGCTCAAAAAGCACTTTGTTCAAATTCTAGGAACACATCTCTGAAGGTAAACAATATGCTTGATTCCTCCTCAGCAAATTGCTTAAATACATACTTAAACTAAAGTACAGGTTTAGGCTTGAGAAAGCTGGGTGCCAGATTCTTGGTGGAGCCCCAGTTTTACTGAAAGCCAGGGAGAAAGGGAAGGAGAGGGAAGGGAGAACATTTCTCTGAAAATTCGACCTCACATGAAATTCCAGATTGTGGCATATGAAATGAGAAAAAAAAAAAAAAAAGACTGCAAAATAGGAAATTTTGTACTCTACTATGAAGGGTATAAAATACATTTCATATTTGTGTTGGTATTTAAATGTGTTAGGTGTGTTCTTGGTAGGTCACTTGGAAACTGGACCTTGGTGGCAAAAGCCATTATTGATTTTGGTCTATTACAATATTTCAAGATAAAGACTCCAAAAGTGTTTTGTGAGACAGAAGTTAAGTTGCAAACTCTGCTGTAGCAATGTGTGTTATTACAAAAAAGGATTCATACATGGGAACCAAGGCCAATATTAATTAAACAAGTCCAAACACTGCAGTGTGTTTCTGCAGGGGGGAAGGAGTTTTCTTTTCATGCACCACACAGCCAGCCAAATGTAAGATATTTTGAGAATGAAGCAATTTGTTGAATACACATCTTTGTCCTCGTCTCTCCCCCTCCTTTCCTCTCTCTCCTTGCACGAAATTTGAAGGCATTCATGTAAAATGGCTCTTAGGAATTTCACACACAGTTTTATTTATGGTAAATTTATTATAAGGATGTTCTCTGTCATTGTCTGAGAGATTTATTTATTGTATCACACTTTTGAAACTGCTGATATTGATTGTTTCAAGAGTTTGCCTTAAAGGAAGAAGGGGAGAAAAACAACAGCAAAAAAAACCTCACGAATGAAAAGAAATGGCCATGTTGCTATCAATTATTTCATAATGAGATATGAGGAGAGAATTTTAAACATTATCTCTAGCAATACAGTTGAACAAACAATATATTTGCTGGAAATTATACTCCAATGATGAATGGCTTGTTTTAAAATAGAGACTTCTCTAATGGGGGCCTTTCAGATAATCAGTGACACACAGTCCAACTCACAATTATTATTGCATTTTAATCGAAACTGAATTCCGTATTTCTGCCAGGGAGTGAGAAGAGTGAATCCCATTTGCAAATATCTCCATCCTGATGATCCCCAAACAATAACAAATTCTATGTTGTCCAAAAATATTCTAGTGATAACTCCATTTGCCAGCAATTCATCCTTTTCCTCCTGCTACAACCCCCCATTTGCTTTCTTTCTCAGTGCCCAGGTACATTTTCAACTGCAAAGATTAAAAAAAAAAAAGCTTTTCCCACCACCACCAAATGAGCGCACCCTTCCCCCGCCACCACCTCATCTTATGTAGAATAGGGAATTGAATATTACTCACTGAAGTTTCTAGCTATGACAGACAGTAATTTACCATTTTATTGTGATTCAGTGCTTTGGACAGAGGCACACATTGCCTGTCATGCTGTGTTCATCACCGACTGTAGAGACAAGCGTTGCTTGTCAAATAGTAGAGCCCTTATAATGAGGACACCTAGGTGTAACATAAAAGATTCACAGGCAAAAGGACTTCTTATGGAGGGCTTAAAGCCTCTAAAGCAGTATGAGCTAGTTAGATAATACACAAACTTTAGAAGTGCTACAGACAGATATTTCCCCCTTACATCTATTAGGCATACCAAAAACGTTATCAACAGAACAATATGTAAACCTTTGTGCAAAGTAGGCAGAGCAATTTATTTGCATTATCTGTAGAAGGGATGAAGGAGAAGGGGGTGTGTGTGGGGGATATGCAAACAAAACCACAAAACCTAACCAGGTGTGTGCAAGGGAAAGCAAAAACCTTCTACCTTTCACCAAAGCTGTTGGACGGTCACTAATGAGATTTCCAATGATTTTCATTTGTCTTCATTTCTACCAAGGTTGGCTCTGCACGGTATTTTTCATAAAGTGAGGGGTAAGGTGGGCCAGCAGGTTACAGCACACGCGTCACTCCGTGAGCAGCTGTCAGGGGGCAGAACACTGACACTCCAGATGGGACTAATCCTCCATCAAACCTAATTGGAAATAATGGACTGGATCCTCAGCTGGGGTAAATGGACACAAACCCAGTGTTCCTCAGTGAGGCTCTCCTCTTTTATGTCTGTCACGAAGCTGCATAACTCGTGTGTGACTCTGCCTATCATTGCCGGCATGGCTCCCAAGGTTGGAGCTGGTCCCCTGAAGGTGCATCCCTTTGGCATTGTCAGCAGCTTCTTAGTCATGTAGAAAAAGGCCTGCACAAAACATGACAGTGCTAAGGCACTGGAACAGGTTGTCCAGAGAAGATGTGGCTGCCCTATCCCTGGAAGTGTTCAAGGAAGGGCTGGATAGGCCTTGGAGCAGCCTGGGATAGTGGAAGGTATCCCTTACCACAGCAGGGGTGTTGAAACTAGAAGCTTTTTAAGATCCCTTCTGACCCAAAACTTTGTCTGTTTCTGCAAAAGGTTTGTAGAGCACACACCCTTGTCCCCTCTGCCAGGTGTGGTTCAGGGCTTGCTCAGGGTTGCAGGTAAAGTGCAGATCCCATTGAAGTGTTGTCATTAGGACAAAGAGACCACGCAGAGGGCCTGAGAGCTGAGTGTAAAGCCAGAGCTGTGCTTGTCTTCAGACGCTTGGCCCCACTGTGTGCTCGAAACAACCTCTGAGGAGCAGCAAGCTCTTCACAGACAGGGGCCCTCTGTGGGTACAGATGCCCCTCGCTTTCCATGCCTCCCTCCCACCCCAGTCTAAGTGGACTTTGTTAGCTCAGGGTGGCAAAGCCCCCTTTGAGTGTACATTTCCAAGGGTGAGCAATGGCATATCTGGATAAGGGGTCCTGGGTGAAGACCAGGCACTTGACTGCATGACAGAAGACTGGATGAGAGGTCCATGAGCCCCCTTTTCCAGACAAGTTTTTCCCAGATTTCCCCACAAACAAACCCATGTCAGATTTATCTCGCCAAATGGACAATGCCTTTCCTCAGCAGTCCTTCCCCTGGATATTCCATGGGTGGTGGGAGTTTTCCCCCTCTCCTCCAGGTCCTCTGTCCTCACTTTCCTGGGACAGGGAGATGGAAGGAACAAAGCTGGATGCAAATGCTGCTGGGTGGAAGTTGCAGCACGTGCTTTTATATTTTCTTATTTGCACAGTAATGTGAGCACACAAGTTCATCAGTGCATTATAATATGCACATTTTCAGTCTTAGATGCTGTGTTACAGAAATCTGCCTCCACACACAGTTCAGTATCTCATTTGCAGGCAAGGTTATGTTTTCCTTTAAGGGTAGTTAGAAACACAACCAATTTTAGGTACTAATACTAATTTAGGAAAGTGCATGTTCTAATAAAGGTAGTTTAAATGTATTTAGAGGCTGAGGAGTACTTGAACTTTAATATTGCCAGTTTCAGATAACATTTGAATATTAGTGAAGCTAAACTGATTGATTGAATTACTTTAGGGAAGGGTGAGACACAAATGCAACATTTTAGTTAGTCTTATTACATTTTCATTTAGCTTAAGGGAAATTGTAACTGCTTGAAGATTGGATATTAGAATGCCCAGGTAAATTTTTGCAAGATTTTGCTTTATCACTACGTGCATATGTCACATGCTGACATTCATTTTCTAATGCTCTTTCCCATCTTTTGTCCCACTTCTCCTAAAAAAGAAAACAATATGTGAAATTGAAAAATGGTGCTCACTGAGGGGTTTAAAGACATTTGAAATTTGGAATATATTTTAAAGGTCAATTTCAGCAGTAATTATGTTATAATGGTGAAGCTTTTAGAGAATGCGAAACGCAAGATTAATATGTTGCTGGATAAAAAGTGGCAGAAGACTCTGTCTTGTGAGCGTGTGAATACGTGTGTGCATGTCTCACGTGCCGGAGCTTGCAGGCTCCACCAACACACCAGAGCAGCTCTCCCAGGCACAGGAGACACCACCACACTTTGTACAGGGTGGAATTCGTGATTTAATCAGCTAAAATGGAATATTCTGGTGTACGGTGTGCACGTATGTAAATCTCAGGTGGGTGCTTTAACTACATGATCACCTATGCAGATTTATATTTTGTCAGGTGCTCCACTGGCTCATTGTGTGTTCCTCGCTGTCTCACAACCTAATGTGCCTTAGTGTACTAGATCAAAAAAAGAAACCTCTGAGTCATGGCAATGCCAAACATCACATGAGTTTTCAGCTCTGCTAGAGTGAGTTGTGTGAGAAGTTTCAGACCTTCTGATGTGAACCACTGCATAAAACATGGTGAGGATTTAGTCAGTGTAGCCAACAAACTTATTTGTTACAAACTGCTCTCTGCTGGATGCAATCCTACCACTCCAGGAATGGCATTGTCCTGAAAACTCAGTCCTGAATTTTCACTGGTACTGATGGGCACTTTCATCCCAACAGAGTTTTCCAGTCCTCTGAAAAACTTCTATTTGGAAATCCGAGCCTGACAGCACAGTTCTAAGATGAGCCACAGGGGTGGATCAAAGCCTGAGCACAGAAGGGAGTGCTCATACCCTCTAGCTGTCGCTATGTGAAGAAAATCCTGAGAAATGTTGAGGCCCCTGTGCACCTATTCATTATATAGGAGTAGGATCCCTATTTCTTTCCTTTTTAGCATTTACAAGTCAGGGGATGAGGTCTGAGCTGGTTTTCTTTTAGAATCAGTAAGGAAAAACTGGCAGGCAGTGAAAGTGTACCCAACCAGTTCCAGGTGGGTATCCAGGTTTTTGCTGCTCTCCTCTCAGTGCATAAGGGAGGATAAGTGACAAGCTCAGGGTAGGCATCTAACACTTAGTCACTTAATCCTTAGATGAACTTCAATTGCATGCTATTCACTCCATTTGCATTTAAATTAGGTGCCTAAAAGACCCCAGGAATATGGTAAGCTCCCATCTCTCCAGTGACAGAGTGAATATGAAGGCAGAGCCCCCACTGCAAGGGCTGTGATTGCTGTGGAAACTGTGAGGCACCTGGCCACTGCAGCAAAGCAGAGTAAAACAATAAACCAGGACGAGATGTATAATGAGAGAACTACTCATTTCCCAAAGCACATCGTAAATAGTATATTTACAACATTAATTAAATGTCTGCAACTAAAATTATTTATAATAGAGATGTGAGAACTTGCTAGACTATTAGTGAAGTCAACTTGTTTCATTCCAGAAGGACTGGACAAAGACTTATTACACTCTATATGAAAGTCTTAAAGAGTTGCTGGCTTAGAAAAGTTTCTTTCCAAGATGTCTTCATAAAAATAATGAATGTGTTATAGAGCATAGCTTATGAGAGAAAACCTAGTTTGTCTTGACTCCTCTCTGACATATTTCCCATATAAACAAGGAGAAAAAAAATATGTGCTTGTATACTAATGAAATAATAACATACTGTTAAAGAGAGCCCCAGAAAACCTACACACTTTTGTCTTTGAATTTCTCCACAGTAAAGCAAAGACCACCTGAAGGCAGACAGGTTGCTGTCTTCATGGTCAACAGTGCCATATCTCTACCTGTGAATAAATCAGGATGTTGGTATGTGCCCTGCCCCACAGTTTCCCACATTCCTGAATGTTTAGCACATCCCTTGACAGCTTTGGCCCATCCAAGCTGACCACGGGTCCCTACATGAAGGCGCACGCCATTTCAAAGACCATTCCTAAAAGCCATGTGAATAAATTTCTGTCAGGTTTGTCTCCTTTCGCCCTGCTCTGCCCTCCACTGTGTTTCCACAGTGCTGATGGGTCCTCATGCCACACCTCAGGGCATTAGCACATGCTCTCATTTCCAGGCTTTGCAAACTGCTTTGCTGTGTGGGGTTTATTTCCTGCAACTCTGAGCAGAACCCACCCAAATTAACAGACCTATTTATTGTGAATGTGGTCAGCATACTTCAGCTGGCCATGGTGCTGGAGAAAGGTCCTTAGATCTGTTTTATTTAGACATAAAGACATGCCTCTGCTGCTTTTGGGAGGGAAGGGACAGTTTTCAGCAGCAGAATATCCATATCTTTGAGCACTGATGAGCTTTTCTGTCCCTTCTCCAGCTGTGATCTTGAGCTTGGAGGCTCAAGAGCCAGTTACTGTGATCTGGTGAGGGCTTTCCCTTTTCCCTTTTCATACACCAGCATTTATTCACAGTCCACTCAGCTAGACAAGCCAAAAAATTAACAGGGAAAGAAAGAAGAGGTGTAAGACCTGCTATTATCACCTCTTATTTTCTTTATTTGGATCCCATTTTATGTGGATATGAACACCTACCAGCCAGAAAAAAAATTAAAAATATAGCAGGTAACTACCAAACTCCATTATTTTTACATTTAATTTTGACTTTCTTTTCCTCTTCTCCTCCTTTCTATGTTTTCATTGAGGTGACTGTACGCACTTCTTGTTTATTCCTGTTCCTCAAGGTCATGCACTACGAAGATTTCTTTTCACTCGGTATATTGAAGGGTAAAAAAATCAGGGGAAATCAAGTCCCTCCATCCTCCTCAGGGAAGGAGTTTGCCCCTGCAACTTCTTCTGGTCCTGTTCATTGCTGTTTCCCACTTAATAAACATCATAGCAAGGCAGTGTCGCTTTGTCATCTCCCTTCAGACTCCAAGGCTGTTTTGCGTTAAAGGTCTGGAGCCACGGGGTGTGCCAAAAGCTGGGTCATATGTTTTGCTGTGATGTTTCCACTATTTCAGCTCTGTCTAGAAAGGGCAAATGGTCAATCATCTTCCTGAGAGTTAATGGAGCATTTCTGCAGCAAGAGGAAAAAGTGAAAAAGTTTAAAAAGAGTGGCTTATTATCTCAGTCAGCCAAAATTCACCTGGCCTGTCACCTGCCTAGAAGTCTTCATTTTCTTTTCTTTATTCTTCCAGATTTTTCTTCCTTTGCTTTTTCACGTTTAAAGCTTTCCTTTAATTCTGTTGCTTCAGTTTCTGATGCACACCCCTGTTCAGTTCTCCAACCAATTATAATATTTTGAACTTTAACATTAAAATCAGGATATCTGTCTAACATCTTTCCTGTGTGTTTCTAAGCTCTTTGCAGACAGTAATTAACTGAATCTGATAACAATTCTAAAAGTTTAGGTGATTGGAGGCACAGAATGCCTGAGTCTTCAGGTCCTTAATTAGTGGCAGAGTGAGGAAGGGAGCCCAGGAGTCCTGACTCCTCATGCCTTGATTTGACCATCTGATGTTGTTTCACATAAAGCATAGGAAAATATGGATCAGACTACCTCTCTCCCCATCCCTCTTCATCTTATTCTAATTATCTGTCCATATTTAATCTACTTTATCAATGCCAAATGCCTCACTAATCTGCTCTGGGTTGTGCCCTGGGATACTTGGGTTACTCCATAATACTCTGTCTTCTGGTCCTAACCTTTCCTTTGAGATATCCCCCCTCACCTGCTCTAGCGCCAATTATATCAAAGGATCACCTCCAGCTCCCTAAACCAGAGAATCCAGCCAAATAATGCAATACTTTTCCTTTCTGCATCAGCAGGAACATAGAATCACATCATCATGGAATCACTGAATAGTTTGGTTGGTAAAGGACCTTTAAAGGTTTTTTAGTCCAACACCCCTACAATGACCAGGGATATCTTCAGCTAGATCTGGTTGTTCAGAACCTACTCCAACCTGACCTTGAATGTTTCCCAGGAGGCAGTTTGCTGAGCTTTGCAGGACTCTTTATTTGTGGTGAGGTTTACAAGCACATCTGGGCTGATTTTTCCCCACCACGTGCCCAAAGTTTACACCTTTCCTTAAGCACTGCTAAGCACACTCCTTTATCATTCACCCTGACAAGTCTAAATTTGTCTTTCTCTTCAGGTAGGGACAACACCTTAAGACAGGTAAAATATACATCCCTTTCCCATCTATCCCACTCCTGACACGTTGCATTCTCGATTAAGCTCTTGCGCTCCCCTTTGCTTGCTTGGGAAGAGCTGGGGGCTGGATGGAGGGATGGGGATGTGGTGCTGCCTCAATGGGAAGAGCCCAGGGCAGTGGGCTCGAGGCATACTTCACATCTCCACAAAGACAGATTTCAAGCTCCCTTGCCCACAGTTGCAAAGGGAGCTGTGGCAGGGTTTGACGGTCTCCCTGCTTTGTTTCTCGAGCTGTCTCATTCCTGGTGGTGAGGTGGGGGCCAACCTTCACCTGCTCCTTTCAGGTATTTTGTTGCAGCTGGGGGCAGCCAAACCTCGCACGTACGGGCTCCACCTGCCTCAGTCTCTGCACTGCTTCCAATGTTCATCATCCTGCCCCATGCTGCCATCTCCCTGACTAATTAATAAGTGAGTCATCTTCTCCTGTGGCCTCAAAATGCATTCAAGCTGTCAGTGGGACATTTATTTATTTATTTTGTTGCGGTTAAAGGACTACTCTGCTAAACAGGGGAAGGATAAATAAAATCAACTCAGACAAGGTTATTTCACATTCCTAATTTCCAACACTATTTTTTTTTTACTAAAGTCCCACGTTGCTTGTTCATGGTTTTCCCCTTTCCCTCTCCCACCTGCTAACAAAAAAAAAAAACCAAAATACATTTTGGAATCAAGATAAAGCCATCAAAGAACTAACTAAACATGATTAGAAAAGACCTCTCCTTAATGGGAAAAAAATCATGATTTAGACCTGGCTGCTTTCCAAATATCCCTGTGCAATCAACCAAAGAAACACATTTTAGAAAACAGAATTGTAAAAGTAACTTTGAAGAATTGGTTGCCATGGAAACAGATCTGTAAATACTTAACTGCAAACATTAAGTGACACAGTGATATTCCAGAGCTCAGGATGCTTTAAAAGGATGGCAAATTTCACCCAGCTCTTTAAATAATCAACTCGGCTCTGTGCTTTGATTTTTCTTCTTTTTTTCCCTTCTCCTTGCTTTTTTTCACACTATTCAGTGCAATCGCATCCCTGTTCTCAGGCATGTGTGATAATGGAAATGCCAGAACTATTTTATAAAAGAGAGTCCTGATCTTTTATAACATGGAAGCAGGGAGGGAGGATGCAGCACCAAATACAGAGTCTGAGCAACCTGTGGAGTCTGAAAATATAGCTCAAATTCATTCTGTTTCCCTATAACTGCAGGGTCAGAAGAAAGTGTGATTGATTGTGGCTTTTCACTGCAAGAAAAACCACAAACGACCAGCAATTTCTTGTCATCTGCCAGGGAAGAATCAGATGCAAGGAAATAAAAGGGTTATGGGCAATTTTAATTTAAACAAGTGGGCACATTTATGTTGTGTTCTACCCTTAAATCTTGGCTCAGAGTTAACTCACTCCCAGGTTCCCCGGTACATTTCAAGACCCAGCTCCTGTTGAATTCAGTGGAGTAAGTATTCCCCGATCCCTTGGGGAGTCAGGGCCTCACTTGTTTCTTGCCATGGAGCATCCATCCATGCCTCATATGCTTATCTGGTCCAGTCAAGCAGGTGACTTCATCTGAAACCTCAGGTGTTTGAGGGGCAAAACCTCTCTGCCCTGCTGAGATCAGAACAGAGAGCATTGGTGTTTCCTCCTGGTAGAACAGTGAGGGGCAGCTGCTGATGGACCTTTCCCTGGCTGCAGGTGCTGATATTGGAAGATTTTGCAAGCCTGCTTTCCCAAGATTTTGAATGGTTGAATTTTCAGACATTCTTCAAAAGGTCTACATGTTGTCCCCAACCTCAGGGGAGGTGAGGTGGGTCATCAGCACCACAGGGGGAAGGAAATCTTTAGGGATGGTCAGGACCCAGGACATGATAATAGAGTCAACTGTGGTAATTCACCTAGTCCCATCAGATGCCTGCTAATGGCTTTGCTCATCTGCTTGAAGTTTTGCAATTTAGGTTTTGCTGCAGTTTTAAAACCTAACACGGGCAGGCTAATTTAACTTGTAGAAATCTTTTGGGCAAGGTGATTCCTCTTTGACTTCTGACATATTTTGCTCAGAGCCTCCCAATACTGCTAAACTAGCATATGGCTTTTCCAGAGTAAGGGGCTAGCAGAGAGGAGAGGATATTTTCCCACTACAACTCTGCTGTTGGCAAGCACTTGGATTTGAACCAGAGATCCTCACTGCTGAGCAACAGCCTGTGAGTATCTGCAAACATGGGTTTAGCTGTTGCTTTAGGAGGACCTTTAATAACCTGCTTGTTTTCATCGTTCTGGTTGGGTTTGAGGTTTTCTCTTCCCCGTGGGCTGGCTGTGTTATCCTACTGAAAGCTGAGCGGTATTATCCTTTAAGCTGATTTTTCTGCCCAGCTTAGGAAAAGAAGGGACAGGCAGAGGAAAGAAAAAACATAGAGGCCAAGGATGCGAGGAAAAAACAGGAGGGGACAGAGGAAAGGAGTTTGAAAGGAGCCCTGATCTCCAGAGTGATCACCTTTTACTTACCCATTCTCTTTGCTGGAAGTCTGTACAACTGCAAGAAATTCATCCATTTCCTATCTAGTCTAGGGGTTACTAAAATGGACAGTGAAACAGAGATAGAGGGATAAACCTAGGCACAGATAAGTTACCAATCAATTTCTATATATAGATGTAAATATATATATTTTTTTTTTCCTAAGAGGTGTCTTTATCTCATATAGCTGAAAAGTTCCCACCTGGATCTCTCCTCTGCACAGCTTGCCTATCTCTGTATCTCACATACATGCCATCTGTCTGGGAACCTCTGAGAGAAACCTGTGTGATCTTTGTGGAAGGAATGTGAGGAAAAGCACATTTTCCTTTGCCTTTCTCCACTCCCTCCTGCTCCCTCCTCTGGATGCATGCTTCAAGGAGATGTGTGCACGTCAGGCAGAACTCAGCCCAGGGCAGGGAGAGGAGAGGTGGCTCTCATTTGCAAAATCTGCAGTGTTTTCATCCTTGGCATGGTGGTGATGGGGTGGGGAAGAGGAAGGGGGTATGGCATGTCACTTCACTTTATCACTGCCTGGGCTCTCGCCTTGTCATTCGGCACTTGCCATGAATCTAAAGAGAGTTTGGCCTTAATAACTTCACACAAGTACTGCACTGCCAGTGACTTTAGAGACGGGTGACAGCAAGCAAGGAATTATAATGAATTGCTGCAAATGCCTTCTTCACACAAATTACCGTTATTTTCCTCTGAGTCTGCAAGCCTTCCCACATCAGGATTTTGGTTCAGAAGATAGAGTAGGGTGTTTTTGTGTCTAGGGAGGCAGACATACATTTTACCATTGCAGTTGGACCCCTTCACCCTTTCCTTTCCCTTCTGTCTCCCCGAGTTTTTTTTTTTTTTTTGCTGTTGATTTGTTTCAGATTTTTTTTTTCTCATGCAGCCAAAAAACTGATTTTCCCACTGAAAACAGCACAGTGCTCACAAGCCACCCTGTACTTTAAAAGAGAGCGGAAGGAAGTTTGGCCCTTGTAGTGACTGCAACAATTTAATTTGGGGTTAACGTCTTTCCTTTCCACCCCAGTTATCTCAATTGGACTGTGAAGATCCCCCTCTCCACTGAGGGCTGTTGTCACCATGGCTGTTTGTCCATCCTGATAGGTGTGCCCTGCTGAGGATGCTCTCAAACAGCACTCCTGCTTTCATTAAAGGAGCTGTTTAGGTCTCACTAGGGTGGGGTACTGTTCCTGCAAGCTTTTATTGGCTTTTCAGCACCCAGAGTGCCCATGGCTGGTTCAGGCTGACTGTCCCTGTTGCCCATAAGTAGATTCAGCTTTGTCAGCCTGTGATACATTTGGGTTCTGACCATTGAAGAGGGTAAATATCACCCAAATACAGCATGACTTCTTTTAGACTGGTGTTAATGGCCAGTATATGGCCAGAACATGGCTTATAAACATTTTTCATTTCTCCATCAGTCTCCATCCTTTCCTTTAACAGATATTTTTAGCAGTAGTGAAGTGATGCAGTCCTTGGCATTTCTAAGACGAAATTGTCTGCACAGACAGGTAAATTGCCCTAAAATCTCCTTGGTGCTAACACACAGCCCAATCCTCCATCTTAATGTTCATCCTAGAGCCTTCACTAGGATTCAGATCGTAGCTATTCCTTGGCTGAGGACAGAAGATTGTCTCTTTTAGTCACTCCCTGTGCTGAACACAAGACTGGAGATGACACTGTGCATGAGTTCAGGTGATTTCAGTGGGGTCTGCAGAGAGCAGAGGATATATGCCACACAGAATCAAGAAGAGCCTCCCCTAAGGTGCAAAAACAGATCTGTCAGGCAGTCACTTTGTGCAGCTCTGCAAAGGTCACTTCTTCTGGCAGAGCATCTTCTAAAATCACTAGAGTAAATGGGAAGATTTATTTTGCCTGCCCTGCTTTTTGTTACAGACTGGAAACACAAGATAGTTTCTCCATACAATTCAGAAGTGTAACTCTAAAAGCATTTTAACCTCATCAACCTTAGGTATTTAAAAGACTCTCTAAAGAGTTTTGATTGAGAACACAAGTCAACTGAACTCTGTACAGTTCAGGCAGCTTCTCCCTCTTTCTCAGCATAATCGTCCATAGAACGAGGCTTTGCTTCAGCTGCTCAGTTCCTAGATTGGTTTTAAAACACATTATTTGTGCTATTGCCCGTGTTACTTGTTTAGTTAGCAGCTGTCATATGTCAGGATCAACTGAGCGATGATAATGCGCAGCAGAAATATTTCAATTATACATGGAGCTATTCTTAAGCATTAAAAGAAGAGGGATGTCTGTCATCCAAGCCCATGTTATCCCAGAGGTGCACACCTGCTGCTGCTGGGTCTCAGGTGCATTCAGGACAGGCGTTTGATCTTCTGTTTTCATTGGAAATAGGTTAGATCTTGTGAGGGGTTTTGTGTGAAGAGAGGAAGTTCAGTTACAAGGTGTTCTGAGAAACAAGGGACTGAAGAGCAACATCATTAAAAAGTGAGCTGTTTCAGTGAAGGCTCTGGGAGCAACATGCTTGCCTTTTCCCCAACCCAGTGTGCCTTTGAGTCACCACTGACTTGCTTACTGGCAGGGAGAGTCTGCTGCTGCAGGCTCTGCGGTGTCAGAGCAGTTAAAGGGACACTGCCAACATGCTCTACCTCCTCAGGAACAAAATGTGAATTACAAGTAGTTCCAGGTGCTATGTTTGTCCTTGAGTATCCTTTGCTGATTCCTGTTGTCTCACAAACATGTTTTGAAATGCCTTTCCTCCCCTTGCTGCCACGTGAAGGCCCAGTGACGGACTGCCGGCCTCTGAGGGAGCGCTGCAAAGCCCCACCCTGGGCAGGAGGGTGATGGCTTCACTTTGTCAGTCTCCCTGCAAAAAAAGCGTGTGGTGATGGTACCCTGCATCGTGAGCCTTGTCAATAAATTTATCACTTACGTTCCAAGGCTAGGAAGTCATCCCCAGGCAGCACCAGCACCTGCTCGTATGGAGTTTTCCCACTCTGCTGGCCTTTGTCAGAGACAGGACATGCTGCCTGGATCCACAGGCCCTCCCTGTGCAGCCATTTGCAGGTTATAAAGTATGGCTTCTTTATTTCTTTACAGTTATGTCAAAAACTGAGCCAGATTCTTTAGTGCTCAAATCACAATTGAATCGGGCAGGGTTAGCAGTTAAGAAAATCTATATTTAATGTGGAGGTGACTAAACATTACTGGTGCCATCTCACAAGTACCTGATATTGCAGCTGCTTTTGTCTGTGGCTCTAAAATCAGGAATGAACCTGCAAAAACTTTGAACTAGTGTAATCACACAGGATGGAAGTGTGGCCACACAGTCCAAAATGATCCAGCTACCAAAGCTGGATAATTGCCATCCAGTTTTTGGTCCATCCAGTTTTTGGGCCCATTGTGCCTTCTTCTGCCTTCAAGAGAGGCAGGTCTAAGGACACACATTTGGTGAGTTACATCAGGTCAACAGGAAGAGGACAATAAATTGTGTATAGCAGAGAAATCTCTAATACAGGAGCTCTGTGTTAAACATTGTGGTGTTAATATGCCCAGATCAGGTGTGAGCATACAGTCAAATTGCATCAGTGGAACAGCTAGCTCTGCTACAATCTTCAAGTTTTAACCTTAGTTTTATGTAGAAGAATAGAAAATAGATTTTCTGCAACTGGGCATTAATCCCAGATTCTATCAGAACCCAAGGTTGAATCTGAAACTTTTTGAAACACAGTTAAAACGTCAAAAACATCAAAGACATTTGAAGCAGCAGTATCTAAGATCAGCACATTTTTTCATGTGCCCGAAGCTTTTGTCATCCTTTAGCTGGTTCCATGTACCTGGGTAACGTTTAACCACGGCCTTACTTAATATAGTTAAACCAAACACTAGTATTCCTTTAAGAGGGCAATGGATTCCACCTTATTTTAGAACTTCCTGAGTGAACCAAGTGAAAGTTGAAATGTCCTCACAGTCTTCTGCCCTTCTCTAACAAAATGAGCACAAGCAGGAAAGCTGACTTAAGCATCTGCAGTTTTGTCAACATTTGGTTTTGTTCTGGGTCGGAACGAAAAGGCAGAATATCAAAACCTGTATTGGGGTGAGGAGTTCTGGAAACGCTGAAACTTTTTTTAGTCTGACATCTTTGATTGAAGAAAAACATTTAGGGTTTTCTCAAATTGAAATTCAATTTCCACGTGGCCAGACCTGAGCTGCCACTGTGCCTCAGGCAAATGCTGTGGATGGAGGGCACAGTGAGGTTTGCAGCCTGGCAGGGGATCCCAGCCCTGTGAAGGGTGGGGATGTAAGACACCTGAGCCATTGCTCTCACAAGAAATGTCTTTCTGTACTATTATTTGAATTGTGGGAAGATTCCGCTTTCATCAGAAGTCCTTCAATTATCTTTTTATTTTTTTCAAACAACAGACAATTATCCCCATTTAAAGGAGAAGATGATCTGTGGGTTTATTAGAGAAATGGGGATGTTTGACCTAAAACACATTCTTGAAAGGTGGAACTAAGTGTTCTGTGCATAATTTTGAAGGAGAAGAGAAAAAAAACCACAAAAGAACTCCAAACAAAAACTCTCCTCTCCCTCTCAACATATACAAATGGTTATTTGATGTGATGTTTGTCACTCCAGTGAGTTTGACCAATGCTCTTCATTAAGAATCCACTAATTTACTGGATTTCAAGACATTTATGGCAGATATCACAACTTATTGTCTGTTGCATAATTTAATGTTATTACTAATTAAATGCAATAATAGTGATGAATGCAGTCCTCAGGATTGAGAAAACGCAGTGACTTGAGCAATTCAGGTTGTTTTTTTAGTAAGACTTTCTCAAAAAACAATAAAAACAGCAAACCAAAACAAAGCAAACAAAAAACCATAAAAAAGGAAATTATGAAAATTTTTCACATAGTAAGAGATTTCAGAGCTGTAGATGTATACCATGCACAATTACATGCTTTACATGTCTTTATGCATTAGTTCAGGAGTGTGGAAGGAGTTGTGTGTCATGGCTGTGAGGTTCCTGATTCTAGCAATGGAGCTGTAGTAGCAAGTGGATTACAGCAGCTCTCTAGTTAAACACCTGTCTTCTCTGTAGAGAAACCTTCCCTATGCCTCTTTAATTCCTTCCCTATTGCTCTTTCCAATAAGTGGAAGTGATGAAAAATCCTGACTTTAAGCTGTGTGTTGCCCTCTTCTCTCTTCTCCCTGTTGGGTCAGACAGAGTCGCAACTCCACAGAGGTTGGTGGTGAGGGAGGTGCTAGTGGTGATAGGAGATTTTATGACAAGGGAGAAAGATGAAGAGAAAAAAGAAAAAAGGATTGTATTAAGGGGTTTTAAGGGAATGGGAAGGGTGATGTCGAAGAACTGGGTGGAATGGAAAGTATATGAAGGAATACAGATGTGTGGAAACACAGATTTATGGAAGAAACTGAGAGGCGTATTGGGTGTTTCAAGAGATACAGGTGCATGAGATCAGCTTGCTCTTCATCCTCTTCTCTCACTGTTCTGCTGAGGTCCCATCATCAGTGAGGAATGGAGAAAGATGGGCCTGCTGTGGGGAGGGCAGAGCAGGGATGCTCAGTCCTGGGTGGGAATCAGGCAGAGGAAATGCTTGGTCAGCTTAGCTTTGAATGAAGAACAGAGAAGCCAAGAGGCAGAGAGAGCAGGAGAGGCAATTTTGGATGCTTTGTTAATTTAAAAGTGCAGTAGCACAGCAGACCCTGTGCTTGATGTCACCGATATGAATTTCAGGCCTTTTCTTCTCAGAGAGCATCAGGGAAGGAAGCAAGAAAGGCAAGGGTGACCTTCAGCCTTTCCCTCCCTAAAGAGCAGAGGGAAAAGGCTGTCAGATGCAGAGGTCAGAGGAGCTCTGGCTGTTTCCACCCACCACCAGGAGAAAGGTTCATCCCTGCTTGTGTTTTGTACAACAAAAAGAGATCTTGAGGGAAAGAAGACTTACTACATATCTTGCTGTAATGGATTTTAAATGCCTTTATTTACTAGCATTTGCAATAGTTTTCTGTTGGTATCAAGACATCACCAGCTAAAGATAAAGGAATCTTTCAACTGACTGTGCATGGGGTCAGGAAATAATTCTCCGGCTCTCTCTATTTAGCTTTGCATAATTGACCCTGTGAATTATGGGGGTGAAATGGGGAGAACACCATCTTCCAAGGCAGCAAACACCACCTGGCAGAAGACAAGGACCAACAGTGTAAAGTCCAATGCAGCAAATTCTGTTGTCTCCTTTAATATCCACAGTATTTCACCTGGAGGGACATAGACCAAAACCCAAAATGTGCAATGCTAAAGTAGATAAGTCCACTGCTGTTTGCCATGGCTTATTTCATCCTTGGCTAGAAGGAAATCTGATCAGTGGTGTAAATCCAAATTCCTTTTCTTCAGAACACTTGCTGACAACTTGGACAAGAAATTCACTTAGTGGATAAGTTAAGTGGATAACTTAGTGGATAAGTTTTATTTCTAGCCACTTTTATATGCTGAAGTACTGTGAAACATACCCAGCTGTCTAGTTCCTTGTCCCCCCGCTCCCCACCCATGTTTTCTAAAGATAGTTCAAGCAGGTTCAGTTTATTACAGAATAGTTGGGGTTGGGAATGATCTCTGGAGTTCATCTAGGTCAGCACCAGGAGGGGTTAGAGGTATTTTTGATTTATGAGATAAACTGCCAGAACAAAGAGAAGCCAGCTAGACTCTGCTGCTTTTATTTGTGGTTAGTAAAGAGCAGGTTTCCTTGTCATACATCCCACACTTCATTTAGAGAAGGAAAGTGCTGGCTTTACCAAAAAGTTTCTGCCTCCTGTTAAATGTGGAATAGTAAAAGTCAGTGGCAGACAGCAGTGGAATTATTGCCTCAGATACTGAAGTATTTGATTTTTCAAGCAAAGGATAGAGAGTTAAAACAGAAAGTTTAGGTGTGGTGTACATGAGCTCTTATCTGAATACACAGTCTTCATTTTGGCTTTTGCTGAGATACAAGAAGATGCTCATCTTAGCAGTTAGTTAAATCGGCTTCCAGAGGTGATGACCCCAGCTTCCCAAAGCCCTTCCTACTTTTAGGAACGTAGCTAGGTCCTTCACTGGAGGTAGCTCTTACCACAAACATGTCTTCTGCAAAGATCATACAAAGATCCTTGTATGATCTTCCCCAAACCCACCTGTGGGGCTCAAAAAGAGCCTGGACCCGCTTTGTCTTCCTTGGAAGCCTGATGGTTCCTCTTGACTCCCTCACATTTTTGTCCTTGACACCCTTGGGATGCTGGAAAGACCCTGAAACCAGTTCTATGCTTCGCCATCAGGGCTGTTTTCACTGGGCATATGAATTTCCTAACTATGGTACAAGCAACAAAAAAAAAAAAAAAAAAATGACACAAATTTTGGCACTTTACAAGAAAAAGCACTAAAGCATTTAATGATTTCACCACTGTGCCAATATACAAATATTCAAAAGTGATGAATAAGACCCCCAAAAAATCCTAGCAATGATCAGCTTAAAAAGATATTTTTGTTCCCTTAGTGGTTATATTTGGCTTCTTATAATTTCTCTTGTAGCTTTCAAGTCTTCAGGGCTCAGGACTTGGTTCATATTTCCAAGCTTTTGTTGTTCACAGCAATTCATGTCTGGAAAGGTATTTATTTTTTTTAACTGAAAACCTGTGATTGGTACACATAACTGCAGAACTCTGAGAGGAGTCATGGATCAACACAAAATATTCTGACACTCAAAGCAGTTGCTGGTGTTGGTAATATGGGTTCATTACCACTGTTCTAGGGGCTTCTTTGAAACTAGCAAGTGTGGTTTTAAGCATGTTAGAAATTCAAGCAGAAAAAAAAACCTTGATAAAAGAAGCCAGTAGCAAATAGCTGGTCTGCTATGACAAAGATGGTTCTTAAACTGTGCAAAGTTTTGTGGGAAATTTTTTTTCATGAGGTGTGTGCTAGTGATGTCTTTGATGCTTGCATCCCTGAGGAGGATATGTACATCTTTTAAAGTGTTCATGGAAATATTCCCTGTGAATTCATGCAAGAATTCACAAAGTTTAGCATCAATTTTCTTTAGCTCTAAGCAACCTCTCAGATGTATTTCTCTTGCATTCTAAGTATAAAAGGCAGTGGCCACTCAGTGAACCTGGCAGGTGGGGGGGTCTTGGGTATATATTTTTCCCCCTTTACAGCAAAATACAAGGGTTGCCTCATGTAAAAGGGACCAAAAAATTGAGACAGATAAGACAAAACCTGTGCAATGTGCAGCAAAGATTCCACTGAGAGGACCCAGTGGCTTAAGAAAGACCCTTTAAATGATCAATTCCCTTATGCTGTTCATTGATTTTCTCCTGGTTTTCCCTTATCTTTCCTTTCCTGTTGATATCTCTTTAATTGACTCCTGATTACAGATTACACCAGTTACAAACTGTTATTTGTCAAACAGTGCAGCCAGGCTTCTCTCTGTGGCTCAGAAAAACACATGAAGCTTTTGATAGTTTTAGGAGGTTCAAACTGTAGAGAACATAAGAAGATCTGGTGGTAATTGGCAAAGAAGGAGTCTGTACGGAGTCTTCCTCAAGCAACTACCTTGTTTACACTCCCAGGCCTTTATACTGCTAGGAAATCCTGTATCCTGCACGAATTACAATGCAGTAGAATCTGCAACTGAGTTCAAAATGTGCTACTCGGACTCATTATCAACTTCAGCTCTGTTTGCAATGCTTAGCATATAAATTATTTAAATTAAACAAACTACATAAATTATTCAAGTTTCTTTCCCCCCTCCCCTTATCTTTAACAGGCACTGGAGAAGTTCAGTGCTAGTGGTGTCACACTTCACTGCCATTCAGATAGGAGTGTTAAAGGCATCTCACAATGCTGGCAGTGCCTAAATGACCATGAGACTCCTAGGAGGCAGCTGCCAAAAGCAGAATGACAGTGACCCTGGAACAACCCACCGCCAGTGATGGGCAGCATCCTGCTCTGCAGTGTAAGCAAGGAGGGAGTTACAAAGGGAATAGGCGCAATCCAACCTTGTTAAATTCTTTCTGCTTTGCCTTTGGGTGTCTCCAGGGCTTGTGGCTCTTGCTGTGGGCAGCCTGAGGTTGTCATCGGCCATGCTGTGAGCAAATCTAGTGCAATGTTAAGGGCCTTTCCCCTTAGGAGACATTACCTTGACCTGGCTCCCTTATCCCCTGGTGAAGCACTTGCAAGCACCAAAGGAATGGGGCCTTGTTCTCTTCAGCTGCCTCCTTTCCTGCCATCTGCTTTTGCATCACCTTCATGGCCAAAGTCCACAGAGTCTAGGATGAAGCTCTGACTTGAAGGCATGTGCAATCTCATGTTTCTTGAGGGCCTCAGCCAGGTCTCTGTTTAGGTGCTTCATGCAGGCAGTCATGGCTCTCGGCTCCAGGAGGGCAATAAATACAGAGACTGCTTTAGAGGGAGGGCTGTCAAGGGCTAGTTTGTAGGCAGCCATCAGAGAGAGGCAACAATAAAGTATAATTATAATAGGAAACATGAGCAGAGCCCTTAGTTTCAGTGAAACTGTCTGAATTGCTCATTATACACCGGTCTTCTCTTCCCTCTTTTGTTCTTGCTATTTTCTTAATTTCACATTTCAAATATGATTTAAGAAAGCAGCCTCCAGCATGTCCCTTATTTTGCTCTGATTGATTTGTAAATCTGTGAGGACACGGTTGAGTTAGATTTCTGAGAATGTCCAGACGTTGCGATACATCACAACCATGAGGTTTGTGGGGGCCATATTTTAGCTGCAGGGAAACAAATAAATTCTTTTGTTCATCACAGTCTCCATGGACCATCCATGTGATGGTTCAATACAGGTGTAAATAATAGAAGATAAATTCCAAGATATTGATGACTGACTGTTTAGTCTTGAGTTAGTGTAGCTAGCAAGGATTGACATCAATTCAGGCTGGAGGGGAGTGAGACAGATAAACTTATAATAAATATATAAATCATTTGAAGAACATAAGGATGGGCATGGCGTGATCCTTGTTGAAGTGAGAGAGCAGTGCAGATCATACTGCAGGAGGAGATGATGCAAAGAGCTATCTGCTGAGACATGTGGTAAAGTATCAGAGCATCATTCCCTCTCTGCATGGCTTGAGCATCCCTAAAGACCAGGCAGCAGAGCCACAGAGGAGAGGAATGGCCTTTTTGCCACTTCAGAGAATCTGAACCTGCTAGAAAGGAGGCTCAAAGCTCAAATGATGTGAGTGTGATGGAGAGCACACTGCCACCCTTGTGACTGACAGTAAGTCTCATGATACTCAGGGCTTTCCAATTTCCCACAGCTCTTACAAGTATTTGTGCATATAAAAGCCTTTGATTTAAAAAGAGTAAAAGATTACATCCCAATCACAAGTTCTGGAGAACCTGAACTCTTAGAGATAGAAGAGCAGAAAAAACCAAAATTACTGAGAGAAATAATTGAAAAACAAAGCAGAACAGGAACCATTTTAATCTCTTCTCATGATTCAGGGCAAGCAAGGAGAACATACTCTCCTATCTCATTTTTCAGCAGTTTGGGGTTGCTGAAATACAAGCAGGTGAGAGATATGTTGTATTCATTAAAGATGGATGTGGTGTGCTTCTTTCTTTTTTTGACCACCAAGAGATGACATTCTCTGTGTGGTGATAACTAAGAGGATAAGATGGTGTTTCTATTGGTTTCATGCTTGCCTGTATTGGAGCAGATAGATGTAATCACCCTGGAGATACTGTATTTACTTCTCTTTACTTATTTACTGTGTTTCTTTTATTTCACTTTAGGGGACTAGGCTGGAATTGACATTTCTTTCTCTTCAGCAGCAGCCTCTTCTCTCAATGCAGAGTCTCTGGGCACTGAGTTAAGCCAGACAGTGGAATGGACCTGCTGTAAATAGTGTTGATAAATTGGGTAGATAACACAGCATGGCCTGGTTTACCCCAGTGCACAGAGTAATAAAAAGGAGCTTCCTCCTCGGAAAGGTCACGGTATTGACAAGGGGAGCGATTGTGGGGATGGCAGTCGTGCGATGCTGTCGCTAAAGTCACTTTTCCACAGGAGATGCTGAAGGCCTTTTCCTCACTGCCCTCACCCCTCACAGCTCTTGATTTAGTGGTGCTGGGAGGTGTGTGAAGATGAGAATCCCTGGTGCCAAAGAGACCTGAGCTGCAAGGCTCGGTTGGATCTCAGTTGGATCTCAGTTGGATCTCAGTTGGATCTCAGCTGGATCTCAGGATCCAGCCAATCCCAAAATGGCCAATTATGCAGGGACTTTTCCAACTTGACCAAAATGGGGTAGACCCCCCAGGGCTGGCCTAAGCATCTTCAGATGGTTTTTCGCCACAGCCTGTGGAGCCACAAGGTCTTAGTGAGAAAGATAGTGCCATGAATCCGTCACAACACTGCCAAGCAGTTCAGTGGTTCCATGTGGTAATTTTAAAAAAAGTCTTTTTTTAATCGTGTGCTTACATTTCTCAGTTCATACCCCAGAGAGAACCATAATGGCCAACACAGGACCCATCTAACAGACATCATTGAAACATAATTTTAGAGACACCAGATCACTTGTGGGTCACAGACACTGAGCAGAACTTGCTCAAGTGTGTCTGGCATGATGGAGATCACCCAAAGAAATGGCTCCAATAGATAATTAAGAGTCTCAGACCACTCTAGGGAAACCTGCACCCGAAAATCTGGTCCTCAAGAACCCTGCCTGCCCCTTTGAACAGTCAAAGCAAATGTGTGTTCAACAAACCAAAGCAGAGATGATAGAACATAGAATGCATGGGGTTGATATGCATCCACAAATAACAGCAAATTGAATAATCTCTAAGGTCTTGCCTAGACTTGTGGTCCTTTTCATGTCACAGCACTTTTAAACAGCTTTCCAATTAACATACCCAATATCAGGACTGGAAATTCAGGTCCAACTAGGTCTCATTAAAAAACAATGCATATAGCCCACCAGCTGAATTCCATGGATCGTGCCAATTGGTACTGGGATGTGACTTGATTATGTAATAGCAGCCATTCTGTGTCACATAAAAGGTCCTTGTAGACCTACAACCTTCCCTAACACTGGCCACCAAAGTATGCTTAAAAAAGCAAAATTGAGAGCAAAGTGCTTGTTACAATTATTTTTGTCCCAGTTACTCTTCCAGCACTCCAGAGCTTATGGGATTCCTAAATCAAACTTGTACATAAAGCACTTTGTACATCAATGACAAAGTATACACTAAGTGATGGCATTGCTGCATGGTGGGGAAAAAACATTTGTTCTCCCCAAAGAAGCTAAACAAATATGACAAAGTATTGATTCCATCATTTTATTTTAAGAGTGATGTCCATGGTGTATTAGGAGTGTGTCCACAGTAGAGCAAGTTCCTTAGATCTTTAAGGTGTTTTTCTACCCCAATAGTATTATAATAGATGTGGCTTTCTGAATGGGAGGAGAAATGGTTTTGGCCACTTTCTCTGTCTTTTGACTATTTACTTACTACAAAATTGGCTTAATAGTAATTTCAAACAGCACTCATGGCCTACTCCCAGCTAGGAAACTCCTGTGAGTTCTTTATAAATGAGAATGAGGTTTTGGGGACATTCCTATTTTGCATTAAGAATTGGCCCGCACCGAGGACTAGGGTTTGATGTATCATGAATTTGTGTCACTTACTACCATTTCAAATTCAAAGTGACATGGATTTGGAAACCCTGCTAGATGCGGAACTGTGGCGAAAGGGCTGAGTTTGGCCAGGCTGGGAAATTGCAATGCCTTGAGAAGGTGACAGTAAACTGGCTCAGGGGAAGCTTAAGCAAGGCCAAATGGTGACCTATGCAAAGGCTATCTAATGATTTAATACCCCTGTTCCTGGACAGAGGTGCCATGAAGCCCAGAACAGCAATCCTTGCTTTGGCCACACAGCACAGTCTTCCAGGGAGCCAAGATCAGCTCATTAGACTGCAAGATCTGCACTCCTTGCAAGAAGCTGGTCCCCATCCAGTTTTGACAGTCTCAGCCAACCTGTGCCATCTGCCTGGGACAGCTCCCCAAACACACAGCAAAGCCTTTCTCAGAGCCCCAGCCACATGGAGGGAATATTTCAGAGCGCTGGAAACAGTGGTCACCGTCAAGCACAGTAGTTTTTGGCCCCAGTGGCCACTTTGTCACAGATGTTGCTGAGTTCTTTTGTAATTTCCAGGCACTTCTGGAAGGCAAAAATTAATTCAGTAATCACAAAATTAGAAAAGAACTGGAAAACTAAAATTGGTAAACACACACCTAATATTCTCCCTCTCCACTACCTCTTACTGCAAACCTCCCCCCTTTATTGGCAGAATGACCTGGACCTGGGTTCCTGTGAAGTGAAGTTAGTTTGGGTTAGTCTTGCAGGAGTCTCTGGGCTCTCAGTGGTGATGGGAAGTGAGATAATAGGGCCCTCAGCAGCTCACCCTCACCTTAGCCCCGTCCACTGGGCACACATGGGCTAATGCATTCTGCTCCTATTGCTAAGCAAGCTGGGGTTATAAACATGATTTTCATAATTGGGTTTTAACATACATAGAAACCATCCAGCAGCGATGATAGCTTTGCACCAGAAGAGCCTTAAGACAGAGAGCAGCTTCTCTGAAGTGTTAAGAATCCCAGCATATTTATCTTAATAAGTTTTATTACAGCCTGCCAGTTTAAACCTAATGACTAATTTATCGTATAAAATACCAGCAATATATTTTTTGGTTTTGCTAATTAATTATCTCAAACAAAGGTGATATTTATAAAACTGTCCAGAAATGGTATGTGCATTAAAATTGCCTTGCAGCAGGAGATGAAATTATTACTAATATGGGATCAAATTATTACTGTATTGACTTAGTTATTTTATTACCTCATAATGGATTTCTTCATTATTTTCCCCGGGATTGTAGCATTCATGATTGCATTAAAGTCTGTTAATCTATGCAAATATCATTAGGAGCTACTAATAACCATGGCAACTTTCTTCAGTTTCAAGGAATGTGGTAAGTACTCCCAACGCATTGTTAGGTTCTGTTAGTGTGATGGGATTAACTCAGCCCCCAAGTCCTTGGGACAGTGGGTGGGCAGCAGATCCCTGTGAGCCTTTCATGCTTTACAGATAGATAAAGTGGAAGGTGGGAATTTGTTCTTCTGCTCCAGAGGTGGCACAATTTTCAGCTCCACCACTGTAACCCTGCCTGATGTCAACCAAGTCACCTGTTAGTTTGGAAAAGGGCCGTGTCATAAATTTCCTCTGTATTTCCAACCCTGCTGTGTATCCTCAAAAACAATAGCCCGCCACATGGCTCCATGTTTTAAAACTGCAGTGGGAATCAGATATTTTCTAAAGGTCAGGTCATGGAGTTGTGGCTTTTCTACATGCAGGACGAGGCAGAAGAAAATAAGGAAGGTGAATTTTCAACACTGGCATAGATTTCGAGTGTTTCTTGTGTGATCTAATGCCTTCACACTGATGTTTCAGAGGTGCTCAATGAACCATTTTTGAGAGGACTGAGATTGCTGCAGAGCTGTGAGTGTGTCTGTCAGTGTTTGTATCGACCACTTCAAAAAAATGCAGACAAATATTAAGCCTTGAATGTTTCCCTTTTCAACACCTCTGAAAACTGAAAGATGCATGCATGAGTAGAATGATAGGTAAGGGAAAATACACAGCTGCTGAATGGTATGACTATTTATCTCCCTCACCTATTAGTCTAATTTCACATCTCCCATACTTAGATAATGAGGTTACAGACACCTTTGTAGTAACGCACACAAAATTAAATAGAGGAAAATCAGGTTAAATTGGATCACAGAGTGACAAGGATGGAATTTCATCTCCTTACCCATATCTGTCTGTCTGACTATCTGTCTCTCTAAATAATCTAGATCCATAGCTTATATGAAAGCAAGACAATCCCAATAGGAACTTTCCAGCAGTGATTTCCAACTGATCAGTGCTACATAATTCCTGCAATATTAGGGCTTACACTGGGCTCTCCTGTCATTTCTGAATGGCACCTGAAGCCTCCTCTTTGATTTGACCTTAGACTGAAATCAGTTTAGGTCCAATTATAAGAGCTAGTGAACTCTGGGTGCCCTTGTTTTGCTCCATCAGCATGTGCACCACAACTGAGAGGACGACAGGCTTTGAAAATGTTAAAGGCTTCAGTTTTTGACACAAAAGCTGCATTCTGAACTATAAACAAGCAAAATGGACTTGAGATGTTGGTGAGCAATCCCACAGCCCCAGGGATTCACAGGAATCCTGTCTTCTCCCTTAAACAGTAACAAGAACCTCCATCCAAAAAATCTCGTTAAAAATAAAAAAATAAAAGACAGCCCAAAAACACTGCTGTGGTGGCAGAGCAAAGTGGTGTTGGATTAGGCATTTGCACCTCTGTAAATGAATTAACAAAATGTGATTGTTTTATATTTGGCTGTCAATCTGTATTTGGCTCAGAGGGGATAATTTTTACTCAGAATGTGTTAAAAAGTAATTCCGTAGATGGTAGCAGTCTTGGACCCTGTGAAAGTCTCAGCTTTTTTGCATGAGCTGACCTTGTTTTGTTAAATAAAAAGAGACCCAAAACAATATTCAGGAAGGGAAAAAGCAGGGTGAATCCATGGAAAACAAACAAATAAAAAAAAGAAACAAAAAAAGCCCCCCCCCACAGAACAAAACATAAAACCCTCACCACACTATTTTCTCTCTATTCCTTCTTTCTTTTTCTCTTGTTTTTTTTTTTGTTTTTTTTTTTTGTTTTTTTTTTTTTTTTAACAAGAGCCACTCTTCATTACGAGATGTAAAATAAAGGGGAAAGCAACCCCAGAAGAAATGCAGGCATTAAATTGGACGGATGGGCTGAAGCTGGTATGCATTAATTGCATTTCAGGATCAGCTGGGCCCCCTCTCAGTCTGCTGGGGGGCTGAACAAAGGGCAGTAACAAAGCAGCATTGAGGGTCCTATCGAGGGTCTCTCTGGCTGGTTTCCTTTCACTGCCTTTTGCAGAATACAAGCTCATTTATTCTTTGAGTTTAGACAGATTCTGCCAGGAAAGACTCACTTGCAAAACCACTGAATGAAGCTCCCAGCTTGAGCTGCTCAGGAGTTTTGGGACTGGGAGTACAGGGAGCTGGTCTGCTTGTGTTGTTGAACAGACAAAGGTCCTAACTTGGCAAAATTCTCAGGTCAGCCCTGCTAAGGGATTACAATAGATTTAGGTGTGAGGAGACAGATATGGAAGGAGGATAAACATCTGCCTGTTGCTACCCAAAACATTAATTTGGAAGGAGAAGGGTCCCACCAGAATAGTTTGGCCCTCCTGTGCTCAGCACTCCTTTTAGGCCAGGCAGGGAGTGCAATGGTTTAATTTAACTTAAAATGGAGGATGTAAAAGCATATGCTTTGGACAGATGTGGAAGTGGGAAGCAAGGTTTTCTTATCATGACTTAAATCAGGGGAATTTTGGAGTATCTGGCATTGGTTCTCAATGGCTGATAGCTGCTAATGAAAGGTTTGCTCTCAGTCTGACTGGGTCGCTCTAATGTAATTTTGAACTTTAAAAACGTCTGTATTCCAGGGATGATCCCAATTCTGTCATCTTGAGCCCATCTCAAATAGCAGTGAGGGGACATAATTATGTCGTGTAAATCAGGATGGTTTCCCTGATGGTGCTGATTTACACCATCTAAGGACCTGGCTTAGCTCTGTTATGGCAGTGAGCTGCACTGCCTAACCTCCCTGAATGCCCTGCATGGATTCTACACATCACTTAACTTCAGGCAAGACTTCCTCACATTGTCTGAATGCTAATTGCACGTCTGTGCTACAGCTTATATTAAAATTAATATATAATTCCAAAAAAATAGAGATAATTGAACTGACCCAAAATATAACCCCTTTCCTTATTTCTTAAGCACTTGAGTTTTAGCACAAATCTCTTTTACTGCAGGGGCTTATGTTGTGCCGTCAGCAAATGCAAAGAGCAATTAAACATTTAACATGATCACAAGGAAAAGAGGAAAGCTGCTGTTTAAATGCATCAAGGAAAAAACAAAAGCCCAGGAAAACAGCCTCTTGGGTCTAATATAAGACAGAAAAAAATGCACTACGGTCAGTACAATTCAAGAGCTTTGTTTATTGGGGATCTAGTATATTATTTTTAAAAATAAAATTCTTACTTAGTTGGGCTTCTTAGAAGGAGTTTCAAACAATCCTACGCCACAGAGATGCCAAGTTGAAGCAAACACTTTCTGGAGGGTAAGCAATGTGATTTTCACCTTCTCTTTGTATTCCTTAGTTGGGAGGGTAACCTGGATCTTGGGGAATATCTGCTTCTGGAAAGAGCTTCACTGCATTTCCTCAAAAGAAGAAAAGAAGTAGCAGACTTCAAAACTCTGCATCCCTACTGACATTCCTCATTTTTCTGTTTCACACATTTTCCTGCTCTGCTAAAAGCAAGTAATCTAACCTATGAGTCATCTTGGTCAGTGCTGCTGCCTATACCCAAAGTATTAATAAGGGGAATTAGTCCTGTTTGTCAGTCTGTCTGTGCATGAGAGATGTGGGATTAAGTCGCTGGATGATATTTATTTTCCGTAGCTTATAGAGAATGTTTATTCAGTTGCCATAAGGACATCGGGGTCACGCAGCCTGATGTGCAGCTTGAGCAGGCAACTGCAGTGTGCAGCCCCATTCAGAGGGGAGTCCCTATCAGAGAAAGCAGCCCTGATTTGACATTCTGGTTGTCCGGGGGGGCCTGCCTTAAAAATGCCCTTGGAGTCTGTTTGCCTGGGACAAAAGGATGCACAGCAACACAGGCTCAAAAAGGCCTCACTCCTGGAGAGGAGTGGATGGGGAGAGCAGATAAGTGATGGGACTCCGGGGCTGCTGTCAACCTGACAGCATCTTAACAAAGATACAGAGGAATTTTTTTTTGGGGGGGGGCCTAATTTAATAGGCCAAATTTAATAGGATTTGTCAGATCTTTTCATGGGACGCTACCGTTTTCCTTTAAGTGTTTTTCAGAATAGTCCTCTCGATCCTGGTGGGTGGTTTAGGAAAGGGGGCCAATGCCAGAAAGCCACACAAATAAGTAATGAGGTTGCCCATCAGTTCTGTGGGGCATCAGGATACAAGCTGCTGGGATAATCTTTTTGGAAGAGTCCAACACAGGGAAATTCTGAAATGGGGTGCTGGTCACCAGGTGCCCAGAGCAGATTTTCCCCAGAATTTAAAACAATGGAGAGCAATGATCTGAACCCTTTTCCCTACATTTTAGGAGGGCATCTGAATGACAGAAAATGGAATCTATTTCTTCCTCCTCTGAGATTTTTAAGAGTTTAGGATTTAGAGGAATTTTTTCATAGAAACAGCTTTAAAAGTTTTTAGGTTGAATTCAGAAAAAGTGGGAAAACAACTCAAATATCAACTGCTTTCTGCCTGCAAAAGCATTTTCTTCTCAGCTCTTGGATTAACACCTAGACTCAGGCATGCCTGTGACACAGAGTGGCTCTGTATTTGCCAATCTCAATTTTTTTGGGGATTGCAATATCAGACACAAAGCAACATTTTCTCTAGTAGATTGTGCCGCTAATACAATAAGGGTCTAATATATTAATGAATAAGGATCTATAATATGCTAATATTTCTGCATCGCATTAATATTCTATTAGACTAATGTATTATTATGCTAATAAGTCTATTAAAAATGCAAAATATAATTATACATTTTGTATGGCTCCACTGTTGAAACCTGATTCCTGCCCTAGACACACTTGTGTGTGTATTTCTAGAAATTGTATTACCTGCTGTGCAAAGTTAGCTTGATCTACACCTGATGTCTTTCATCACGCACCCCAAGCAGCCGAGAGAGGATTTCATAGCCCCAAACCCATTAACAGGTGAAACAGATTAAGTGCTTCAGCAGGTCTGCATTTCAGCTGCGGGAGAGACAGGCTGACAGCCATGCTTTACACATGCCTCACCCTCTCCTGGAATTTACCTTCCTTTTCACTGAGCAGCTGATTGAGAGGGGACCCTCCTCTGGGTGGGTGTGTTGTGGCAGGAGGGACTAACACACCTAAATCCCAGAAAGCCAATCCCCTAGGAAAGGGTGCAGTGTGAGACCCGTTGAAAGAGATCCCTGTCTCTATGGTGCTTTCTTTTGCCAAGTTTAGGCTGCTCCCAGTTCAGTGTGCTGTTTATATAGTTTATTCTTTAATGCCTAATTTCCCCCTACGCTATCAAAGGAGCCTAATCCACAGGCAGAGAAGGCTGTGACTTCCTCTGGACAGCTAATCCTGAATAACAGGGCACTGTGTGTCTGTTTTCCCCCTGGTCCCAGCCCTGGCTATGCTTCTGCTCCTCTGTCACTGTTGAAAGAGAATTTTCAGTGTGCCTCCCACTCTCCATAAATATATCCACACTCCTGCTCACTCCTGAATAATGGCATTTGGAGGAGAGGTCTCCTGCAGATCTTTCTACCACAGCTAAATGTTCACTTGATTGCTTTTAGATGGGCCAATTAAGAATGAAAAGGGAAAGTGAACAGCATGGTTTTGTTTTGTTTTAAAAATGTCATGTTTGCCAAGTTTATTAAGCAGCAGCTTAGAACGAATATTGAATTTTCAAAGACTGGCTCTGATAAAATTTAGAAAAGAAAGTGGAAAGACATGTCCTTCCCCTTGTCCCTGTCAGGATAACTCGCTGCCCTGTATCAATGTCTGCATCTCGTGGCACCAGCCATTTAATGGATGTTACAACAGACATCTTTAATGAAAGAACAGGGCTTCTGTTACCTGTCTGAAGATCTATTCACTACTTTATTGCCACTGGAAAGAGGCAGAGAATTGAATGGAGAAGGTGTCTGACCAAGAGAAATCCTTTCTAATGGGGAGGAAAGAAACTATATGGGTAGAACTCATGGTGTGGGGAGACTGAGGCTCTCTGTCACTGGAGGCTGGTTAAAAATGGGAGAAATGTACCCATCAGTAAAAACACACTTGAATGTGGTCCTGCATTGTACCCATTGAGCTAGGGAGCTTCTCCAGGTTCCTGCCAAACCTTTCCTCTGGCTCTGGCCCTTCTTTCCAAGGCAGCAGACCCAAGGCTTTATGAAGACCCTCACAGCTCTCAGGGTTTGTTTGGTACCCAAATAGCAAAGAAGTTGGGATGGCACAGAATTGTCCTTAAGTGCTGAAAGGGAGGAACAGTTTATAAGTGCATCATAAAACTCAGAAGTGTGCTCAATTTCACAAGATTTAAGGCTTCCATAAGGCTTCACACAGCCCACCTGTACAGCACTGTCTTGTGCATGAATAACTTTGTTGTGTGGTGTCTAATTCTTTCACAGTAAGGATCCTGCTGCCATTAACAGTGACCAGATTTCTCTTTTAGAGCAAGAGAAAGAAATCCAGGTTTGTGGAAGTGAAAATCTAAACACTTCATTATTATTTTCTTTGGGTATTCAGTATGATTTATGTGTACATATATATATGTTTGCATGAGTGATAAGGAACATATGTGACTCCCTGACTTAAATTTAGGACACATGGTGAATGAGTAAGGGACTCAACTACACAATATTCAAAATAATTTTATTTTTACTGTAAAAATCATCTGACTACCAAATTTCACTATTTTCAAGGCAGTAGCATAATGATTATGTACTGGGTGAAGATACACAAAGCATGGAATTCCCAGCTCTGGTCTATAAAATAAGAAATTCATACTCACATCTTTACACTGTCCATGTTTTCAGCTTCTGGTGGTGTTCAAGTCCCACAGCAAATTCCAGTTATGTTATAGTCATTATTACCATTACTATTTTAATCCATGACTCATGCACCACCATTTGCTGTGGATTCTCCAAGATGATGTGAAGTGGTTTCAAACTGCTTCTTCAACTTGAAGTTCAGTGGAGCTACACTGATTTGCATGAGCTGAGACTTTAGCCCAAAGTTCCTATTGAAAGTGACAGAAAGCTTTTTGCTGGTCTGTCTCTCCCTGGGAAAGAAAATGCTTTTCACAGGAAAGCTGTTATTTGGTGTGCTCTCCTTTATGTAACAGCACTGCTGGCAAAGAAAAGAGACCAAAAACATGAGGACACTCACACTCAGAAACAGATCAGGGTGCTGAAGTGACCAAAACCTCCCCACAGCACAATGCTGGGTTGTTGTCAAACAAATCCACAGAAGGGGGATTTTATCAAAATCTCATCTCCAGTTTCTGCAGATATCTTAAATCTACATTTGTGTGGAACAAGGGTTTAAGTGTAGATTATTACTCCAGCCTTTCGTTTTGCCTGAGTTAATCTGCTTAGCAAAAATCTTCCTGTCCTGCCTCCCACCTATATTTCTGCAACAATACATATATAAAATATTTATTTTGCTTCTCCTATCACAACCAGAGCAGAAGTTAACCATGTTGTTTGTCTTCTTGTTTAAGTTTGCTATTTTATAGGGTTTTTTGACCTCTAATTGGTCCATCCACAAGGGGAGATAAAAGTACCCCTATGCAGTTCCCCTATAACCTTAGATCTGCTGGATAATTTCAAGTATTTCAGGGTTGTTATTTATGAAACCATCAGCATCTTTAAGTGGGTGGGCTAAAAAGCAAGAGGGAGGGTTATGTTGCACATCTCTGTGTCAAAGACCAACTCATACATTCCTGTGCCAGACTCTGGAATGAGAGTTTGCTGCAGGAATCCTGAGTTGCAGATGCCTGGTAGCTCAATGTCTGTCTGTGAGTGTGTTTTCTCCTCTTGGGTTTGTTTCATATCAGAATAAATGAGGAAAGATTGGCCTGTAAAGGTTATATAGAATGCAATTCCCTTTCTATATAATGCTCCTCTTTTTGACAGAGAGACTTCTTTTCCCCCCCTAACAATTTCTGGTTTTCTTTCTCTTGATCTCACTTTTCTGCAGTCTGCATGCAAGCATGTGTAAAAAATCAGGGTGAGAGGATTTGGTCTCTAGGCAAAGAAAACACCAACAAAAGGAAGCATAACAAGCAAATCCCTCTCTCTCCTACTCTCTCTCCACATGGGCCCTTCAAGCCCAGGGTTTCATGCAGGAATGGTTAGTCAGGACCAGGATGGAGGCAAGAGCCCCAGTGGAGAAAAAACACAAGACACTTGCAATCTTTGAAAGGAAGTAAAGGTGGGGGAAGACCACCCCATCAGTGCAACCCCAATGAAATTTCATCTAGGCCTGTTGTTTTTTAATGAGTTTTTGTTCATCTTTAATTTGACTGGTCTTTCTCTGCAAAGGAGGGCTGAGAGTGCAAGGGAAAGGGGAAACACAACAGTAGGCTAGAGAGTGAAGTCTTTGACAATATTTCTTTTTATATTTGTTTCTTTCCCTCTTAACTGAAAGCTAAAATGTCTTTCTAATAAATTTCTCTGTCCGTTTACTAATGTATTTAGCAGAAGATTGGTTTTGGAAATATCAAATGAAATAAAGAAATCAAGAAAGATTGCAAAGATTTGATACAGTGTCCAAAAACTAAATCCACCCTTCCCTTCCCTTCCCTTCCCTTCCCTTCCCTTCCCTTCCCTTCCCTTCCCTTCCCTTCCCTTCCCTTCCCTTCCCTTCCCTTCCCTTCCCTTCCCTTCCCTTCCCTTCCCTTCCCTTCCCTTCCCTTCCCTTCCCTTCCCTTCCCGGAACCTTCCCTTCCCTTCCCGGAACCTTCCCGGGACCTTCCCGGAACCTTCCCGGAACCTTCCCGGAACCTTCCCTTCCCTTCCCAGAACCTTCCCTTCCCAGAACCTTCCCAGAACCTTCCCTTCCCGGAACCTTCCCGGAACCTTCCCTTCCCAGAACCTTCCCTTCCCTTCCCAGACCCTTCCCTTCCTTGAGCTAGGAACTTCAGCAACATCAGAAACCTATTTTGATCTTCTGTGTTATAAATTTTGGATCATATCTAACTGGTTAGATCAATCCATAATAGTATTTAAAGGGAAAAGTCATGGAGTTTTTGCAGTAAGGAACAGGAATGTCAGGAGCAGGATGAATTTGGCACGGCTTAAATGGGATCTGATCTTTTTGATGAAGAGTGGGGCAAATTTCCACCAAAACATTCATCACAGATTAAGAGTCCAAGAGAAAGTGAGAAACGGGTTTGGTTGTTTTGGTTGATGGGGTTTCACATCTCACTTCCTCTCCCTCTTTCGTTCTCTTTCACCCACACACCCACAGGTAAACTTTGAATGTAATATTTTGCACATCTCCTACAACTGCATTACATCCCGCTGGCCATATCTTGACAGACTGCATCAGTCAATAATGATGTAATATTAAAGGGTAATGACACAGCCATGCAGAGTAATGAGAGAAAGCAATTTCTCTCACTATTTACCCATTTACCAATCGATTGAATTTATCATGTCAAAAACACAGGGATAAGTCCATGAGAGGCTGACATATGCTCCTATTGTGTAGTGGTTCTGCTCAGCTGGCTGACAAAAATGTCTAACTAAACATATTAAGTTAAATTCTGCTCAGGGTGTGAAGACAAAGGAGAAAAAGGAAACAAGCCTGGACATGAACTTGGACTTAGAGAGTTGAAAAGATATTACTAAGAAATAAGGAGATGAAAGAAAGTAAAAGAATGCATTTTGGGTTCATGCAGTGAGCATCAGTCAAGGCAGGTGTGCTGTTTCAGCAGAGTAATTAATTAATACAGGTGTGTCTGTTACTATAGACTTTCTCAATACTGCAATTCCATCTTGCAATCCTTCCTTTGAGAGTCTCTACAGGCTCAGAAAACATCTGTGGTTCTCACAAGCTGCCCCTAGAGAAGATTAGGATGGACAAACTTCATTTACAATCAGGCAGAAAGTGAAACCCAGATAAATCCTTAGATTAAGCGGAACAGGACCTGCATTCCCTCCTGGTGGTGAAACAGGGGAGGGGCTTGGATCAGCCACAGGCAAAGCTTGATGACCAGATGTGTCCGGGAAAATTGCATTTGGAAAAAGCAGGAGGCAGATTTTGTGCGCAAGTTGGTAAGGAATTCCTCAGACTTCCAGGAAGCAGAGAGTCTTTCAGGAGTGCTGTCATTATTTTGGGTTCTTCCACCAAGAAATTTGAGGCTGATGTGACAGAACCCTTCTGCACCTTCATTGCTTTTGATTTCCATTTGGGGGTATTGATATTCCCTCCTCTGAAAAGCAAACTGGATCTACATTTCCAGCACAGCTGCCCATATTTGCAAGGATATTTAGGAAACAGATCCTGCAAATGTTGTATGGCTCTTGGAGCAGCCCATTAGGAAGAAAGGTGTCAAACTCTGAATCTTGCTGATTATCACCTGATGAAGTGTTTGGCTTTACTAAACCACAGGCACCCAAGCTGTGGGGAAAAAGGCAAATACACACCTGGCAAGAGAGGTCATATGTAAGGTGCTGCCCTAAAATACTGCGCTCAAGTAACTGAGCAGGGCTGTGGGAGAAGAATAGGGTGGAGAGAGGAGTTAAAATCCCTGAGACTCCATCAAAGATGGGTATTCACAGGTCCTGGGCCAGGGAGGTTTAGAACTGAGGGCATGAAGGGAAGGATAAGGATGTTGCAAAGTATTTTTTCTTTTTATTTTCTTTCTCTGAGCTGTTTATAGATGTAATCCTACAACTGCAGAGTGTAAATCCTACACAAGCCTGAGTGATTATTGCAGCTGGAGGCTCTGGGTGGTTTTGTAACCTCTCTGCTCCACTTCAGCAGCTGAAAACCAGGAGAGAAGAGGAGCAAAGGGAGGGAAGTGAGAGGAAGGAGGAGAGCTGGGCTCTAGCAAAAACCTTGATCCAAAAGCCCATCTATTTTCCCAGCACTTAATGCCTCATGAATGCTGTCCAAAAGGGGGAAGGAGGCACTGGCTTCTGGGCTGCATCAAAAGCAGTGTGACCAGCAGGTAGAGAGAGGTGGTTCTCCCCCTCTGCTCTTGTGAGACTCCACCTGAAGTGCTGAATCCAGCTCTGGGACCCTCAACATAGGCAAGACCTGTTAGAGCAGGTCCAGAGAAGGATCACAAAGATGATCAGAGTTCTGGGGCACCCCTGGTATGGAGACAGGCTGAGACATTTGGGGCTTTTCACCCAGGAGAGGAGAAGGATCCAGGGTGACCTTCTAGAACCTTCTGGTAACTGAAGAGTCTAAAAGAGATTAGGAGAGGGACTTTTAAAAGGACATGTACTGAGAGGACAAGAGGTGATGTCTTTAAACGAAAGGACAACAGGTTTTGATTAGACATTAGGAAGAAATTCTTGACTGTGAGTGTATTGAGGCATTGGCACAGGTTGCTCAGAGAAGCTGTGGCTGCCCCATCCATGGAACTGTTCAAGGCCAGGCTGGATGGGGCTCTGAGCATCCTGGGATAGTGGAAGAAGCCTGGCAGGGGGTGTAACAAGATGACTTTTAATTCTATTCCAACCCAAACCATTCTGTGTTTCTATGCTTTTTCCAAAACTCCTCTTCTCTCATGATGTCCTGCTGTACTGGGTGTGCAGGAAAATGAAGTGTGATGTGATCCAGCACCAAATGCTGGTACAATGGCCCAGGTTGCTGTCAGCAGGAGCTGGCTGCAGCGTTTATCTCCAGCTGTCCCAGCTCACAAGCATGCCCACCTGGCACACAGCAGCACATTTGCCTGCAGCACGGCTGAGACAGACCAGGCTGAGCCCAGCTTGTGCCTTGCCATGCTGGGACACAGACCAGCCTGTCAGACATAGGAAACCACAGTCAGGAGTCAAATGATTATTTCTGGCCTGATAGTTTCAAGCCTCAATCATACGTATGTTTAAAAACATTTTGTTTCCATTTTACTTTCTTTTATTTTCCTTCATTGGGAGCCATCAATTATGGAGGAATGTGGCAATCTTTGGGACTTGCTCGCAGAGAGTCCCCAAGGGCTTGACCACGCAAGGGCACCTCTGAAGCTCTCTCTGTCTGCTTTGGGGAAGCTTCCAAAGGAAGGCAGGGGATATGTGAGCAGAGGGAGGGCATTTTTCAGTCGGTGGAGTGTGATGATTTCCCCAAGTGATGCAAATGAAGGAGGCAGGAGCAGCACTCTGCCAGCGCTGCCGCATGCGGAGCGTGGCTGTGCCCGTGGAGCTGAGCCAGCCTGGAGAGGAGGGGACACGGCCACAGTCCCTGCAGTCTCCTCAGCTAAATGGGCTGCTCTTGCCTTGGGACATATCTGTGCAGCACCTAACCAAGTGGGGCTCCTCACGGCGCGCATAATGGAAATAACTTACAATAATAAAGTAAATAGACAGTAAAGCTGTCTTCCGTAATGTTATTCTCCAGGTGAAATGAGATACCAGAAACAAACAAACAGCCTCCAAATGATATTAAAATGTCTTTCACTTTTAATAATTTAAGGGACATACTAGTGAGAAAGATAAGGAAACTTAAAAATACATTATTTTTCAGGCTGATGGTCTTTTCCTCAGACTCTCTCCTGTCTGATCCACTGAGGACTCATTGACATATCCTAGGCTGAAGCAGAACATTATAATAAGTTATTCAGACAAAAAGGTTTCTTCTTTAATTTTATTTACTAAGTTTGCCTTCAGGAAAGCTGGTTTAGCTTTGGGAGTTTTGCCTCTAAAAAATAAATTTCCTTCCTCTCTCTCTCCTTCCATTCTTCATCTCTCTCTCCCATCCCTTCCTTTGCTCATCCCCCCCCTTCCCTCCCACCCCTTCCATCCTTCCATCTCTTTCTCACTCTCTCTCTTTCTCTCATTCTTTTTCCTGTTTCAAAAAGCCCTAGACTGTCTCCTTGAGTGTTAAGGACAAACTGGCAATAATTTATGTTATAGCGTGATATGAAAAAAATTACATTACACTATAAATTATAATATGAAGGGTGAAATGCCAGGAAGGATGCCAAATGCTGGTGGAAATCCCATTAGACAACAGAGTTCTATTGCCTACCACTCCCCACAGAAATCTTAGAAGGTTTGCATGAAACTGTTTGCTGTGAGGGGAGAGAGGCTGGAGGGGGGGGGAAGAAGAAATCCAACACAAAAGATAAAGTACATAATCAGTCAGCTGGAAGTAGGAACTTTTTACTAATGCTCAAAGAGAAAGGTGACTTTTTAAAATAGAAATTTCAAATCTGGCCACCTGGGATTTTTAGGTGCTGCCTCAAGCTGGAGCAGAGGCTGTGGGGAGGAGATGTAATGTGTGTTTGTGCAGGGCTCTTATCAGAGAGGCTCTTGGATTTCATCCTCCCAGACAATCCCTGTGGAAGTCCCTTTTTGGGTTCTTTGGGGTTTCAGGTATCCCTGCTCATCGCTGCAGGCCCAGAAACTGCTGGAGGATGTGCCAGGGGCTGCCTGAAACCACAGGCTCTGGTGCCCCTTCTCTGAGAACAGGACTAATCAGGAATGAAATTAAGAAAGGCTCTTGGAAAATGGCATCAAGGAGAGACGAGAGCCCAAATCTCATCTCTAACCTTGTGCTAGACTATTGTTCCTGGAGCCAGGCAGCTGCAGGGGAGGAGAAGATGGATGATTTCATACTTGTGGGTACATATTTGTCTTAACACTCACTACTACCCAGCACCTGAGAAGATCCAGGGACCCGTGGATCATCCTCATCTCTCCATATATTGCCTATCACCCAATTATTATTTAATTTCTAAAAGTCTTCACAAGCTGTCCATTCCCCTGAATCTCAATCTGTGTCCATCTCTTCCTTAGATATGCTGGCACCAAAAAAATACATGTCAGAACAAATGAACTTTTGCAACCTACAGCCTTTGTGCAAAAGGCACAATTTACCCTGGGTAGAATGGTTGGTGAAGCTGTTGTTTTGCTCCTATCTCATGTCTGGTTAAAATAACTGTTTGAATCTGAAACTATCAGTCAAATTTTATAACACTGCAGTGTTAGTGGAGAAACTAGAGTCCTCTCTAGATGCCAGGTGAGGAAAGAGGATCATTTCATTGTAAAAAATTTTTATGATGAACCAAGAATGAGAAAATGTCTATTTTTCTTTAAAGATAAAAGAAATACTAGACAAAAAAAAAAAAAAAAGAGAGAAAATAAAAAGAACCCAAACCCACAGATTATTATTTTACTCTCAAAAAAAAAAAAAAAAAAAAAGAAACAAAAACCATACCAAACACCCCAATCAATGGAGAGAAAAGCAGCTTTGAGTGCCTTATTGAACTGACCTACAGAAAAAGCCTCAGAGTTTCAAGCCCAAACAAGTCCCTGATAAGATGTGAAATGCAATGGAAAAATCATTTAGAGGAAACAACAGAGAAGCTGATTTTGCTCTAGTTTTACAGGTCGGTTCAATAAAGGTTCCTGAACTCCCTTTTCTGTGTAATTCTAAGGAAGGGTCATTTAATTAATATATTTATCTGAAGGAAGAAATAAAGAAGGGTAGGGGAGGGAGGAAAACAAACTTAAAACAAAGACTGTATTTCACATTGAGCATTGCAGGTTTTGGTTGAGTCTGTCTAGCACATGAGCTCTCTGGGTACCCACAACCCTTTCTTCCACACGGTTGCTCTCTTAACTTCATCCTTTAATTTGGTGTATAAATTATCACAAAAATGACGGAATCCAGAGAGGAAAAACACATCCAAGCACATTTCTTACTCATGTTTTTCCTTCTTTAGCTCTTTGTGATTCATTTACTGCACTTTCAACCAGCCCTCCTGGTTTCGTGAGATGTTGAAAGACAGCTCAAGCATTTTATTATCTCCCTGCCAGCCTCCAGAAGAGTATCTAGCAGTGCTCAGGGTACCCCCTGCAGTGGGACTTGTGAGTGTAAAACTGTGGGGCTCAGTCCTCGGCTGTGCAGCATCGCTCCCTCGCTGCTCCTGCCGGGCGCGGCACAGCTGTGCAAACCTCAGCACGGCACGGACCCCCGAGCTGGGAGCGCCTCCACAGCCTCTGGTGGACGCTCCTCAGGCTGAAGCTGTCTCGGCAGCCCTTGACAGCTCTATTTCTCATGCAGGCAGGGCTGCTGAGGGGGCAGTGCAGCAAAAGGGTTCATCCATCCCTGTGTTTGAGAAGGCGACTCTGTGCCCATCTCTCAGTGCTCAGCCTAAGGCATTGAATGGGCGAGTGTGGTGGCAAAGACCTGGTGTCTGCTGAAGACCCTGCTTAACATGGGCTCTAAAGCCTTTTCATAGCTCTGTAGGTCCAGCCCTGCTTCCAAGAGACAAAAAACTTTACACAGCCTCAAGTACCATGAGGGGGCACCCTGTGAAATGTGCCCTGTGGGCTGCCTGGACCGCTGGTTAGGAGCTGCAGTAATACCATAACAGAAAGGAGTTTTGTGCAATAATAGGGCAAAAACACTTCCCAATGCTGTGTGGTCCCTCTGAGAGGTGCTCCCCATCAGAGAGCCATGCTGGGGAAGGTAGGGTGCATCTGGAGCTGGGACTGACATGTCTGTGCATGGAGTTATTGTTGCCATCTGTGTTCCGATAGCTTCTTCCTATAGATGAAAGATGGAGAGAATTTCCCCCTGCCCCCTTCCCAATGACACTTTTGCTAAAAGGGTGTTCTTTCTGTGCAGAGGAAGGAGAAGGGTTAATAGAAAAACTTTTCAAGGTGAGGCAGAGAGCTAAGCCTTCATGCTCTCGAGAAATTGAACTGTGGAGAAGTGTGGGAAAAGGCTTTCTTCCCCCGCCGCACCACAATGCGGTCTGCCTCAAATTAAAAAAAAAACCAAAAACTGTAAGATTTTTTTTTTTTCATGTTCTTCCAAATATCACTTCTGCTTGTCACAATATTTATAAAAACCCTCTTGCTATCTCAAGCTGCACAGCCTTTGGCTCAGGTTCCTGCTTATGCAAAACAGGGTCATAAACATGTCACTGTGTATTTGATAAATCCATCTTCCTCTTGTCATTGTCACCAAGAAGCTGAGATGACGGGAGATTACTCCGTCAAATCGCCGTAGAAACGCCTGCAGAGTTTATGAATTTTCATAGGATGTAAGTCCTCTTTAATGGGAAGTGGAGCCCAGTGAAAGCTTGCTGTTTTTGAGGAAAAGTACGCGCATCTGTGTGTCTTCATCGGTGTGTGGGAATGCACTGCACGGCCAAAACTTTACCTACCACACATTGGGAGCTGTGCCAGTGCATCCCACTTGAGAACATCATCCGGAGCTTGTGCCCATTTCCTTCTATCTCCTTCTCTTGCTGTGACCCCAATTCACATTTGCATTAAGGCTTCCCTAAGCCATACTGGATGTGTAAAAGAGATGTTAAATAAGTGCAAATGCCATTAGAGGGTATTTACTGATATAACATATTTCCTGTGAGCATTTTCATTACCACATCTTGACATGCTTGTCTCTGCCCTCGCCTCCTCCTTTTTCTGCAATCTAGTGAAGAAATCAACCCATCTTCAGTGAGAATTGCCTCTGTGTCAGGGTTCAAAGGCCGGCTGGGTTTCTCTTTCTGTAACAAAACTTAAAAGCAAACCCATTTCACAGTTTTCCAGACAGGAAAAATGTCCTTTTGTCACTCCTTTACAAGGATAAAAAAAAAAAACGGCTGACAGTACTGTGGTCAAATTTTAGCAAAATAGGAGAAAAGAGATAAATATGAATATTAACCTTCAGTTATGAAGCTCTGTTGAGGCAGGTGCTGAGCTCTGCTGAGGACATCCTAAGACCTGGTAACAGCTTCAGCAGTTCAGTGGGATTTTTTGCAACTTTCCACTGGCATTCATGCTCCTGCAGTTAAACAGCTAATGCCCAACCTGGGAAGCTTACTGCTAGGTCTTCTATGTAGACTCTTCTTTGTGAGTTAAATTTTTATTTATGACCTATAGTAATGTCTCCTGCGATCCTGGGGCATTCTCTCTGCATTAAAGTTGTTTTATCTTCATTTTCCAGCATATCCAAGTAGTTCAGCCTCCTGCTGGGATGTTGTGGCTTAAGCCCAGCCAGCAACTCATCCCCATACAGCTGCTCACTCACTCCCTGCCAGTGAGATGGAGGAGAGAATCACAAGAGTAAAAGTGAGAAAACTCAAGAGCTAGGATAGTTTAATAAGTAAAGCAAGCACTGCACACAGAAATAAAGCAGAGCAAGGAATTAATCCAGCATCCCACGGGCAGGCAGGTGGTCCATCTTCTCCCCAAGAGCAGGGCTCCCTTGTGCATAATGTTGACTTGGGGAGACAACCACCATCGCTGCAAATGTACCACTTTTCCTTCTTCTCCCAGCTTATAAGAATTAATTTATAAGAATTACCCCTGTTCTCACTGGGTTCAGCTGTCCTGGCTGTGTCCTCTCCCTGCTTCTTGTGCATCCCCAGCCCCTCACTGGTGGGATGGGGTGAGAAGCAGAAAGGGGCTCAGTGCTGTGCAATGCTCACACAGCAATGACTAAAACATCCCTGTATTGGCATTGTCATCTCCAGCACAAAAACCCACAAAACACAGTTGCTATGAGGAAAACTAACACCACCCAACCCTAAACAAGCACATGGTGCGGGAGTACAAAACGCTTTTAAGCCTTTTAAGTGTTGTATCATGGTTGTTGCAGTGCAAACAAAAGCAGAATCCTCCCCAAATATCTGCCCACGTGTGAAACTGCAAAACAAGGAGGACCTCGCTGTTTGTCAGCATCCCAGGGCTTAAGGGGAGACAATAATTCACTTGTGATCCTCATGGCAGCAGTCACTGCAGCGTGTGCAGCCTCAGTGCGTTGGTGCATTTACCCAAACAGGGCGTGAAGCAGCAGCTCTGGCTCAGACTCACCCAAAGGGACCATTATTTAGAAACTGTTTGTAACCTCTCTGCCCCATGCACAGCCCTGAGTGTGTGTAATCCCTGCAGTGTCCAGGGGAGATGGGCTGCAGTGGGGTTTTCCTCCAAGCGATCCCACAAGGGCAGGGCCACCCGTGTGCTCTCTGTCAGGAGCTCCAGTGAGCAGATTCCCCATGCAGTGACACCAGGGGATGGTGTTACCTGCGCTGGCTCTGGGTTTCACCCCTGGGCTGCTGTGACTGGGGCATCTTGCTCACCATCACAGATTTCCTGCAAAATCCAGAAAACTCAATGGCTAGAAGTAAACTCCAGTGGACACATTGGGTGAAATCTCTTCCCTAGTATATCAAGACAGCGCTGTGCACCCATCAAGTGGTTTACGGATCACACATGCTGAACTCTATTACCAAATCATTAGTAAGTGGAGCAAAACTTAGAGGAGAAGAATGAGGATCTGACAAAACATTACCAGATACCACAATATATTTTCTAGAAGCATCTGACCACTTCATATTTTTCATTTGTCAAGAGGGCATACAGCATAAGGAATTCTAATAAAACTAGAAATATAGCCTTGGTCTGGTTATTTAAAAATTCATTTTCTGCTTTACAATGAAGGGATTCTGTCTTATTGTTTTGCAAGCAAACAGCAGCTTATTCTTCTGAAACTCAGCATTCTTACTTTTGGAGGATGAAAGAAATTTTCAGAGAATTTACAAGAGAAACCTGTTCATTACATTATAAGTTAAAATTAATTAAAAATTGGATTCTCTAAGAAATGTATCATCTGTGCTCACACTCTTCATCCAAATGATGTCAATAAGAGAATAGTTCAGACTTCAAACTTTCTGTATGGTTGCAGTTAATTGAATTCTTATGCTTGGGGTATTCTTGAAGAAATTAGGAAGTAATTAGGCTATGCTATTAACCATTGTATATAATTGATCTGATGATATAGCCAACAAACAGGCCAAGGTCAACAGCTTATTCAGCTCTTGAGTTTGATGTTTTCTCAGAGGTGATGCTCCATTCCTCCCTCTGTCATGGATTTGCTTGCTGGGGTTCTACTGGCTGTACTGGGAGATACAACTTTTTGGGGGGATTAAATCTACCTTCTGCTGTACTAAACATAACAGGTTGGACAGCTGTGCTTTGGTTGCTTTGCACGGCTTTGCACCTCACTGGGCAGCACTGCTTCATCTCCTCAGCTCTGCCCACAGCAGAGCATCCCACAGCAGAGCATTCCACAGCAGAGCATTCCACAGCAGAGCATCCCACAGCTGGGCATCCCATAGCAGAGCATTCCACAGCTGGGCATCCCACAGCAGAGCATTCCACAGCAGAGCATTCCACAGCAGAGCATCCCACAGCTGGGCATCCCACAGCAGAGCATTCCACAGCAGAGCATCCCACAGCTGGGCATCCCATAGCAGAGCATTCCACAGCTGGGCATCCCACAGCAGAGCATTCCACAGCTGGGCATCCCACAGCTGGGCATCCCACAGCAGAGCATTCCACAGCAGAGCATCCCACAGCTGGGCATACCACAGCAGAGCATTCCACAGCAGAGCATCCCACAGCTGGGCATACCACAGCAGGGTGTCCCAAACCCCTCTGGACAGCTCTGGACCAGGTTCCTGCTTGTAGGGTTAATCCAAGCAGGTGATTCCCAATGCATAAACAAAATGTGTGACTGGAAAGAGACATCCCAGGCCTCCACCTGCCTCTAACACACCTCACCCAGCCATTAAAAGGGCATCCAAAAAGTAAATGCTAAATTCAGCAGTACAGTTTGGCTCCTTGCATGGCTGTAGCTCTGAGCAGCAGTTACAAATCCAGTTTAACAGGCCAGTGCTCTGACTCTTTGCATTGATTCAGCACACCGGTGGATTTGTTCCTAAAGAATGAAGTCAAAACTCCCTTTGGCTTTGCCAAGGTCTGGCTTTCACCCTGCAGAGCTGCAAATCAATAGAAGCAGTGGAAGGCAGAACTCACTGTAAATGCCTCTGAAGGGGGGGTTTTGGAAAATGCAATTACTCAGAGAAGGAAATAACTAGACAAGCTTTTTTTTATTTGTCTATTTTTTTCCCCTCTCTTTTTCCTCTCTTGGTGAAGAGTACTATTGTAGGAATAGTCAAGAAAATGCATTTTGAACATTTATAATTCTTCTGAGCCGAAAGCAGGAAATTTACTTACAGACAGAAACACAAAGATGCAGGTGTGTGAAAACAGTATTTTTCAGTCCATTCAGAAATAAGATTATTAGAAAAACACTCTAAAATCTATTGTAATGTGGAATTAGAAGAATGTGACTCAGTTACTTCATGGTGCCACTGACAGCCAGGCATCAGTGTTAGCAGCATTAGTAGCATGTATAACACAACACTTGTCTTCAGGGGCCTTAAAAATTAATTGCTATTAGGATTGGGATTGCAGCCCTTTAAGAATACTAATGTAAGGTTTCATAGAAGAATGTTCATAGAAGAATGTATGTGTTCTTATATTCTGGTGCATATATTCTTAACCTTTAAAATAATTTCAGTAGGGATCTTGGCTCCCTGCGTGCTGCTCTGCTTTGCCTTTTTCATTGCAGCGAGCTGCTTTGGCCTTGCTGTTCCTCATCCAGGGGTAGCCCTTCTTTGGTCCATCTGGAAAAGGAAGGAGCACAGGAGATGATTTTCTGCACATGCATCACTCCTTTCCTGTGTTTAAAATGCAGCTACCTCTGGGGTTAAACACGACAGCATTTTAACAACTTTCAGTCGTGAAGGATGGCTTCTGCAAGTCAAACTGATTGAGGGCTATCTGACAAGGGGAAGGGGGAAGCAAACACCATGAATTATAGATGGCAATCTGTCTATTTTACCATTACATACCCACAGTAGGAGCAGATTCATTCCTCTTGCACCTCCCATTGTGCAGTCATCCCCATTGTACATTCATTTCCATTGTTTCTCCCTCCATGTATTGTACATTCAGACCCTGTCTCAACTGTACATTCTGGCCCCGTGGCAGGAGATCCATCCATGGGCTCAGCTGTTTCACAAACAGATCTAATAGCTGTAGTGTGCTCAGATGAGCATGATGGGTAATAGCAGAGCAGATTGAACTATATTGTCCCAGGAGTTCATATATTTTTATACACTCGTAGGGTACACATCATCTTGCTATGACAATGAGGCTAAGTCAAGCATCTCGGGATGCAATAAAGCAGATTACAATACCGTTCTTTCACTCATTTTCACTACACTTCCCCTCCCACTTTCTTTTAACAATGCCAGGCAACTTTACAGGCAATTCCCAAATCATGGCTTGCTCTATGTTCTCGTTCTCCCTGAAAGATATTTAGCTCTTATTCCTCCTGAAACAGTCTTCCATGGAGATAAAACTAAGAATTTCCTAAATACCAAAGAAAGTTAGGGACATGAATTTCAGCAGAAAAACTCCTAGCAATTCAGGCTTAAAAATGGCAAGGTTAATAATTTTTTTCCCACCCCAAGCTATGTCACATTATTAAGTGAAATAAAGCTGACAAAGGAAGTGATATTCAAATAGCCAGTGTTCTCATTTACTGCATTATTATTACCATACACCTTTCTTGTGCAGACATGCTGGGCAATTAAGAGCCCAATTAGCCCCTCAGACACAGGCAAAGAACTGCCCAGCATCTCACTATGAGCTGTGGATGTTCTTTCAGAGGGTCAAGGTGTGACCCTGGATGGGTTTGAATCACAAACTTAGCCAAAAGCTGGAGAACACTTCTGTCCTCTTCCCAGTCTGTGCCCACATATCCAAATGGCAGCTGCATTCACGCCCTGTCACCTGAGGCTTTGCTCAGCTTTCCCACTTCCAGTTTGGGCAGGGTAACACTCAGTGCCCATGTGCATGAAGCAGGTACATTGGCCCACGCTTTTCCTTGATGGCTCCCACTGTAGAACCCCTGATCCCAAATATTCCAAATCAGGAGTCAAGCTTTAGAGAAGCACAAAAGTTGCTTAAATTCTTAAAGTGATTTTTAACAGATACATAAGGCATTCTTTGACTGTGCATTGTGTCTGACCTTATATGTTTATTTTTTTTTTCATTCCCCCAAGAGCTGAGAGGTGGGGTGAGAGGGAGGTCCAGTGATTAGGGTGATAAAAATCTAATGCAAACAGTAAGTATACAACATTCTCTTTATTTCAGGATTCCAGGTGCTAGTGTAAAAAAAATAATTGGCTGGAAGAGGTAACATTCATGATAAGGTAAAATTTACTCACACTAACAGCACACTGTAAAACGGCAAAGTCCAAGAAATCTGAAATCCTTTGTTCACACAGCCGCTTCAGGACCACAGACCCAAAAGAGCAGAATAAGCAAACTTTTGTCTATAACCACGTAGATATGGCTGATCCTGTCTTCTGGGAAGAAAAATGAGCTCTTTCTGGGTGCCTCCAAGCCCAACAGTTGTGACAGTCTGTGAACTCAATTCCTCTTTGTATTCAGATAGTTCTTCCCACCTTGAAATATCCCACTGAGTGCAGCAAACCATACATAAGGAAACACATCTTCCCAGCACTGACATCCGTCCGTCCCGAGGTAGCCACAAGCATCTGTCTTAATGACCCACAACACCACCAGACAACAAATACCAGAGAGAGCCTCTGAGATGATGGGCTGGTGTAAAATGAGCCAGAGCGGGCTCCGTATAGATTTACACCACTGGAAAGTAGGAGCCAGGGACAGAAAATCATTACTACATGCTTTGGAAAGTAAATGTGTACCTTGGAAGGCCAAATACTGGATTGGAACTGGAGATTAATTGTGGCGTAGACGGGGCGTTAGGAAATGTAGCGTAAGGTACAACTGTCCTTAATGATATTGACTCCTCTCACAAGGGTGCTGTGAAGCTTTGTGAGGTTGTATCAGCAAGGGGTTCAGAGATGCTCCACAAGCAGGACTAGTGGGAATGCAACCCAGAAAGGACACTGCCTTCTTCTTCAGGGCCGTAGTAACAAAGGGAGAAAAAGATAAATCGTAGTAGGATGGAGAAATAGGGTAGTTTGACAAGATGGCTGTGATTTCCTCTTTCTTTTCTACCTTCTCTTTACTCCACCATGCATTTTCTGCTTCTGGACTCAATGGGACAAACACAGAATGAATGTGTGTATGAATTCCGCTGTTATATCTTTCTTTTCCTCCCTTTATTAAAAGGAGGTCTTTGTGTTTATGGTAAGACGTATATAAAATCTATAGCTAGAAATAAAAGCATATCCAGATTCAGGAGAGCTCAGGGTCAATGCCGAGCCAGAGCTTAGCAAATTTACTTCTGAGAAGTTTTACCAAAATCTTACATATCTGTCTCTAAAGGGACAAAAATTTCCCAACCTCAGATTTTGTGAGACTTTTATGGGATACAGGGCAAGTGGATACAAACAGGCCAGTGCTCCTTTGCTTGTCCCCAATTCAGGCCACATTTGTAACACTCACTGTAGACTTGGAGTGCTGCTTTTATCCCAAACACCAGTCAATAAAGTCAAATTTGTCAATAAAGCCAATAGAGTCAATAAAGAAGCCAAATTGAAGATTTGAGACAGATAAATGTAAATACTTTTCAATATAATTTCCCTGTACTTCCTCTCCTTTCAGTGAGCCCTATCCACAGGTTATTACAGTTTATTTCATTAGCGATAAGAAATACATTGGAGTTTGGGGGGGAGGGGGAAGGAAATAAAGCAGAATAAAAAAACAGCAACAAAAATTTTGGTTTTTTTAGTGGAAAATTCAGTAAATGTTCAAGACTTGCATTCCCTAGTCTCTTGCTCCTGACACAGTTATGCCAGACCTGGATGGCAGCCCCTGGTCAGAATCTGCCTTCATAACACTCTGCATATCAGTCTTATGACCCCATTTCTGCACCTCACCAGCTTCCCTGTAACCAAGCTGAGTGTGTCCTACTGACATCGAGATATTTAGGCTCCTTGTATACATTGGACATGGATTTCCATTCGGTCTGATGTGCCTGAGATGGATGCGCTGGCTGCGCTGCTTCAATATTCTCCTCTAATTGCTAATGTTTCAGTTCCAACACAGAAGCGCTGGTTATGCTATTTTATTTTCTTTTTTTTTTTTTTTTTTTTAAGCCATCTGACTTTGTTTCCTAGATGAGATATGACAGGCAGGGATTGCATCATGGCTCTGCAAGTGCTCATTCTCTCACTCACTGTGCTGCTGGGTGTTTAGTTGGGCTGGAACAGAGGCAGCACCTATTACACCCAAGCCCCACAGTTCCTCTGAGGAAAGAACCCAGCTTTTTCCAAATCCATTTCCAGGCACCCAATAAGAAGCCACACAGTGCACGTTAACCAGGTTTTGGGAAGGAGGGAAGATACAGCAAAGGAATAGGAAAGTGAACTGTAAGATACAGGGGAGCCACAGCAGGCTGTTAGCAGGAAAGATACTGTTATCTTTAAACTTTCATGTCTCACTGTCCTGTTATCATTACCACATGATTGCAATCTTAAAACATATATCTACTCTAGCAAATTAAACCAGCCAAGGCCCATTTTCTGGCCCACAGGACATGAGACATAGTACAGCTTTTATCCAGTTATCTAAACTCCCTTCCACCCAGAACAGAGAGAGTGAAACAGGCATCCCTGGGAAGGATGCCTGGCTCATAGCAATCTGTATGGCCCCAGCACAGTGTCTGGGTCTGTGCCTTCTTTTGGTTAAGCTGACAGATAGAAAGGACTGGACGGACAAAGCCCAGTACCAAGCCTTTGTGCCAATTTCAAAATTTGGGAAAGGAGAAAAAGCGCATTCAACTACCTTTAACATCTGCAAACTCCACTCCAACTCCAACCCTGGTATTTAGCTGTAAACTCAAGAAAGCCCCAAACTTCATATGAGAACAGTTCCAAGAGAATGAAATTGTCATGGAAAGGATCGTGTTGTGCTTCAATTTTGATTATTAAAAGAAGAGAAGAATCTAACTCATATCCGGATAGAGATTTGAAGTCCCTACCTGTGGGTACCCTGGGCTTTGTGTTTCTTCCTGTTCTAAAGAACTCAGAGCAGAATGGGATTGCAGCCCAGAAATATGTATATCTAGTGAAGATCAGAAATGTTTGATCCTGAAAAATATCTCTTTTATCAAAATCACCCTGTAAAAAAAAAGCCACTGTATGTGAACATCACGCTGTGTCTTGCTTCTGTGCAGGAGAGTGTTTCAAAAAGGGCAGATGCCTGCAAATCTGTCAATGGGCAGAAAAGAATGAATGGTAGTGAGGGGCTGAGGTAAGAGTAAATTCAGAACAAGGGAAAATATTATCATGGTGAGAGCAGTTCAGGCAGTGGACTAATGTGTGAGGGAATGCAAGAATCACTTGGCTGGACAAGACAGAAGATTTTCAGCTGGGGCTGGTCATCATGTCAGCACAAATCCTGCCACTGAGGGGAAGTGAGGTGCTCAGGTGAGCAGCGCCTGACCCTGCAAGCCCTGGACTCTACCCCAGCCACTCCCAGGTGCCAGATTTTTGCACCCTTGTGAAGCTGTCCACTTCCAAAAAAAAAAAAAAAAAAAAAAAAAAAAGTGTAGAATTTACTACAAGGAGAAAAAAATGGAGCCCGAGTGCCATTCATAGGATGTATGGCAGCATTCTGTAATACATCAGTCCCACTTATAACATAATAGCTGTATAACTCATACAAGGCTCTGCCTCATGTGAGGCACGGAGGTCTACATTCCACAGGGGAAGAATAAGCAGTGCAGTTACACACCCTGTAGCTGGGTAAGATTGCAACACAAGCAGCAAGCTTTCCAGGCATTAAATGCTGGAGGGAAGGACAAGGCATAGGAACAGCTTGATCCCTGATTTTTATGAGAGTTAGAGCATTTTCACTGCAGAACTGCAGCAATTCTCTGCAAATCTCTCTGTGCATGTGTGTGTGGCCAGCAGTAATTCTTAGTTGTCTTAGCAGTGAAAGTAAGGAATGAATTGGTGATGGGAATTAAATTTGAATTCTTATGTTCTCAAGAGGTGATGCCATCAGTGTCAGTGAAGGGAGAGGTGAAATGAGACACAATCTCAGATGAGGAAAATTGCTACAGCTCAGATGAAGCAAAGGGAGCTCTGCTCCTTTATACTAGCTGAGTATATATTAGTGAACAAAAATATGAGGAAAACTTTATTGCTGCAGACCGGGTTTCTTTAAGGAATTCAGAGCTCTGGACCTGCAGTATGACAGGTCTTTTGCAACTCTCAAATCCCATAGTCAGGCAGAGCAGGGTGGCCAACTTCAGATCACCCACAAAGTATGTATAATAAGAATCCAGTCCTTGATTTTTTAATTTTTTTTCTGTAAGACCTGAATTCAAAGCTTTGGTCTTCCACTTTGGCAGGTGACGAACATCACAAGAAGTTACAAGTGAACCTTTAAAATGCTTCAACCTTCCAGCAAAAGCAACCTTTGCCTTGGAGACTCAGTATCAGACTTCAATAATTCATGCATTTTAAGCCCAGTAGAGACTGGTATGACAATCTGAGCTACACTGCTACATATAACAGGCCTTCAGACTCCTCTGAATTATTTCCATTTCAAGTCCAAGAGCTATTTTCAAAGTAAAATACATATTTCAGAAAAATACCCAATCCCATTTTAAAATAGCTAGTGAGAGGTTATATTCTATAGTCCTTGGTAAAGGTTTCTAATAGCTAATTACTCTACAAAGGGGCAACTTCTTTCTTCTTTACATCTCAGACTTTGTCTTCTAGGATTTGGTGCTTTCTACCTCCCCATCTGCTAAAATAAAGGGCCCTGTATTCCCATATTTCTAGTCCACAGACAGTGATTAAATAAATGCTTAATTTTAATTTTCTTGGGCTAACTGGTACCTTTAGTCTCTCCCGATAAAACTGGATTATGACAGATGTATGTAAAACTGAGTGTCTCAGGGAAGATGAACAGAGAATAGTCATTCACTGCCTCTCCCAGTGTAACAGCTGGGGGACATCGAAAATTATCAGCCAGAATGTTTAAAATGAAGCCAGAGAAATTCATTTTTAATGGGATCCAGTCATGTGGTCTAAACCTTTTCTGCAGGACATATAAATAGTCCCAAAAAGTCACTAGATGTGTTCTCCTTGCCCCTGTGTTCTCCTTGCCCCTGTTCCTGCCAGTTACACATCACTGTTGCATGTGCCTCCATTTTTCCATAGGTTCAGTTGTGTTGTGGGTCAGGCCCAAGCCTCAAATTGGGAAATGCTTAAATAATAGATAATGAAAAAAAAAAAATGGGTAAGTATCTTTAGCAGGATTAGTTCTAGCATTTTCCAAATGTTCGAAGTAGCACAAATATCAGTGGAAAGAGGCTCCTTTCCATGCTCAAAATTTCATGGCTCAGGTCCAGCCCCCAAGATCTGAGTAGAGGTTCCACCAGTGGGAAGTCTGAGGTACTGAGTAGGAAGTGAGAATTATGTGCCTTCATGGACATGAGCTGCAGAGCCTGTCCACAAAGATAACGCTCATGAATTTCCTTCTGCAGCACAAGGCTGCCCCTGAGGATCCCCACAGGCAGACAGGATCTGTGCTCAGGGAAGCAGGTATGAATGCACCTGCATTGCAGCTGGCCAGAGTCAACTGGCACAAGAGGAGAAGAATTACTCTCATCACTCTCCATTCCCAGCCTGGATCATCAGGAGGGTGGAGTAGAGCAACAGAGGTTAAAAACTAGAATGCCTACACTGGAATTAAGCCATAAGGTCTGACTGGACAGGGAGAGGAAGAGGGGGGTATGGATAATTGCACCCATAGGGCAATTAGAGTTACAAGGAGCAGTGGAGCTACACTTCAGTCCCAAGAGTGTGATTAATTGGCACTAACAACCCCTCTGGAGTTGCCTTATTGCTATTATGAAGACAAGTCTTTATTTTTTATTTTATTACTTTTTATTTATAAATGAAATATTTAAGTGCATGACTTTGATCGCCAGGATCTGCTAGTTAGTGCCGGCTTCAGCCACAAGGTGCCAAGATTAAAGATTCATCAAAGGCAAAGGATTAACCCACCCTGCTGGAATGCCAAGTAGCTAGTCAGGAAGAGGATGCTGCATTAAAGCCTTGAGAAGTCCCTCTTTGCTTAGCTTGTTCTCTAGGGCTGTGAATTTGGAATCTCCCCCTTCCCTCAGTCCCTGCTTAGCTCATATGCCCTTCTATACCTGTGAATTGCCTAGGAGGAAGAGGACAATACCAACATTAAAAAATGCAAATATTTTGCCAACATGGAGTAATCTCCTTTTAAAAAGAGGTGGTTGTAAAGGTTGCGTCTCTAATGTCTAGGGTTGGGACTCAACCTCTTCTGTCTCCGTGTCTTGTGGAGAAAGGGCTTAGATGAATCTGTGACTGGTGGTCTTTTCAAAAGCAGCCAGAAAGGAGACAGCAAAAACACCATCATGTCTCTTTAGGCAGAATCACCACACATCCACATTTTCCCCTAGAGACTTTCTTTCTTTCTTTCTTTCTTTCTTTCTTTCTTTCTTTCTTTCTTTCTTTCTTTCTTTCTTTCTTTCTTTCTTTCTTTCTTTCTTTCTTTCTTTCTTTCTTTCTTTCTTTCTTTCTTTCTTTCTTTCTTTCTTTCTTTCTTTCTTTCTTTCTTTCTTTCTTTCTTTCTTTCTTTCTTTCTTTCTTTCTTTCTTTCTTTCTTTCTTTCTTTCTTTCTTTCTTTCTTTCTTTCTTTCTTTCTTTCTTTCTTTCTTTCTTTCTTTCTTTCTTTCTTTCTTTCTTTCTTTCTTTCTTTCTGTCTTTCTTTCTTTCTTTCTGTCTTTCTTTCTTTCATTCTTTCTTTCTGTGTAGAGATTGAGTCTGAACTGCTGTACGTTTGTCTGAGATTTCTGTGTGCTTTTTTTTTTGGACATGTTCTCTGATATGGTCACACTGATTGTGGATCAATGCTGAAGTGAACAGCAAAACTCCACAGTTGTACAGAAGTCCATGGCAGAGGAACGGCCATCTCTTTAGCAATCTAAATCTATTTTAAATGCTTCTTCCTATCTTAGGACTGATGGTCTTGAGGACATTCATTTACACGCCAAGACTAATGAAATAGACTGGTAATTTTTTAGTCCTTCTGCTTATTCTCAGATATATTAAACACTGATAGAAGAGTATGTTCTGTGACTTTTGGAAGTCCAAACAATTTTCAGGCTTTTCAGCTGCAAATTTGAAATTATTCTCCCTCTTTTAAATATCCAACTGCTAAGTCTGAGCAAACACTAAATTGTTCCTACACCCCCCTGCCCAAGGAGGGGCCACTGGAAAGCAGAGCTGTGTAAGCATCCACTCCCTTGCAAGAGGGCTCTGCAAACCAGTGAGTTCACTGTTCATTTAATGGGAAATGTCAACAGATGAAACAAATGGGGGAGGAGAGAATCTGCCTTGGACATACACAAGTTCATCCCAATAATCTTGGTCTGTCTGAATGGTGCCTGTCCTCCTGCACTGCTGGGGCTCCTTCCAGGAGAGGATAAATACATTTACTTCTTCTTTCTCACATGACAGTTCTCTCTTCTTTTCTTTTCTTTTCTTTTCTTTTCTTTTCTTTTCTTTTCTTTTCTTTTCTTTTCTTTTCTTTTCTTTTCTTTTCTTTTCTTTTCTCTTTTCTTTTCTTTTCTTTTCTTTTCTTTTCTTTTCTTTTCTTTTCTTTTCTTTTCTTTTCTTTTCTTTTCTTTTCTTTTCTTTTCTTTTCTTTTCTTTTCTTTTCTTTTCTTTTCTTTTCTTTTCTTTTCTTTTCTTTTCTTTTCTTTTCTTTTCTTTTCTTTTCTTTTCTTTCCTTTTCCTCTTCTTTTCTTTTTTTTTATCCTCTCCTCTCCTCTCCTCTCCTCTCCTCTCCTCTCCTCTCCTCTCCTCTCCTCTCCTCTCCTCTCCTCTCCTCTCCTCTCCTCTCCTCTCCTCTCCTCTCCTCTCCTCTCCTCTCCTCTCCTCTCCTCATTTTCTCCGTTTTTGCTGCCAAAATAAAGTAATTGGTAGGCTTTGGGAAGACTTGAAATTTTTCAGGCATCTGGTTAGATAAGGTTTCCTTCTCTGTTGCGCTTCCCATCTCTCTTCTGCGATGTAGCTAAGGAGCCCAGCAATCTGCTTTCCCTGCCAGATACCATCATTCAATTGGAAATACTATTGTTTTCTTTAGGCAGATGGTTAGATCCTTTGATCCCTTCACTAAACTCATTAGAAAACCTGGCCTCAGATCAAACCTTGAAAAGAAGAAAAATTCAGAGGGAAAAATAAATACCATGGTGATGAAGGTGGTGTGTAAGATGCTGGATAGAACTTATTTTCTCTCTGCCTTTGAACCAGGGCTTTTTGCTCTCTGAAGTCTGCCACTGCTTCTAATACTAATCAGACCACACTGGTCCTTGTACATATTCACGCACACATATACACGTGTTCATGTGAATGTTGATGTGTGTAGAAGTAACCAAAGGCATCTCCACTTGTTTCAGTCCATATGTGGGCTATAAGAGCCATGTGGGACTGGCTGCGCTGGACCCGGTGCTCCTCTGGCACACCTTGCTGCGTGCTGATAAGGGCTCTGCTGTATTTTTCATTTTGGAAATAAAGGGTATTTTCAGTGATTTGGGCTGTAAGACGCAGCATGAACAGCAGCCAAGTGACAGCTGACATGGCCTCTGTTCTTATCAGCCCGAGTCCAATCCCTCCACATCTGGCAGCGCAGAGTGGGCACAAGGACAGTGCCCAGCCAGGAGTTATCAGAGCAGCTCCGTGCCCCTCCCTTGCATGGGGACAGATTTATTGTGATGTGCAGGCAAAAGGGGCCAGGTGTGTACTTGAGAGAGGAGAATGGAAACAGGGGAAGTCCAGCAACACAGTCCTCTCTTCCTTGTGTCTCTTGGAGCACACATCCAAGGATTCCCCATAAAACAGGACCACTGAGGGTGACAGTGATGCCCAGCAGCAGATACCCAGGACTCAGAGAGGTCAAAGCAGGAGATGTGGCAACAGAGCTGACTTTGAACACAGCCATTGGCACAAAGTGAAGTGGGTTTGTACAACTTTGGGATTTGAGCTGTGTGAGAGGAGTGATCTCCACACCTTCTCATTTCTACTGAAGTACGGAGAGAAATATGAAGGAATTTCCCCAGATCCCCTAAGAGCAAACAAAACCACCCCTCCCAGAAGCAGTCAGTGGCTGTCTCTGTGGGACTCCATCTCCCAGGCTGAATTAAAGGGTGCTGGACACCCACAGATCCCATCAGTGGGGGCACAGGCTCATCATCCAAAATGCCAACACAGTGTGTCTTCTCTGTAGCACAGGACTAGAGTCAAATACTGTGACTGGACTTTTTTTTTATTTTATTTTTAATGGATTGCATAATTTTATGACTGTCAAGATTAACAAATAATTTGCAATGAATAATTTATCCAACTGATTTTGATTCTTTTGCAGCTTACTGAATATCCATGAGCAGACCTCGATTTCAGCTGGCTTATTTATTGTTTGAATTTATTTGACATGTTCCTCTTTCTTTTTTTTTTTTCAAAAACACTATCAACTAATCAGACACAGCTCCTGAAAAAGTTTGATAGTCTGCATTGAAAGTAGTTGCGGCAGTCATGAATCAGGGAGTGGACAGTACAATGTGTAGAGATTTCTCTTGAGAAATTTGGATTTAATTCTCAGACCTTTCACGGACTTCCAATGTGACCTTGATAAAGAAAGTTGGGAACAATGTTTCTACTAAAAAGCTGTCCCTAAGTGGCTGATCCAAGGGAGAGGGAGGAACACAAGAATGACCATATTGCAAGCACATCAGTCTTGCCTGATGCTCTACCATTGACAATGTGTCTAAAACAAAATGTAAAACCAGGGCAAGCAGGCAGTGACTCTCCCCTAAAGCGTTTATCCCACCTCCTTCAATTGGTAGTACAAAAGATCACTGAGACAAAGGTGATGTTCTCCTTTTTGGGACCCCTTGATGTATTTCAGTTTCACATTAGGGGCATGAACATATAGCTGGGGAGGACACAGATTGCTGGTATAAACTGTGTCTTATTCTGTCACAGGCTACCTGGGTTACCTTGATCCAGCAAATTAAGATGAGATTTATTTACCTCACCTAACAGCGTTTATTGAAAAGAAAGCTCTCACTGTGAGCTACCTTGCTAGCTAAAGATGGGGATGTGTTCATGTACCATGGCCAGGAGACCACCACAAACCCATGAGAGTGGTTGGTGACTATCTGGGACCTCCAGGGTGCAGGCAGAGGTCTGCTCATTACAGCAGGGAAGATGCTCCCCTCCTCCAGAGATTCTGATTATCCTTGTGCCAGGGGTGCACAACAAGTGGAGCAAACAAGCAAGGCAAGATAACTGAACAATACTGGGAGGGAACTGAATCCAGGATTATGTCTGGCTTTGCCCATGAGAGGCAGCAGTGTTTTGAAGGCACTGGAGCAAAAGGTAGATTTTAATTCAGGTTCTTTCCATACACAGACTCTCTGCTGAGATGAAGGAGGTATTTTAATCCTCTGGGAGCAGAGCTATCAAATTGGCTGGATGGCTCCCTCTGTCACAAACGGCATATTTTATGCAATGTACCCACACTCTGCTTGGTTATGGTAAATCAGCTTTTCCTTCTGTGATGTTGCGTGCTGTTTTGCATAGTTGGGTGGAGGGGAGGAGGGAGGAATGGCCCAGGTGGACAGAGATGCAAAACGCTTTCTTGTCCAGGAGACAGAAAGAACTGCTTGTGAACAGGTGGGACCGAATCACGCTTGGTGTCAAATGTCTACACTGGCTGTTCAGGGCAGCCCTGAGAGCTGGAGACCAGGAATCACCCTCTGTGCAGATAATGAGCCTGCAGGAATGGCCCAAGGTGTGTCAAGTACACTCCACTCCCACTGCACAAGACCTCACTTGCCCAGGGACTCCTGGTGGGCCAGCATGTCACCAGGCAGGCCCAAACAAACTCTCCACAGGCAGGCAGGCAGCGGGAGCTGGAGTGTGCCATGTTTCGTGCTGCTCCAGATGGTGCCCTTTCAGAGTAATGTAGATGTAGCCACGGAGGTCCTGCCGAGAGACAGCCCTCTCCTGCCGGGCAGCTGCACATGAGATCAGCAGTGCTTTCCAAAAAGATCCTGCACTGGCCACTCTGTCCTTGCTCCATTTGGGAGGGCTTGCCATGAACCCTGTGCCTGGGAGCAGGATCAGGGCAGCACAGGGTGCCCTGAGAGAGAAAATGGCCTCATAACCCTCAAAACATGGGATCCTCTCATGAAGGGGTCTGCTTTCACAAGGTTGCTCCTCCTCTCTGTGAAAGGAGGAGGAAAATAGCAGATTTTATTCCTGTCTTGGGGCAGAAGGCTCGAGGGGTTCTTGAGGAGTGAATGACAAGGTGGAAGTGCTGGCCATTGCTCTTTCTGCCCTTCTCCACTGGGACAAGGGAAGCTCTGCACTAGAGCCACAGTGAAACTCTCCAGTCTTGTTTCCAGACCCACAGCAACCTCAGCTGAGATCACAGATGCCAAACTCACCAAGCTTTCTTCTATCTTACCTCATCTTTCTGGACTCCCTTCCTTTTAACTCAACAGACTCCAGCCCAATCCAAGCTGGGAAATGCAAATCAAACCCATTTGACTTACATCGTTATTTCTTTACAGATTAAGTGAAAGTTCCTGTAGTGACCATAGGAAAGAGACATTTCATTTACATATTGTTCCGTCTCCAAATTATTCAGGAATGTCTGTTCTTTTTTGGACAACTAATGGGACAAATCCGGATATAACGCCAGTCTTCTACTGTGCAACTATAGAAAGCTCTCCTAAAACCTCAATCAAAACCATCTTCAATCTTATAAACTTGGCAATTACTTTCCACAGGCTTTTTATGCTCACAATGTTTCTACAGATAGAATTCATATACAGTAGATAGGAACCCCACAGTCTTTACAGAAAGATACATTGTCAAGAGCAAAACTCGCTATAAGCATTTATCAGGTTCCATATTAGGATGAATGGACTTTACTCAAAGTGAAAAGAACTTCTATGAAGAGTCCTTTCTTTATATTTCACAGCAAACAGGAGTTTGCATACAAGGCCTGACATTAGGATCTCAACACCTTAGGGCATCTCAGGGGTTCTCAGCACCTCCCTCTACACCGTTCTCCTCCCTGGACCATATCAGGTCTCCCTGTTTATCCTTCTTCTTATGTTTTTCTGCCTCTAAGGAGTATAGCTATGTTCAGTGACCCAATCATCCCTCCAGAACCATCCCTCCATTTCTGCCAGGCTGGTGTATTTGTTTTGGAGGTTGCCTTGATTTAGGTGAAAGTGTTTGCGGCCTGAATCCATCAGCTACTCCGAGCTGCTCAAATTACTTTCAAAAAGTAATTTGTCACTGATTCCCACATCCAAAAACTTATTGTCAATCTCATGTTCTTGGTGACCGTCTCACTAAAAGATAGTCACGTATCCAGAATTAGAACCCGGCTGCTGGGAGCTCTGGGGAAATAAACCTGAGGTGCAAATGAAAGAGAGGTGTTTAGAGACAAATATAGTTTGGTTTCCAGTGCTCTCTTTGATAGCTAGCTAGAAACCACTCTCCAAACTTTCTGGCCCTTCAGCAGCACTTTTAAGCGAGTTATGCAAGTGACATCCTGTGGGATTTCTCTCCCCACTGCTCTCAGATTAAAGACATGGTCCCAGCTGCCCATGAACAATGTCCAGGAGACGGCAGATACTGTGGCACCAGACAGAGGGATGATCATTTGTCTGTAACAGGGCTCAAGGGCATTTTCTGCCATTCCAGTTAGGACAAGGTTCATCTTCCTTGCCTTAGGTGTCCCAAAAGCCAGATATCTAATTTGGGCTAGGCATACCAGGACTTTTATATAATGAATACACCTCCAGAGGCAATTCCATTGCAGCCAAAGAAAAATTTGTAAGAAATGCCAGATGAATTGCTCCCAGGATGTGTTTATATATCAGATGTGTTTATATATTTAAAAAACCAAACAAACAAACAAAACAAAAAAAAACCCACAAAATCAAAAAACCAAAAAACTTAGGACCTTAGGATGGGCTTAGAAATCCACCTTTTAGACATTCTCATCTAGAGAAGATGGATCCCGCACTCTGTTGGAAAATTCTATTGTCCAAATGAAAGCAGTTCAAGGAAAAATGTTGCTAGCAACATCTTTCCCAGTGCAAAGGACTGGAAATTATCCCAATTTCTTTTTACAGTGTTGAAATATGTCTGTATATGTTTGAATTTGCTTTGATTGTTGAAGGAAGCACAGACTATTGCACTACAAATGTGCTAGAAATGTGTGAAATGCAGGCAAAGCTGTAGGGAAGCAGAAAAGAAAGGGTTATCATAAAAGGGCAAAATATGTAAAATGTTGATATCATAACACATCATTGTGATGTTCACATGGTTAGTGAGAGGAAAAGTCTGGTGAGCCTGAGCTAAGAAGAAGTTCTTCCTTGTTCCTCAGATTTGTCCTTAGAAGAGCAGTTTAGCAAAAAAAATGCACCTTGACCCCAATTCAGTAAAAGGAAAAATATTAGGAATTCCTAAAACTTACCTCGTTCCTAATTTTCCTGTTTTTCTTTGAAAATTACCTGTGTTCATACATGGAAGCAGACAAACTGCCTTATAGGACACTTCTGGCGAAAGAGCTGAGGTGAGCACAGATAGATGATGTGTATTACGCTTTCCACAAGTGATACAAATTTTCAATTAAAAGCGGGGTCTTTTTGACAGCATAAGATTAAGATGTTTTTCTCAAAATCACATTTATTTTCTGGAGGAAGGGAAATGTCTCTCTGACAACATTGAGGCACTTGGCTGGGAAAAAAACTCCTCCATTAAAAGGCTGGATTTTGATTGAAAAAACATGAGTGAAAATGGCAGAAACATGTACACGGAGTCTGAGCTGAGGGAATTGCAGCAGCAAACTGCAGAGCTGAAGCAATGCAAACCCAATGTCCCTCATTTATGCTTAGCTTGTCACGCTGACATGCTGGAGGTATTTAAATATATCACAGGGGCCAGTATGGAGGGGGGAAATGCTTTTCCTTCTTCTTTCATCTCAAAACCCAATAGGTCATTACTGGTCATTCTGACTTCAGTGCTGGGAGGAGGCAAAACAAAATCCTTGTTCAAGGGAAGTGCCCAGATCTCTCTGCCACAGCCAAAATCCAGCTCTGTGTGCCCTCCCAGCAAGGATCTTCCTTGTCATGTAAAAAGCACAGGCTCTTAATCCATCCATGGCATTTACACTGCCACATCCAACCATGGCAGGGATCAGTCACTGATAGTGCTGATCTGCCTAATCTCTCTGACAGTGTAGAGCGGAGACATGAGTCAGTCCCAAAAATTAGTTTGGTTCTCATTGACAGTGAAGCAGTGAAATTTGCAGGGTGAAAAGAGTGTGGGTTGTAAAGCAGAGCAAATTTGGCCATTGAGGAATCATCCAGGTTGCCATAGGCTTTCTTCTCTTTAGAATGTGATGAAGGTTTTTAGCTTTGTCCCATGTACTGAGCCAAACTTACTGTTTAATTTGCCCCAGAGAAAGCCCCTCTCCCTGCAGCCTTAATTCCAGGGCTGCCCATTTCTGCAGCTAGCTCATGTTCAACAGGCAAACAAGGAGCTATAGCATTTGGGAGGGAACCAAAGCAGCTTTGAGGCTAAGAAGGATATATGTGAGTCAACTCAAACAGCAGTACGAAACTGTACCACATACTGACCCCTTAAAAATGCTCCCATAGCCAAAGCTGTCCTTGGTTTTCTTCTTATTTCTGATCAGAAAAAAAACACTTTTCTTCAGAAAGGGCTGCTTTGCCAGCTTCAAAGAAAGTCACCCTTCCTTGGGACTGTCCCTTACTTGCACAGTGAAAGAAACACACATTTGTGTTTCCAAAAAATGTGGGAGTATGTACAGATATGTACCTTGCACAGTATCATCTCCCCTGAATAGGAAGAAGCCTAAGATTGGCCTTGTTCCAAATCATGTTGAACACGCCACCTGGAAGGAACAGAGACATCTGGAAAATCATTCCACAATCTCTGAGGAAATTACAGGAGAAATACTGGATGATTGGAAGAACAGCCCTTTGTGGGATTCTTACTTTATCAGCCAATTTCACTTGGATTTTTTTTTCATAAGTAGCATATGTTCAGAACTTTAATAAGAAATCTTTGAGTTCTGGGGGTTTATTTATTTGTTTATTTAATTTTCATCGCAGACAAAAAAAGTTTTAGAAATTTCAGAGGTGGCAGGGCAGAGAGTGAGGGAAAAAAAAAAAAACCAAAAACCAACCAAAAAAAAAAAAAAAAAAAAAAGTAGTAAGAAATATCTGATAATTCACACTTTAGGGTGCAATAGTGGGGACGTTCCTTCCCTTGCCCAGAATGTGATGCAGATTAAATGAGCCCACAGGAAGTCTTAGCATGCCTGGTCTGCAGATGGAAGAATCATTGGTTAGCTCTTCCCAAAGTCCTCCAGCAGACAAGCAGAATTGTTTAAAGAAACAGCAGAGTTATGTCTGGTAAGAATGAAGGTCTAGGTAAAGCTGAGATTCTGTATGCCCATGCAAAACATTGACTGCAGTGTTGCCTGGGTATGGGGGAATGAGGGGAATGGAGAACCTCCACATGAGCTGCTCTTCTCACCCATGTGCAATGCCTCTGATGCAGAGCTGCTCTATCCTCACATTTGCAATTCCCCTTTAGATATGTGGCTTTTATACAATAAAGAAATCAAACAAGTGAGAGAGAGATAGAGCACACATCCCACCAAAATTCACACAATGCTCACCTACTTAAATCACTTAGGAACTTCATCCTGAATATCTCAAATGGAGTTAGGTATCCTCTCTGTTAAAAATATTGCTAAAGAGAGATGTGCTAACCCTTCTCAGTTTAGTTAAATGTGGGGAATTGCTTGGTATTTACTTTAAATGCTCCCTGGAGATAACAGGCAAACTGTACTCTTCCCATTGCTATTGAGAGGTGAATGGCAGAGAAAGCTTTAGCTGAGGTCATGTAGATATTTGGGGAAACCAAGCCATATAAAGTATAAGAAAATCACAGGCATCTCCACTTGAGCCTTACATCCATTCTGCACTTAGCAGAAATACAATTTGAGCATTGTGTCTATGCAGCTCACCTCAAGATTTAACTAAAATTCCAGCATCTTCTGTTTCTGATTGACTCACAGTGCTGTTCTTGTTTGCCTATACTTGCTCCAGTAACATGAATAAATTTCTCACATGAAGTTCATACAATAAATCCACATCTGCAACTGAAATCACACTCAGGGGTGGGGAGTCTAGATCTTTCCATTGGTAATAGAAAGAGTTGCACGGTTCAATTTAGCTTTACTCTAAATTTTTAGGTACTTGCTGCCAGGTGAAATGAATTTCAGAGATTCTCATACAACAAGTTTAGATTTCTCTTTAAAACCAATGAGAATAAGGGAAACACTCCCTCTAGGGTCTACATCTAACCCCTCAGCAAAATCAAGCTTACATTTCCATCTTCAGGTTGTCCATTACTTACACAACCACCTTCTCAAACCTTAACCATGTTCATGGCACGGCTAAGGAGCCATAGCCACCACCAGAACTTTCAGGGGATGCATTTTGTACCTGCAGCAAGCACAGGCACCTGCTCCAAGAGAAGAGAGAATCCTTTGCTCTGCATCTCTGCTCACTGCCTGTCACATTCCTTGCAAAGTCTGAAACCTGGGAGAGCAGTCTGTAGGCTGGGACAAATGTTAATCCCTTTGTGCCATCCAGCTGCTGACACACAGCCTTGGAGAGGGTAGTCTGCCCTGCAGAGCTAGGGAATGGTGTCACAGAGGCAGGACCGAGTACTTTGGACAAGTAAAACACACTGAGCTCCTAACTCTGTCATAAAATCCAAGAGAAGTATGGGAAAGGAAGAACACACCCAAAGGAACTCTTCCTCTTTGCTCAGGGACCCCTCCAGTGCCTGGGGTTTGAGCCCATTTAAGATAACATCAGCACACTCCTTTTGACAAAGCTCTCTTCTACCTTCCTTCTTCCTTGACTTTATCATTCTGTTCTTGTGAAATAATGTGAAAGCATCTGTCATCTCTTTCTATTTAATTTGTAAATACACTCCTAAAGGGCTGGCAGAGCACATATATCAGTCCTTCCTTCCAAAGGGAAGGAATGCAGGTTGCTGTTCTCACAGGAGATGTCCTCATCCTTGCAAGACCCTGGTCACTGCACATCAGCTGGAAAGATGTTTAAAAACAGGTTTAGGTGATTTCTGCACATGCCTGGTGTGTGGAGATGGTCAAGGGGCAGTGGGGAGCTATGGGCATGCCTCAGATGCCCCCTGCATAGCTGGACAGAGAGGATAGCAGACACCTACCTCCATGGGGCTCAAATGTGTGATGTCAGTATTTGGCTCAACAAGCTGCTACGTTTTCTATGAAGTACAGTCATATCTATCTCATAGACAAAATTAATAAGAAAAAACCCCACCCTTTCTGTTCATATTACCTTTCATGCTAAAGGTCTGGAGTACACAAGCACTTGCTCAGATGTATTAGCTAAAGCAAGGAGGGTCTTTGCATTCCCTTTGCCATATTATTACTTCAGATAGTCCTTGGGCTGAAGCTCAGTCATTTACAGAGTCCTTGAGACCACAAACTTGTCACCAGCTTATGCGGCCGTTCTGCCCCACAGCAGACTGTTGGAGGAGTCAAGGCTTCACCCGTGATTGTTATCATTACTATAAATTATCTTTTTATTGCACACTGAAACCCTCAGGCTCCAAGCACCTACAAAATCATGTTTCTTTCAGCAGCAGGTGCATGCTTTCAGTTCCTGAACACCCTCGTATGGCTGAGAAGACAGCTGAGACAGCCATCTGGAGACTCAGGAAGCAGCGTACCTGGTTCCCCAGCTCCTCAGCCCTCTCACTGTCTCCATTCCTGACAGAAACAAGTCTTTCCTCTGCCTGGCAGCACACAGACTTTGTGGGTGACATGCCTTGTTCTGCTCAGTACATTCCCTGCCAGAAATCCAGAGGCAGCATCTTACACACACACACACACACACACACACACACACTGCACTGGCCACAAATGGAGCCAGAAGTTAGGTTTCTCACACTTTAACAAGTAAACACTTGCTAAATGTTCTTCTTTCTTTGGAAATCGGTATAGACTGATAGCTAAATAGTCATTTATCTCTTGATCACTTTTGCTGGCTATAATTGTATTTAATTAAGGGTAACAAGTGCCCATTGGACATTTTAAAAGAACCATGTTAATCCCCTATTGACAGCACTTTAACATGTTTCATGTCATCTTGCTGGTTTTGGTGTGCTCTAGGATTAACCTTCATTCCTCAATCCTAGCACAAAGCAGGTGATTGAGGCACGGAGGAATGGGAAAATTGCCCAAGCTAGACCAGCAAAAAGGTGGCTGAGCTAGTTTTAAAAGTCAGGAGATCAAACTTGGTCCAGCACTTTGGTTCCCTAAGACCTCACCTGTTTCTTTCAGTCTGTAACCTGCTTGGCAAAAAAACAAAACCAAAGCCCCGCTTGGGTAGGAGGAAGCTCTCGAGGCAGCAGTGTATTTGCTCCCCTCTCCCTCCTTGCACCTGTAAAGCATATTGCAATAAATAGGCAGAGACAATCAGTACTTTCATAGACAGGCCTCCATACCAACAGGGATTTCATCCTCGCCTGCTTCTCTAGATTGGGCTGATTGGCAAAGGCGGGTAAATCCCTACCCTTTGTTTAACAAGATGGGAAAATGATGGAAAGCAAGAAACACCCACAGCCCTCCCAGGTACGATTGCTCAGGCTGATTCAAGCCCTTTCAAGTGGTTTTGTCTCCAGCGATTTGCACTTTCCTGCCTCCCAGCCCTTCCCCACATTCCCATTTCCTCTCCCAACTCTGCCTTGCCAAGTTCTTCCACACCGCTGTTATTATTTGTGAAGCGTGAGGAGAGTTATGACAAGGGAGGGATGTCATTAAACCACGCCGGGAGGAGATGTCAGCCGCCATGCAAACATCTTCCTGACACTCCACTTTCAAACGATTTCAGAAACTGCACTCAGATGATTTCAGGTTGGGTAGGCCTGTCAGCTTGGATGGACGACACGCGTTGCTGTGGTGCCGCAGACAGCTCCGGAGCCTCTCAGCCGGCTGCTGCGCACTGGCGTACACACAGCCCCGTCCCCACACACACAGCTGCACATCATTATTTTTATGCCACTCCAAGACAGACATCCTTGAATGCCGCTGGAAGCGTCAAACTTTCACTGCCAGGGAAAGCTTTAACATTTAGAGGGTTCTTGTGTAATGCAAATGAACCAGAAAGGTAGGAAGGCATCCCAAATGCCACTCAATGCATTTATAAAAAGATAAGGTGACTTTGTCCTACCCTACCATATCACTTCATTACCAAGTGTCAGCAAAGAGCCTGGCAGCTCGATTGGTTGATGAAATCACATGACCCAAGTGTTATCTTGCAAAAACACATGAAATTACTAAGCTCGAACAGCAAAGAAGTATAAATAACCCCACAGTTTATTCCCATCAACCAAAAAAAGACTATGTATCTCTTTATTTCCTCTCATTTTTTTCCTCCCATTGGGGGAAGAAAAAGAAATTCCCCATCTAATTTATAATTCAAGATATTTTTCTATCTAATATATTTATATTACTTTCTTCAATATCTAATTGAAGTGCTTTGTTTATGCATTATTCATTTGATCTTTGTTTTCCATCCTTATTGTTAACTTCCAATGCAATTTTAATGGGCTCATGGTCAGAGATCAGGGCGGCAGACTCTTTGATGCCATGTTAACTCGCTGACAAAAGGGCAGGAAGAAAATGGGAGTTAGGAAGACATTAAAGCCATCATTTCTGATCCAGATCTGAGCTGTACCTTGCTGGTACGTGCCTAATTTTCACAGGGGCAAATTTCCTGGCTTTGCTGTGGTGGTCAGTTAGGGTTCTGGGTGTCACACTACCAGCAAGCAAGAAGAAAAATGTAATTGCTTGAGCTTCTGCAGAAGTGGGACATTAGCCAGTGCCTGCTGAGGTCTGTGGAAATCAAGTGTTCTGCTGCTCTTCTGTCTCTGCTGAATCGCTCACACAAGTAAGCAAAGGTGAAGGTGATGGATGTGGCATGTTAGACAGGAAAATGGGTTGGTGCTCAAGATTTTCTAGTACCTAAGGTGGTGCTGGAGAACCAGGGATGCACACTAGACTCGAGCAACACGCTTCCCTGGAGTCTGTGACTCAACCATAGGACAGCACAGTCTGCCTTGTGCCTGAGCAGGTACCAGGTATGGCCTTTTAATTCAAGGCATTGGGGTTTCAGATGGGTCTTGAATTTCTCCCAGGCATAAATTTTGTTATGCAGTCACTCATTGAACTCACAGTTAAGCCATCTTCCACAAGCAAAAATGCACATTTCTCTTTCAGCTGAAATATTGCAGCCCAACCCCACTGAGATGAGAAACAGTCAGGTTCACTGCTCACTCCAGCCAAAAGCTTACTTTCATTTTTACTCTTTTCTTCTCAGCTTTGATCTCAACAAAGACATTTTGCAGCAGACAAAGAGTTAACCACAGTGTAGGAAGTATAATTCAGCCTAGGAAAATAATGTGTGGGTATTCTTGGCATTTCTGGATATCAGCACAGCTGTAGCACCATCTCACCCATGAACAAATATTCTTGGCCAGGACAGGGGCTCTCACAGAACATTAAAGGGCTTCTGTAGGAAGGAGCACATGCAGCAAACAATGCTAACCTGGGTTTACAACTGCTGCCCACTGAAAGTTGGCATGGACAGGTAGTGGAAGTATTAAGTGATAGAAGACATAGAGCATTGAAAGTGACAGGCAGCAGATGTAAATAGAGGCAATTTTGTGCAATAACCCACCAAACTCCATTTTAATGAACTTAGCTCTGCAGTCTCCACAAGACGAGACATTACCAGACAAGGGAGAGCAAGAGGGAGGTCCAAAAATAGTGTCAGGAAGACAGAGGCAGCTAAAAAGTTGCAGCAGCAATCCCGCAGAGAGCAGACTCCCCTGGGATTGAGCCCTCCAGGCAGCCTCAGTTTGCACCCGCAACGGGAACAGCGGGGACACCAAGGAGGAATCTGTACTCACAGGGTGACGGAAGGAAAGACGCGAGGAGTAAATTATGTTTTGCACATTCCAACAAGAAACCTGGCAGCGGATGGTGGAAATAAGGGAGATTTGTAGGACTGATGTTTGTCTGGGACCGGTCTGCCTTTGACTTCCTTCTTTCCTTTGTTTTGCACATTTATTCCCCTTGAATTAACTCGTGGAAGAGGAACAGATGCCGTTAGGATTGAAAACAGCGTTTTCAGTAGCTTGAAACTAGCGCCTGAATGGAGGATGTCAGCATTTCCTCTGAATTGTACAAATCAGTGGCATTGTAACAGGGCTATTGTTTATAGATGATTTTTTTTTATTAGAGATTCTTAAGGTCAGTTGCTGACAAATATTTTTCAGAAAAATTGGGGACCATTTAGGAATTCTCTCCCATCTAATGATACATCATTTTCAAAAGTTGGAAATAATATCTTCCAGGTGTTCTGTATTTTTGTGCTGAAATGAATCTCAATGTTTTCTGGAGCAAAAATTCCTGAGTTTGATTTCCTTTCCCTCATGTTTGACTGACAACCATTGACACACTGTTGTGAATGAAGTGTTGCTGTCTATTTGAACTCAATGGCCTCAGACGTTCCTCTAGATGATTCATGTTATTCAAATGATCAGAAATATATAAATCTCAGAATGGAAAAGTGCAGAAATGGCATCTTCATTATTCTTTGGATTCTTTTTTCTCATCAAGGATGTAAGAGACAGTTTTTCATATGTAGTTGCTGTTTCAGATTCAACATTCTCATCCTCAAGGTTTGAAATTCTTTCACATTAGTCTTTGCATGTAGTTAGTAGAGATGACCATCCCAGTTAGAAAATATTTTTGCACAAAGTGCAGCAAATGCAAATAAAATATCCTCATGTAAACTCTTGCTAGCTACTTTAGAACCATGCTGGCAAGTTTATTTCTGAACACAAGAAAGAAGCACAGTATAGCTGATGGGCTTACCGTAGGGGAAAAAGCAAACAAAATGAAAACGTCAGTGAAAATATTACCCTTCTCTGTAGAAAATGTAATTTTAACTCATCTTCTATCTGTCGTAAAATCAACTCCTTTAATAAGGCCACATTCTTCCAAAACCTAGACAGCACTGGAAATTAAATTTCCAATCTCAAAATAGTTTTGATGGGGAATCTTTAACCTGCCCAGAAACAGTAAGTGTGGTTACTGGGACAGTTACGGTTGTCCCAGTCAAATTCCCTGGTTGTGCTTGGTCATCCTTAAAAGCTGTTAATGGCAATGCAAAACAGTCCTATGCTTGAATGTGTAAAAATGTAAAAATCACCAGAGGCTCCATGTGTCAACCAAAAAGGGATTTCCTCCCTTTCCCTATGGATCTGGTCCTTTCTCAGGGTTCAAAAGAATTTGAATGTACGGTGGGGAAATATCTTTCTAACATGAGAGAAGGGATAAGGGGTGGGGGGGACAAAAAGAGACAGAAAAGGGAAAGAAAATTCTACTTGATTAGCTTCTTAGCATCAGTTGGATGTGACAACTCTTTGAATATGGATGAAGTCTACAAGAGGGATCATCTGCCAGCAGTAGTTGTTACCAAGGAAGTAAGTGATGCTGGAGGTCGGAGGGCACCTGTCTCGCCAGCTAATGAAAGAATTGTGGGAGACAGAGCTTTTCTATCTGATTAGTATAAGGGCTGTAATTCATGTCCTTCCCACCCCCACACCTTCTCTGCTCTCTCTTTTAAAATTATTCCGAGGCTATTGTTGTTATTGTAAGTGGGATGTGAAAGAGACTGTCCTAGGAAGAGCTTTGCCTCTCTTTAAGTGATATTTTGGCCAACAGCTTTTGCCAATCTCATCATCCCACACAGATTCTGGAAGGGAAAAGCAACTCTTTTCTTTAATCTCTGCCAGACTTTTTTTCCCAATCATGCTGGGAGCTGAAAGTCACCCTTGATTTTCAAGGGGTAAAAATGCAGTGGTTGGAAGGGACTGATTAAGCAGGAATGTATGTATGGCTGTAGGAGTGTTAGAAGAAATAACAGGAATGCTTTGTCTGCAAGGACAACAAAGGAAAAAAAAGATTTCTAATAATTACTATTATTATTGCTTTAACCCACTTTTCTCACCCAATTTACTGCAGAGATAACCTAAATAATCATATAGCTAGTAATCCTTTTAGGTGTCCTGGGAACTCCATCCTCACCCTTCCAAAAACCCCACAGCATGAACAGACCTTTAGGCAGGGCCATGGACACAGACCAAAAACTGACAATTTGAGGATAAAGTCTGATTTGAAAGCAGATTTAATCATGCAGCACTGTACACTTACCAGTGCATTACAAACACAAGGAGGAAGAATATAATAAAAAAAAGATGCAGTAAAGAAAACAGACCTGTGAGTTTTAGGGATCACTCTGTGCTTTCCAAGGCAAGGCATAAACCAGAGCCTTCTTATTCCCAGACAGAAGGTCCCTCTGGCTATCTCAATCTCTGTCACTGTCTGGCTCACACTTTCCCTTATGTGCAAATTTGTTACAGAAGCTCATCAGGGCTTAAATCAGTAAGTTTCGGTACAGCTTTGGTGGTTTTCAAGACGAAATAATTTGGCCCATGCATTACACCAACAGATCAAAGATTTTGCTTGACCTCTGTAAAGCAGTACTGATCCTCCTGGTCTGATCCTCCTATTTATTTACCAAGTAAATGCCACTCAGTGAATTTAAGATGTTGTCAGAGAGTATGAATCAACACACAGGTCTTACATAGCCAGGATCAGGTTTCACAGAGTTTAATTAATGCTGAGGATAAGACATTTTCCCTTCCACTAGCAGAGGAAAGAGAGAGGGAGTCTGGAACTTCTTCATTGTTGAGCTATCACTCAAAAACTTTGCTACACCATCAATCGATACCATGCAATTGGGAAAAGATGGATATAGCAAGGCAGCTACTCCCATGATAACACCCAAACATGGATAGTTATACAAGGCTGCAGTGAAAGGCACATCTACACCAAGGCACTGTGATTGAAGTGTCCTGCTTCAGATCACTGTGAAAAGCACAGAGAAATGCCTAAAAACTCCTTGCCCTTACCAAGGTCCTCCAAAAGTTTTTCCCTGCTGCTCTGCTGAGGGCTGATATAAGTTAATTTTCAGGTGTAATATCTTATTGGCTCACACTTTCAAAGATATTTACTAGCAGAATTCACTAACAGAATTCACACTCCATTGATGTGAAAGCCTTAACTTGCCACCTGATTAAAAAAAATAAAACTGGGTCATGATTACAGATTGCGTTTTAAAGTGGAATTTATCTTGAATATGTACATATATACATATACATATACATGTATATATATGTAGTTTACCTCTTTTGAGTGTGTTTTCTTCTCTAAGTATGGATGATAGGAAGAAGGGAAGTAATTTATATCTCACTCCTCATTTTTCTATGCATTTTAAAGTCTTGATAATATTAAAAGAATGAAGATGAGTTCAGCAGAGATGGGACACAGCTAATAGTGTTTCCTCTACAGAGTGGGTATCTGCAATTTCAAATAAATTGTGCACTATTGTGCACATTTGGTGCCTTTCTGCCCATAGGCATTCAATCTGAAATTAGAAGTATTTACTTTCATGTGCTGTTGCACAGCCAGCTTTAGGGAAACCATGGCCCTGTTAGGTTCTGCATAATCCTGTTAGCATCCTGAACAGCTTTAAGGAACAAACTCTCTTTTAAACTAGTTGGTCAGGTTTAATGTTCCCTAAATTTACCCACATCTAAGACATCTAATTAAAATGCAGATCTTTCCAAGGATCCTTCCAAATCAGTCAAGACTTGAAATATAGAACATGGAGAGAAAAGTGCTTTTTTAGGGGAAGAGTGATTTGGCTGAAAGCAGATTACTATATTATGAGGAGAGCTGTGCCCTCAACTTGCAGAGCAGAACCCTGTAAATGACAAAAGACAGAAAAGGGTGATTATCTCAGAGGCATGCCTTGTAGTAAACACATTTCTGCAAATGCATCCCACCCTTTCAAACACAATACTCTAAATCTGCACATTATTGAAATCAATATTTAGTTGTCTTTTCAGACACAGTGAAAATGCTATTCCAGATTACAAGTGAGGAAGGATTTTGTACAAATACTTTATTAACTGGGGAATGGAAATATATGCATGCTCCTATCAAATAATAAGATACCACAATCAGTTTGCTTGATTGAAAATGTGAAAAATTTTGCTGATGAGGTATTTTTTAAACAAAGCTATTTCTTTTCATTTTTCTCAATTTCCTTTATTAATCTACTTGCTTTAAATGAAAAGGGAACAAAGCAACAAAATGAAAAGTTGTTACCTTTTGGGTAGGAGAGACACTGTCATAAACTGTATTTTTTTTTTTTTATGTGCATTTTGGGCAGTAAACAGTATTCAGACACATTTCAGTCCACATGAATGACTGCCAGCACCTACCCACAGACCTGGGGAGGAGCTGCCGGGGCAGTCATTGAGGAGAGGGAAGGTCGGGGGTGTGAGAGGTCTGGGAAGTCAGGATCAAACAGATATATTAGGTACTATATTTAGATTGGATATTAGGAAAAATGTCTTCATTGAAAGCATGATCAGGCATTGGAAAAACCAGCCCAGGGCAGTGGTACAATACCATCCTTGGAAGTGTTCAAAAGGTGTGTGGATGTGGCCTCTAGGGGACACGGCTTGGTGGTGATGAGTTAACAGCTGGAGTGGATAATCTGAGAGGTCTTCTCCAACCTAAATAATTCTATGAACCTGTATGGATCCTACGTTCATTTATGTAGCTGTAAATTAAAGGAAAAGCCACTCCCTGGGCAGTTTTATCTTTCACTTTCCTTCCCCACACAAAGATGCGGCCTGCCCAGCAGATGGGACGAGTGATCCATCCTGTCAGGCCCGGCGCCTGCAGCAGTGGGCTGTGCCTGGTGTGTGTGGAGCCCTCCCTCCTGGCAGCACCTGGCCCAATGCACAGTGCTCGACAAAAAGGACAAATTTCTCCTCAGGCCCTGCAGCACCGACCTGGTGTACTATTGACACGCACAAAGACAAATGCTCTGTCCAAGGCCAGGGCTGCTGCAGGTCATCTTGGCACCTGCAGAGTCAAGACAGCCCCTGAGGGGATGTCTGGGTACAGCACATGCATGAAGTCAGGGAGTTCCAGGAACAAAAGGCATCTCTGGGGACTGAAACAGGAAGGGCCTGCAGCAGAGCACAGCCCAGGCCCAGGACATCACCACAGCCTGGTCATCATTCATAGCAGGAGAGCTTGACGTGGAGGATGAGCCTAATTGATTTAGATTGTCTAAGGCACTATCTCTCTGGTTTGTATTTTTGGATGATTGAAATATCTGGGTACTGCCAGTCATTTCCAGCAAATGAACCCCCAACTGTCTCTATGCACTTACCTATTTTGAAGAGAAAAGAGCCAGGGACCCATGTAGGCATCAGACAGAGAACCAGAGAGGGAAAGGAGCTGGGCCATGTGCTCATTCCTCAGAACCCTCAGAACCCTCAGAACCCTCAATACTGTGGCAGGCTGGGAGCACACATTTATCTTGGATATTCATTATTAAAGCCTTGTTAGGAACCCTTCGATCTTGTGAGGAATGGGAGCAGCTGGGGAAAGTTTGAAGAAGAGAGAACCATAGAATCTTCTGAGTTGGATGGGACCCACAAGGATCATGGAGTCCATGGATCATGGATCCATGTCCCTCCAGTCATGGATCCTCTGTCCCTACAGAGGAAAGAGGTTAGAGATTCAGATCTGCTAGGTGAGGAAATAGGGTGAATGTATTAGGAAATGTTCCCTTGGTCATTTTATCAGACACTTAAATTTATGGGGTTTTCTGAAAAAAAATTTAAAAGGTGTTTAAAAAAATAATAAAATAAAAGAAAGGGAAGCTCGTCATTCAGCAGTTCAGCTTCGGATCTCTATAACACTTTCAAATGAAGGCATTACCACAGAGCACATTTTATTCCCAGAGACACTCTTGAGCTTGAGCAGAGGGGATTTGCATCTGTAAAAAGGACGGAGAGAAGGAGACAGCAAGGCTTAGCCTTTGTATACATAGCCAGAGCTGGAGGAGGGGAAAGCCCAAGGAAGGGGGTGTTTGACCCTCACCTGAGTAGCAAAGAAATTGGAGACAAAAACATTTTACTCCAACAGGCCCACCTCTGTTTTGTTCCCCCAACTCTAGCTGAGAAATCAGAGTTTCAATCTCCTGTTGTCAGGGGCTAATACATAAATAAATAAAGGCCCAGATAAGATAACAGCCACAACAACAACAAAACATGTAGCAGCATCAGGGGCAGGAAGGATCAGCATCTGCTTTAATTAAAAATCTGCCTTCATTGATTTTTTTTTAAAGGAACACATTTGTAGGGATATGAAGATAATGCTTCCACTCCATCTTAGTTCAATGAGTGGTGTACGTCCGCTGTTAGCTACAAATAAGCCTTTGATCATTTTACTGCTGTCTGTAAAAAAATAACTTTCCCATGTATTTTCTTTTTTCTTTTTTCCTTTAAATTGGGAGCTTAAAGAGGGGAGTGGCAATAGACAGATCTACTTGGGAAACCTCCGAATGAGGGTGGGGGAGAGAGCAAAGAGAGGAGAAATGAGAGTAAATACATGAAGCTGCATCTAGCAAGGAGGGATCAGGTTGCCAGAGCCCAGGGGCTGAAGCTACCAACTGTACCAGCCTCAGCTCAGAACACCCAAAATACTCTGCCTGCTGTTCCAAGCTGCCTACACTCCTCTCCAAACATAACGTTTAGAAGCATGTTGATGTATTAAAATTGCAGGGAAGCATGGCCAAATTTAACTGGAGTGCTTCATTGTGCTCACCCTCAGAGGAAAACTGAGGGATGAGGGAGGAGGCAGTGTGGGAAATGATGGTCCTCACGGGCGTGGGACATGGAGGATAGAGTTCTCCTTGCCAGAGATGGCACTTGGCAGTGCAGAACCAAGCACATGAAGATGGAAGTGGGTGGCAGAGAGCTGCCCTCCTTCCCAGGGTGAGAGCCTTGGTGGATGCAGTGTGGGTCCCACGTCTGCTGACAACCTGAACAGTATTTATATGGAAATCACTCATGTTTCCCGCTGTAAAATGAGCTTAAGACCACTTTGCCTGCCTCCCAGGGCTTCCTGAGGGTAAGCAGATTAAAGGTTTGGGAGCATGTGGGCACCGCAGCAGTGGGGAGCAGAGGCCAGCGTGGCACAGCCGGGGCCTGGGGGGATGCAGGGCTGATTGCAGCCACCAGAGCTGGGTCCTGCTGCCTTCACGTGTCACACAAGTGTGAGAAGCCATCGCAGGTGGTGGCACTAAGGCAAAGTAGGCTCACTGCCTGGTCAACAAGGGATTTGAATGCACCTTCTATCCACCTCCCTCCTCTTACCCCAGCAGCAGCAGCAGCTGGTTTAGCGTGATGGGGCTCTCTGCTGCTCTGTGAAAAATCCCTTTCCATCTTCCTGATGGCATCAGCGACCCCTCCTAAGGCTGGCCATGCTCCCATATGCTGAGGGGAGGCCAGAAACAAAACCAGCTTTTCCTAAAGGGCTGAGGAGTCTGGAGCTGGCCTTGGTGAGAAGGCAGGGAGAGGACAGGAGGCAGGAGGGGACAATGTGGGGCATCTCTGTTGGGGATTGTGGAGTGGCACAATCTGCTCCAAGATCCCAGCATCTAGGTAGGTCCCTTTTGTCTGTAGGTGTCTTTTTGCACAGTCTCTGAGAGGTATTTCTCATGGTTACTTCTCATCCTGACCGTCAGACCGTGACTTCCCAAGGGTTTGGGAGGCACAGGGGGTAGAACGTGGTGCGTCACCAAAAAGCTGCATCTTCTTACCTTTAAATTTTGTGCCTCAGAGCTCAGTTTCTTCCAGTGCTTGCTGCCAAGGAGAGGAGCAGGAAGGGTTTTCTGTCCCCTAGGGGCACCATGGCATGGGACACACATGACAGGGTCAGATCACTGGATCTTGCTCCTGCGTGGGCTCACCTCTGCTGGCTCTGCACATCCCAGTCACGGGCAGCAGTGACAGAGTGAGAGGGTCCCTGCATGTGCGTGTGTACCCACTGCACTAATACATATGTATGTGTATTTTTACATATCAGTTCTATAGGGCTCAGCAACATCAAAAGGAACCTGGATAATCAGAGCAGAAGATATAAAAGATCAAACAGAATATCTTTTAAACAGATCTGAGAAGCTTAATTTTCATCCAATGTTACTGCAGGAGCTTTTCCTTCTTTTTTTTTCTCCCTCTCTCCATTTTTTTCCCACTTCCATGAGTTTCTTTGATCTGTTTTGATGTCTTTTTCAGCTCCTCTTTCAAAAAAACTCTTTTAAAACCTTTTTTTTTTTTTTTTGCTTTTCCTTTCCCCGAAAGTCATGGAGGTTTCTAAGAGTAAGAAAGTAGCTACATGCAACATCTCCCCTCACACTTTCCTCCCCACAATGCACATGCACTCCACAGTCCCTGTTCTGCTCAGAAACCTCTGACTCCAGGGCAGAGGGATGAAATTAAAACTGCACTGAGTGAAATGTTATTTCCTTCATGTCAAGGGTTTTCAACTCGGTCACTTTTGAGTCTTGTTCAGGGTTTGAATTGGACTACATTTGTGGCAAAAGCTGCTCCCTCAGTTGTATGTCTAGCAAAAGGCCAACTTCACAGAGAGAAACCCAGCAGTCTTCATTTCAGACCTGTGCTATCAGTTCACATTGACAAGGATGTGAGTGTAGGGTCAGGTCACCAGAGTTTTCCCTTACATTTCCTTAAGGCCTGGACAAACTTACTTAACTTTTCAGCCTGACTACTGAAGAAATTACTAACTTCTATAGCAAACCTACTATGCCTATAGGCAACAAGGAAAAATTAAATTTCACCCATGGATAAAAGCCACCTAGGAAGAAATTCTCTCTTCACAGCTCTATGGCACATTTTTCACTCTGATTAGGGGTACACCTCCTCTTGGTTCTCCCAGGTGGTTTGAGCTCTGGTATCCCTTCAACACCCTGCAATATCAAGGTCCCACACACAGCATTGCCCCATGCCATGCTCAGATGTAGCAGCTCAATCTTGGCATGGCATCCCAGCCGTTCTCCACAGGTCACCTGGCCACGTTTGGGGCAGCTGATGCTCCCCATATGCTCCCAACAGCCCCAACTCTCCCAGCTGCCTATCCCATTCCTGGCTTTGCTCCTCTTTCTGTAGCAGACACACTTTCAAAAAGCCCTTCTCCAGTGAAAGGAGCACTCACCAGCACTTCAGAGCAGGCTCTCCACAGCAGGCGCCAAGCACAGGCAAGAGCTAAACAATATCAGCTGAGTGAAGTCAGGTGAATATATGTGGCAGGGCACTGCAGGGGATGGCTGTCTGCTGGGCACAGGGCAGATAAAGCCAAAACTCTTTTCACGCTAGCCTTAAGCAGGCTGCAAGCGACTTCTCAGGATGCCAAGGCTCACATTCCTGCATTAAGGCTCTCCCTCCCTCAACAGCTAGTGCCAGAGCAGTAGGAGTGCTGGCCCTGTTCTTCTAATTAATATGATTTCGATCTCTCAGAGTGTCCTCAGAGCCCAGATAAAATGTAGAAAGTGTAAATACTGTACAGAGACACACAGACTCACAAGACTGCCTCGTCTTTCAAGCCGAGTTAGCCTTTCTTGCAACAAGCAGATGAGCTCAGAGGAACAGAAAAAAAAAGCCTGAGCTATTGCAGCAGAAGTTTTGTGTGAAACCAAAATTGCCCTGCAGATTGGAAATCTATTTTCAGTCATTCCAGTTCCTTCCAAAATACTAATAATAATAATAATTGAAGTTCTGAGGCTTTTCAAGTAATTTTTATCCACCAGCCTCCTCTGAAGTACAAAGCCAGCTCATGCCTGTCAGGCCAGCTGGGCTGAGCTCAATCCGAGACACAGGGTGCCAGAAATTTAATCCTGAATTTCCCAAATCTAATCGAAATGGCACAAGCCGTGATTAATAATTCACTACTTTATTACTGATACGATGCCTCGGACTATCACAGCGTCTGAATAATTGATTTGCCAAGAGGGGTGACATGTCCTTTCCTAAAGCAGAGAAAGTTTGACCAGAGAGTTGCTGTGTAAAGCTGGCTAAATGTTTTTAAACAGTTTGAGACTAGATCTCTGACATTCACTTGCTGTCTAAGGACAAGCTGGGAAGAGGCAGACAGGAAGTTTTATTCCATCCTCCACAGCACAGATCAGTCTGTACACAGTCAAGAAGCAAAGGGATAGAAAGGCTAGAAAGGACTGGAAGGGAAGGAAATTAAGTTATCAGAAGAAAGAATCCTTATCCTACAAAGTATGCATAGTATGAATATTAGCTGCCTTTAGATTTGATCCATTAGGTCGGTGTCTCCTTTCTTTCACACTGGCCCCTCTTTTGATGAATGATGGCTCAAATCCATTGAGTCTAAGGGAAGGTGAATGTCCACAGAAGAGCTGAGCAAATTTGGTGTAGCTCAGCCACACTTTGTATTTTCTCATCATGGAAGGCTGACTAAATTCTGGCTGACGGTCCTGCTGTGCCTTAGGATTAATGGCAAATTTGGGCTAGAAATGGTGTTTCAGTGTTCTCCAGAGCTGACAGCACCATATCTGGGCCTTGAAAACCCCTAGAGTCAGTATTTCAGTTTGAACAGTAAACAAAATTTCCTTGTCCCATCAAAACAGGACCTCAATTTTCCCATTTGTAAAATAGAAATATTCACCACTGGTGCGCTGTTTTCCACATATTCCTGTGGATGGACAAGAATTTGGAGTACTTGAAACCATTGCTAGCATCTCGACTGGTGTGGGATGATAACAGTACCATGCAAGTAGAGTTATGAAGAATCAGAGAGAAAACTCTGGTCCTGCATTTAGAAAACAATATTATATGAACTCTTTATCTCTTGCCATATATGCAAGGTGAGAGGTCTACCAGAAAGCAATCCCATCTACCTACAGTTTTGTCGAAATTTTCAGAGCAAATGGCAGCCTCTGGCACTTTCAGGGAGCAAAACACAACGAAACAAAACATTTTAACTGCTAGCTGAAAAAGCAATCCTTTTCTCTGCTCAACTTTATTTTGATACAGAATTTTGTACTTATAAAACAAGTCACCTGCTGAGCTAGTGCCAAAGGGGTTAACATAAGTGGGGCTGCTTTCTCCCCCTGTCCACTTTGCCTTTGGTAGTTAAATCGAAAGCAAGTGGTGCTGCCTTATTACTATCATTGTGCTGAGATATTGCATTAAAGGAGTTTAGGGTTTCAAATTGAATGTCAAATATAATATCACAGTGGAAACTTGAAGTGCACAGCTGAGCTGCTCAGCTCCAGAGGGTTAACGCCGCCTGCCCAAGAGCACTGCCGGCCACTGATCTCCATTTCAGCCCACTGAGCCATCTTCAGATGCTCACCACGACTTGCAGGCAGGAGAAGGGGGCCCTGATGGACGTCAGGCAGCTGCAAATGGAGAGAAAGTGAGTTCAGTGTAACGAATTGATTGCTGGGGAATTGATTGGAGTTCTGTATCGCCTCAGCTGTAGCAGCCGATCATAACTAATCAACCCTTTGTCACTTCAGACTGGAGCAGCATCATGCTTGGGCCAGGGATGGGGAGAATGCTGTTCATTTTCCTTGGTAGAAAAGTTCCTTGTTGGAAAAAGACCGTGGCCATTGCCATAAGATTTTTCTACCTCAGTGCTTAGAAGCTGAATAGTTCAGCTTTTGAGTAATTTTCTAGGTGCATAGACAATCTTGCCAATGTTCTCCTCTAGTTCTTATATTATTTTTTTTCTATTTTCTTGGTCTGATTTATCCTTTTTCTGCAGGTAACATTAATGAAGTATGCTGTATGATGGAAAAAATGCATACAGGCTTAATACTGGAAACATGTTTTTTATCCTCTTGTTAATGTGAACTAAAGTGTATTAAATCAAATCACTGAGAAAAGTAGATTAGACCTATTCACAGCTTGGAGGAATCCATACGTAGCCCGGAGAACAAATTCCCATTGAAGAAAATTTTTATTCAGTGCAATGAGTTGTCACAGTAATGAGATCTTGGGGTAAATACTTTACTCTGGTACCTTTTCTTAAGTGGTTGGAGGACTGCCAGTGTTGTTCATCTTTCCAGCCTCACTGATATCACTGCAGTTTTGTCCTCCTTATACCAAAATTAGAGTTGTTTAGAAAACTGACCTCACACTGCAAAATTGTGCTGTGAAAATTTTGGACTTAAGATTTAGATAATCTCAGACTTAACCTATGCTTTCAGTCTGCTGAAAAACTTTGAAAGTGCTCTGAAAGTCTTGTTCATCATCTTTCTGCATGATTGGTTTGAGGATCAAGAAAACTCTCTTCTCACCCTCCTTCTCTCTCTGTTTTCCTTATAAACCCTCCTTGAGCATAGCCCAAGTATGACTAAAAGGTGCTTCACTTTCTGATTCCCTAAAGGACTGTGTCCTGGGATGTCAGACCCAATTTCAAACTGGCATCTGAGACTGCCCAGAGGGGCTGGTTCACCATTTAAGGTGGGCAAGAGCTCATTAGCTACTTCTCCTGATAGCTGGGACAGGTAATGCAGGGCACACCCCACCTACTGCATCACTCCAGTGAATGAAAACACAGCAAAAACACCTGCTGTGCCTGTGCATAAATTGCAGAGAGGAAAAGGGAGGCTTCATCTCTCCAAATTCACTGTTCAGCAAAGTTACATGTGTCCATGCACATGGACACTCTGCTCTGAGGGGAACTCTGACACATGCTGGACTTATATGTATGTAATTTCACACACAGTTTTAGGACAGGCTTCAAGTTACCCATGAGTGTGTCATCAGTGCTTTGCTGGACAAGAATAAATCAAGCCAGGGTCCCTTTTTTTTTTTTTTTTAGAAGAAGCATTGCTAATTACCAAAGAGTACTTTTGCACTTGGCATCATCTTTTGATTATAAAAATATCTACAAGCAATTATGAAAATAAAGTCCACTCGTCACATGAATTGTGGTATATGCACTGTTGACTCACTGAAAATGAAAAGATAATTTTGTCAATGTAAATGTCTGAAAGAGATAAACCATTCCCAAAGCAGGTGGAAATGTATATAGAGCTATAAAGCAAGTCTGCTGAGAGTGAGAACAGCTCATGTAGGAAAGCCTTGGATCAACTCCACAAGTGTGATACAGCTTCTTCACTTTCATTACTCAATATCCTAGGAGTACAATGAAGAAAGATAGTTACTCTAGTTGATGCTGCATCTTTGTGCTTGTTTACTGTGTTGCACATTGTCTTGTAAAAGATTAAAAAGAAAAGAAACTTAAAAACCTGCGGGGTTAAGTTAGAATTTTATAGCCCTGTTGGGAAATAACATGGCAGGAGCAGCAGGCTCATCCTACAGATGCATTATATTTTGTGACAAACTCTGGTGCATGCAGAACATCCATCAATCATTGAGATAATTTTCCATCTCATCAATTATGCAAATTAAACCAGAAAAACTATGTTCAAATAACGCTACAGGCCTGACATAAACCCAAGAAAGCAAGGCAGCTTGGAGCGAAGGCTGAAATCCTACCTTCCCTCTGCCCTGCCATGCACTGGCTGTTCAGGAGACAGGCTGTGCATGACCGCCATGGCAAAGCAGTCTTTTTGTTCCTGCCAGGAGCTTCAGCACCAGCAAACCATGCCATGGTTGCTAACAGGAGCCTGAGGGACAGACCTTTGTATTCCTTTGGCTGATATTCAATATCCATTCCTTCCAGACTCGTTAGGGCCGGGACCTAGCTAAGTTGGTTGTGAGGGTGTTCCAGGGCCCTGAGTACTGTGATGCTGATGGACAGGCTGAGCTGTGAGCCACTCACTGGGTATGTGAAGTCAGAGGGTGGAGGGACAAGTCTCAGTTCTCAGTGGCTGACTTCATCTCCTATCTCCTAAAGAAGTGCCAGCACAAAGAAACTCTTCCTATGGCGGTCCTGCGCCGCTCACGTGGCTTAATCCTACTTTTCTAGTTTTTCTCTATAATGACATGACTTAATGAACAGAGTCACACCTGGAGAGAGAAATCTATCCCCTCTGAAAGAGAGACACAGGGGCTCACACGGGTGGCAGGCACTGCCCACGTGAAGATATTGCCATTCTCCCAGCAGATCTCCCTCAAAGGCAGAGCAGGATAGTGCGAGTTGAATACCTCAGAGCTCAAAGCTCAAAGTGACAAGAATGACAGTGGATAAGACATTTGTTAGCTTTTCAGGGCTTTGGAGCAATCTTGCAATCAAAACTGCTGTCTTCTCATTGATGCCGTGTTGTCACCATGAAGCCTTGAGGAACTACAAACATCAGTGTGGATAATGTAACACAAATGCTAAGTCATGGAATAAGAAAAACTCTCCAATATGCCGGTTATTTATTACTATTATTATTGCTATATATTAATAATAATAACAACAACAACCACCTGCACGGTGCTGGGCTTCATCTTCTATTTTGTTTACCTCAAAATCAAGGCAGTGATTCCTTTGACTGAGTACGTATCTGCAGGGTATACATCTGTACCAGAGCAAATCTCTCTTGGCTGCCTCTACAGTGAACAGAAATATGGTCAGTGGAGTATGATCAAGGTTTATTTCAGCTCAAAGTCCCCATCATTCAGTCGCAAGAACTTTATCCTGCATAGTATTAAATGTATTGATGAGATTTCAGTTCCTGTCAGGGCGTCTGGGCACACCTACACTTTAAAACCTGCTGTTAGCTGGGATCCATTTCATGATTGTTCCAGGTCTGAAGCATCTAGCTTTAAACAGTCCCAGAGACACATAGAGAAGGCAAGTCAGTGATTGTGGGATCCTTTTTGTTTCTGAAGCACTCTGCTCTTGTAACTTTCTTCCAGCTTCTAGAGGACTTACTACTTTTCATCAACAATAGAGTGATGACTTCTCAGCTGGTATATAGAGTAGTTTTGCTGCAAGAGGAGTCAGGTAAAAATGTACACAGAAGCAAATGCTTGCCAGTCAAAAAGAAAAGATTTGGAGAGAGACAAATGCTTGCCAGTCAAAAAGAAAAGATTTGGAGAGAGAAGGGAAAAAACAATGTAGTTCCCTTGCTGAAGGACAAAATGCTTTTTAATTCCAAATGCCAGCATCAAAAGACAAAAAACTCATTAAAAAAAAAAAAGCCTACTCTAGCTAGCTAGCTAGCTATCTACCAGAAAACTTGGGAAAAAATACAGACAATCAAAAACATTACTTTTATCAGTGCACCCACACCACAGAACATTTTTTCTCTCCAAATTATTACTAGTGAAGCTGTTTGGTAGGTTTTTTCCCTCCTGCACCTCCATTTCTGATCACAAATGCATTGCTTGTACTCCCTGTTGGTTACACTCCACATTTGTTATGTGACCACCAGCTCTTAAATGTAAGTGAAGAACTATACTCCACTGATTTGTGTCAGTGAAGCTATGTTTGGGAGATAATTGTTCACTGGGTTTATTTATTACAGTCACTCTCACAGGATCTGCATCACAGTATGGTCACAGCATGTCTCTGGAAATAAAGCAAAATGAATTGTATAAATAAATCGGGTACATTAACTCAACATGAGCTTTGCAGGAGCAATATAGTCAATAGAACATACTAGTAAAAGTGACAGGACATTATATATTCAATGACACATGCTAACGAAGGTAACAAGAAGCACTTATTCCATGAAGCATACAAATATCAAGTAGAGACACAGGAAGTTTGAGTCACATCCAATTAAAACAGCTCATTTCTGGCAGGTCAGCTGCACTTGACAGATGTCCTCATATACAGCAGCAACTTGCCATGATCTTTGTACCCAGCCCAACTCATCTCTCATTAGCGAGACATTTCATTACCCGTCTGTGGGACCATCCTCTCAGCGTTGCTGGTTTCTGTCTGCCCAGCAGAAATGCTGTCGAAGCCAAGAGCTTCCTGTAGGTGACTGTCTAGCCAGAGAGGGAACTTGGCACTCAGTAAAACCCACCTAGTCGAGAGGCACCTGAGGCACTTGCAGCCACATTCGCTGAATGCCACTCATTGCACTCTTTTCTGACTTTTTTTTCTACAAGACTTAAGATAAATAATTTTTTTAACCTATTTTTCCCCCTTCTCCCTCCTTCCCTACTCTACCTCATGAAAACCTCTAGCAGGATTCTGATATCTCATTTTCTTTGTGGAGAGTATCAGCTGACATAGGATCTTCTCTGCTGACAGGAGAGCATGGGAATAGGGACAGGAAGATATTAGAAATGTTCAATTTCTTTTGCTGGGAAACAACCCCTCTCCTTTGCATAACTCTATCTAGTTATGTAAACAGTTTCCACAGGATAAAAAGGGGAATTTCTCAAGCATATGTCTGTCATATAGAAGTACATATTACCTTTGTGGTCAAAAATTTAAACATACTTAGGTCGTTCTTTGCATCTACAGGACTTATTCAGAGAATTCAGTTCTGGGAGAGCTGCCAGTGACCACAGCAGCACCCCCCCAATCCACCAGCAAATTAAATAAAAAAAGAGCCGATTTGTGCATTGGTTTTGCCAGAATGCTGGAGGGTCCTTGTAGTTTAGCTAGTAGACCATAAAAAGTACTTAGCGATTCTTCCATTCCCTTTCTTCATACTCAGCTTGATTCTCTCAGCCACAGGTTTTAATTAGACAAAAACTTTGCTTTGACTGTTTTAAGGCCATGAAAATTTTGTAGAACTAGAACAGAAGTGATTATTGACTCTCTGAAGGAATGGCTGGCTGTAGAGTAAAGGATCTACGTGGGCATGCATGGACTAATGTAGTAGGCATAACTCAGATGGAAATAAAAGCATCAGAAGCATCCTGCTGCAGCTCTAGCCTACCAGGAAAAAGCATAATTTTATGTTATTTAAAAAATATACTATTTATATCATATATATTGTGTATATATATATATATATATACACACAATATATTATATATGTATAGTATGATTTACTGTTGCTATTTCCCACTCCTTCCCTTTTCTCGTACCTATAATTTCTTTTAAGAAGTGGTTAACACTTGATCCTCAAGCTGATGAGCAAAGACATGATTTCAAAGATTACATTTCCAGTGTTACTCAATGTGTACCATGGTATTAAGCTATGGGGAATCTTTATCCCTTCAATGAATGAATGGTTCAGTGACACACTTTTTAGGTAGCTACCAACGAATGACAGTCTTCATTTGGCATCTTCTTACCTCCAACACTCTTCCCTCACTCATCCACTTTGTCCAAGGCCAGAGGCACCTGCCTATGAGCACACCAGTCAGGGAGAAAGTTGATTCTTGTTTCTTTGTCCTCTGAAACAAACAATACCCACACCACCACACACCCCTTAGCTAATGAAAGCCTTCCCTGAGCCACTGCTGTGGGTGAAATCGACCTGTGATTTATGTTCATTAACATCATGAACATTACTGTGAAATTTTTCACCCTGGCACTGTCTTTTTCAAGCAATAAAAAATGAATGACTTCCACCAAAAACTCTTCTGTCACAGCAACAGGAAAGCCATTTTCTGAAAATGTGGTTACTCTGCCTCAGCTTGGAACAGAAGTCAATGGGTGCAGCTCTCTAGATTTATAAACATTTCTTAAAATTAATTTATCTGTGAAGTCTAACATCTTCAATGTAGTTGTACCTGTCAGATACAAATGATTCAGCTATGCAAGATGAAATCCCAATATGTCGATAAGATCTACTGTAGAAACAGGTTATTTTTCTTTCCCCTTTTTCCAATATTAGATAACTAAGTCTCCATCCAGATACAAAGAAACAAAAGAAACCACATAATATAACCAAGAACATTCAAATGCAATATTTAATAGTAGTCTGACCAATGGGATGAGAAAGTCTTATGAAAGCAATGCTGATTTTCAGTATCTCAGCTCTACACACTTTTCCAGAGACCCATAAAAATCCTCATTGTCCTGGTAATGTTTGTATCTCTCTGGCCTGAACTGAGAACTGAGATAGGTTCACCATGGGGTTCTGTCCCTTTGTGACACTTTTCACTTGTTTGGGGTTTTTTTTTTTGCTATTTGGGTTTCTTTTTCTTCTTTTTTTTTTTTTTTTTTTTTTTCACAGTACAGCTGTGGTAACTGGAGGACTATAGCACATATGATTTGCTCTTACAGAGCTTTTTTATTAATTCACAGCAGCAAAGTTAAGATCTCATATTCCGATTTGTAGGAGGTAATCTTCAGAAATGAAATTTGCTGAACGTTCATTTTGTATCCCTCTTATGTCAGATGCAAGAGGGAGATGGAGCACCTTGTATCCACTCCTGTAAGAGCCTAAGATTAGAAGGAAAAGATACTGCTCATATTTCCATTTCATTTTCATTTGGTACAGGCTTTGAGGTCAGTTTGTCTTCAGTCATTCTATAAACACATAGGCAGGGAACAACACACAGTGAAAAGATTTTGAAAAAGCTGCCCCCAGGTTTTAGCATCTCCATGGTAAATATGTGGCACATGTAGAACAAAGGTGCAGGTGTGACATTACTCACTGGATAGATTGTCCTCTTCTGGGGGCCAAAACAAAAGGGGTGTAACTGAACACACAAAATAGAGAAAGGCACTGCAAAAGTTTTCAAGGAAAAGTACTTATCACTTCAAGCAGAGAAGTCATGACAACTTTTTATCAATGGGAGGAGGAAAATTAAAGATATGGCACTCTTGCAAGTGCCAGAAAAATTGCAATTAGAAGAAGGCTGAAAATTAAGAAAGCCTCAGAGTGTGGCAACTATAAGATTCTCTTTTGATAGTGGAAGTATGGTTCTTCCAGTGAAGTGGCAGAGGCTCTTCTGATTATGTTGCCTAATTTGAAATTGGATTGGACAAAGTAGCTAATTTCCCATAACAACAAGCTGTGCTGAAACTTAGGTGAGGGAAGTTACTCTAATGGGCTTTGGGAACAGAAGGAGGGAAGAGTCTACTGTGATGATCAAAGAGTTCTGGTTTGGGCATCACTGTGCAGCAAATTGTTCATTAAAACAGTAACTACTTCTGTCTAATTATTAAACTTGAACGTTTCTGAGCACCAAGAAAAATTCCTGTCACCAGCATTAGCCTACCTCTGTCCTTCACATTTTTCACCCCAACCACCTGCAATGGAGAGTGAACTTTGATCTCAGAACCTACATGATCCATCTAAAAGTAGCCCTTCCTGCTCAACCTCAGCCCTAGCACAGTCATGTCCTGTCTGAGGAAAGTCAGGTGCCCTTACCAGCCCAACACTTAATGTGCAAATAATGAGAAAAGTGAGGGAAAAACACATGGCTAGTAAAACAGAAGCAATAGTAATAATGTTAATCACTTTATTTATAGATTATGATTTTAAGATCAAAAAGTACATTATAAACATTCAACATTAAAGTTGCACAGTCTTTGATAACCAATGTTCTCAGGATTTGCATTCTGGACTGCTTATTACTAACACTATTAATGATATTGTTTTGCATTAAAGCAGCAAATAAAGATCTTAATCAGGGCCTGGAGGCCTCTTTCACTGCATCACACAAATATAGATGCTTAAAACAATGACTAATTTCAGACCTACAGCTTTACAGAGTTTGGGTGGGATTTATCTCACCTTTCACTACCTAAAAGCTGGGATCACAAGGTTGCAAAATGAGCATGAGTGTCCTAGTTAGAAGCTGACAAGGTGTTTTCCTGTCAGGCACAACTTCCTGGGCTCCTAAAAGCAAATAAGAATGTGGATTAAGGATATCCAGGGACTGAGATAACGTGCTGTTATGGGTCTTTGAGTGTTGTAATTCCTTGAAATGCAGCAGTCTGATTTGTGTGTGTGTGTATTTAAAATGGTTTGTGTGTCCATCTGCACACGGAGAGAAATGCATATACAGATAGATGGATATTTTATATGATTCATTCCTATACTGCCATTCCTTAATGGATTTGCTTCTTTTGAAACTATCCCTGACTAGCATATCAATCCATATTATGTAGACATCATTGAAACAGGCATAACAAGGGGCAATGACTTGAATCCTAAAAAAGGAAACATTGAGTTTAGACATTAGTTAAAAAAAATCTTAATGATAAGGCCAATTAGGCACCAGAATGAGACACTGGAGGTGTTTTCAGAGGAGGTTAAAAAAAGGACTTGCATCAGGGGTGAGGAAGAAAACTATGCTTGTAAGAGAAGTGTTTCAGACAGATTAGCCAGACAGACAGGCAGGTTTGTGTGTGTGCACAAGTACATATATATATGTAACATGCACAAACATCATTGTGCATTTAGTGTATGTTTATGTGTTTACACACATATGCACGGATCTGTATGAATGATGGCCCTTACATGAATTGGCCCACTGAATATTTGTAAAAGATGACCTATAAAATCAAGTAAAGCAGAAAGCTGTATTGGTCTGCTAATCTGACTGTTCTGGAGCTTTTTAAAACTTGATAAAAAGCAAAGTTTATGGACTTGCTATGAAGTGGGGTGAAGCAGCTCTTGGTTCCCCATCCATGATATCTTCAGTGGTTTTTGGTGTCTGTAAGGGCACTCTTAGTCTGCATCTACCAAGCAGCCAAGTTTGACCTTCAGTGGTCATCCACATCAGTGCTGCAAATCATCTCTGACACAGCCCTCTGTTATTTGATTCACCAGCCCACTTTCTCTTTTTGTTTGCCTCTCCAAAAATGGGGGTCCCTTCTGTTCTCTTCTCTGTTTCCTCTTTCTGGGATAGAGAAAAATATAGACAGAGAAGTATTTTCTCTCCAATTTAGGAGTACTCATTGTATGAGTAGCTAAGGAAGAGTGATGAAGCACACCACTCTATCTGACTTTACAGTAAAAAGCAAGTCTCATACTGATTTTAGGTATCTGTGAAAATCACCACCCATTGGGCCCAAGCTTCATTTTAGGAAACAGTTTTGCAATCTTGGCCTGCTTAGTGATAACACGATGAGTAAAAAAATTGTTGTGAGGCGTCAATGAGATGCTTTTGCGCACCTGCCTCAGCACAACTTCCATCTGAAAATACCCAAATGGAGCCCACTACAATTCCATCTGCTCCAAGCTCAGCTTCAAGGCTCGGGTTGAGTAAATATTCCCTGGCCTAGACAAGCCTACATGCACATGGTTCACTTCAGGGTTAGAGTAAATCCAAGGAATAGCAAGCAAAGTCAGTCACAAAAAGCAAAAAAGTTGTTTGCCCCAGAAATTTGTGTCAGAGCCAGCAGAGCCAGAGCTAATTCCAAACCTCCCAAATCCGAAATATTGCCATAACTGCTGAAAAGCACATGTAAAGCTACAGGAAAGGTTTGTGCTGTTTGATCAATACTGAGTATGTCCAAAAATCCCACCCTGTGATAGCACAGGGGGAAGGAGGAGGAAGAAAGTTCCTGCTCACTCTAAATCAATCCCTTTCCCTGAAAATTACATGGACTGTGTAGATCTTCATGACTTTCCTAGACATCTCTCCCAAACAGCCAGCCTTTCCATGCCAGGGAAATCTGATGCCCAGCACTGCTTCACTCTGATTTCCTTAAAAAAGGAGAATGAAAAAAATATCTGGATGGCAGCCTCTGGCAGCCAGCTCTTCATATTTCTTTCACTTACTCTTCCCATCTCTCTTCTTTTTATTTCTTTTGGACTGTAAGTTTTATTCCAGCTGGAATGGACCAAAATATACCTGTTGAATATTCACAATTGTTGAAGAAAAAGACATGCAGAAATAAAGACACACCTTCGGGCTCTGCCAAGCTAAACAGGGGGTGTTTGTGTGTGTGCATGTACAGAGAAAACAAGCATAAACATGCGCCTGTGTCCACAGGTGCCATTTAATTCTCCAAAGCAGAAAAAAATAGGCTCCAAATTTCCCTTCCTTTTCATGGGGAATAGCCAAGCTGAGAGCAGCCAGCCCCAGCACACTGGTGTCCACCACCAATATATTTGATAAGCAGTAAAAGAGTGTCTCCTCTGCACCATTTTCCACCAGTTCACATGCACCCTGAACTCCCCTACTCAGGCAGCCTGAGAACCTGGGAGATCCTTGTGTCCTTAACTGCTACATTTGTCTAATTTCCCAGACAATGTGATGGAAAATATCCTTTTAGAGACTATGAAATGCCTATGAAATATGCATCCTTCCTTGCAGGATTTCTATGGGCTGGTGTAGATCAGCAGCAATGTTCCAGATTTACACCTTAACAGCACATGGTCCTGTCATGAGAAATGAAATTCAAATGGTGTATGGGTAGTGCAGGAAGCCTTAGAAAGGATGGATTTGGTCAGATTGACAGGTTTGTCTATGACTGCTTACCTGTAATACCTGGACAAAAATTTATTTCAGAGGGAATCTGTGGGATTCATTTCATCACCACATTTTCTATAATTCCCTGACAGGAGCTAGACAGTTCTAAGTATTTATGAGTAAAGGTGATGGAGACAAGTGATTTTGGGGCAGTGTAAAAGCTGGGAGCAGAGGTCTGATACAGCTTTCTGTGGGGAGACCAGAGCATGGCTTCCTCCTAAAAACAACGCTTCTGCCCAACTTGCAGGACATGACTTCTGCTGCAGCCACTCTCTATCCCACAGAAAATCAGATTTGGCATGAAACTTTTGTTTTTCCTTCTCTGAAAACCACATAGTGAAAAACTCACAAGAAACCTCAGTCAAAGCTGCAGAATTGCCCATGCCTCACTACGTAGACAGTGGCTCACCTCACCGCCTTTCTTTTCAGCACAAAGAAAGATTTCTCAGTCACTTAAATCCAAAATAACCTAAAAGATTTTTGTCTTCCCCTCCCCACTGATTTGGGTTTCTGTGGACCCAAAAGAGAAGAGCTTCTCTCTGTCAGAGCTTTGCACTAATTAATTGCACCCCACTGCCCAACTGCAGTTCTTGTTCAGGTGCAGACCTGCTTTCCATAAGGGAGATTAATAGGCAAACCCGGCCTCAACTGGGCTCTTTACTTTGGCTTCCTTTCCTTCTGTCATTAATGCTATTTTCTGTAATAGATGTTTTGACTTATTTGGGAACTTGGTAAATTAGATTCATTTATAGTGTGATTTAAAATAACTAAGTAAATGTGCTGAGCACTGCTTAAGAAAGACTGTGTCTTCCCAATCTATGACAGGGATAAGGTCTGTGAAACTCAGCTGAGCTTATGTCTTAGTTAATGGCAGAGCTGGGGTTTCTAGATACAGATTTCTTCAAATAATGATTATGATATCCTATATTTGCCTAGTCCTTTCCACTCTAGCATTCCCCATAGCATATCCCAAATGTCTTGTCAACCCCCAAAGCACAGATTCTTTATTCCTATTCAGCTAAATCTTTCTCTTCTGCCATGGGCTTTTGCTTGAGTTAAGACTTCAAGCCATGCTCCTATGTACACTCTACTTTTGCTTTATATGGTACTGAGAGGCAATTTCCTGTGGGATGTAATACATCACCTGCTCCAGCAATGGAAAGCCACATATCTGCCCAGGGCTCTGCTCTCCAGCTGCTGTAAGTCAATGGAGATGCTCCACTGGGCAGCAGAGGAATCCCTTAAACACAATGCTAGAAACAAGGCAGGGAATCTTTACAGCCTGCACAGTAAGGGCTTTTTGTGTTACTTTTTTCTCTCCTGTCCAACAAGCCACCTGCCTAGCAGACCTGCCAAAAGGCCTGGGGGGGGGGATTTATGTAATTCAATTTGGACAATATCTTCCACCTTGGCTTGAGTTGCTGGGAAAACTTTCACAGTTTTGATTAATATTCTCCTCTCTCAAAAGCTTGTCTTCCGAGCAGACATTGCAGAAATATTCTTGCAGAAGTTCTTGAAATGGTAAGCTTGTCTTGCTTTTTTTGATCAGCCTGAAAGAGTGTCAGTATTTCCCTTTCCCTCAGCCACTCTAAGACCCTCTGTTTAAGGGCAAGTGTCCTCGAAGGAGAGAATGCAAAGCCCAGGAAGACTGATGAGCAGCCCTCGGTTGTTTGCAGAGCAGTGTTAGGCATCAATAGGCTCTGCAAGGGGGAGCAGGCAAGAGCAGTGCCAAAAGACACCTGTTCCCTATCTGTCTCCAGTGTCTCACACCTCTCTCTCCTTCTTTCACTCACCTCTCACTAAAACCTTTTTTTTTTAACACAAATTAATTGCTACTGCAGAGACCACTGATAGAGATAGTTAGTTGACCCCTGCGAGCAAATCAGCTTCACTGAGGTGGAGAGGGTGAAAAAAAATAAAAGCCTCAAAAGAGTGATCTTTCACAGTGCATTTTAGCAGGACAGCTGCTTTTCGGCACATCCTGTCACACCCAGGCCCTGCACCAAATTGGAAAGAAGGGCAGGCTGTACTTTATCCACATCTGCACAATGAACTGGCACGGATGTGACGCTGTGGGTGGAAGAACAAAATTAAATTCAGTTTCTTATCTTCCTCTGGCTATCCTCACTCTTACAGAAAAGGAAACCCTGTGACAGGCCCAACAGAAAATCTTCCTCACCTCTTTATTCAGGTGTTAGGATGGGCATCCTCTTCTAGAAAGATCCCCCCTAAAGGTCCTGCCCTTTGGCCTAATAAGAAATGTCATTTTGTCTGTCCTGCCCCTGGTTTCCTAAGGGCCAACAGAGCTACAAACACTTCCTGCTGCCATGTCACCTCAAATTGTCACCCTTCTCATCCCAGAAATGCAAATCATGCAAGCCCAAGTGCTGACCTGTCATTCCCCTGATGTACTGGGGAGCAAATGATATGGACATCTGCATCCTTGGCTGCTGCCACCTCCGCCACAGTCTCCTGCAGAGGAGATAAAGCCCACAGATATCTTGTTTATAGCCCTCCTTTTAGTCCTCCTTTCATCCTGCAGCTTGGGTGCGTCTGGAGCCTCTCAGAAGCTCTGGGGTTACTAACTGAACTGAACAAACTTCAGAGGGAATAAAAAGAGTTGTGCAGGTTTTCAGGAGTCTCTCCACACCTTAACTCACCCCTCCCACTGTGCCTTGCACAGATGTAGCTTTGCACAGACAACCAAGCAGTTTAGGCTCAGATACAAAATTTAGAGCATTTTGGAGGTATAAGAAACCAGTAGAGGAACTTAAATACACAGAAAGGTGTACCTTTGTGTGAAAAAACTAGCTCAGAGCTAATGAAATAATACTTCAGAATGCCTGTGCTTCACTTAGGTTTCCTTCATGCTGCTGGGAATATGCAACATATTAGTTATGTTCTCATTAGTGTAGCTCTGAGATATGTTTGTGTTCTCCATTTAGCTCTTGTCTTTTTTATCAGGTTTTCTGTATCTCCACACTCACTCTGAGCAGGGCCAAACCCCTCATTGCTGGGCAGGAACAAGGGAGAAGGATTTCAACTGCCTTTTGTAGGAACACAGCCATCCTCATCAGGAGTCCCCATGCTGGGGTAGAGGACAAAAGAATTGGGTATATACTCCTTGAATACTTTGCTTTCACGTGCCCTTTGCCATGTGCTGATGGGGTACCATCTCCATGGCTTTGGAAGCTGGAGTTAGGAGAAAAGTGTAACAAGAAGATGTATGCTGAAAGCTAAGGAATTTTTTTCCAGTATACTTTTTTTTTTGTTTGTTTTTCTTTTTGAAATGAAGGTTGGGTTGGAAATACAGCAATGTTTGTTTCTAATTCAAGGCCCAACAGAAGTGCCAGAGTCTAGTTTCTCCAAGACATAGCCTGACACTTCTGATCTGTTTACATCTCATCAGCAGAGTGGTGTTAAATCCAGCCAAGGCAGAACAAGGAGTGCTCCAGGGGGAGAAATATTGCTGCTGTAGAAATCAGAGTTGGTCAATGACTGCACAGCACTTCCCTAGCACCCTTCTCCAGAACACTTCTGAGTTGTAAAACAGAAATCCTATGTAGTGCTTTAAGGAGTCATTTTTTTCATATTCTTTATGAGCTTATACTCCAGCTTGGGTTATTGTGTTTTGCCAATTGTATGTGCAATGGTATTGAATAATTTTCTTTATTTTCCTGCAAAAACATAGAGAACTATAATGCCTCTTTGTGTATCCCCTGATGCCTTGCCATGGAAGCACCTCATTTTGCAAGAGGTAGTAAAACAGCTCCTCTGAGTAAGAAGCTACAGGAAGGAAAAGAAAAGAAGGAAAGAAAAGTAAGGGAATGCCTCAATGCATGTAGTTTGTGAGCACAGCCATGAGGAAGTCTTGCACCTCAGAAACCCTGCAAGCTTCATCCATGTAAAGAATAAGTGCATCTGTCTCCACTAAAAAAAATAAAAAATAAAAAAAATTGAGGTTTGGGAGTTTATTCCTGCTCAAAAAGTAGTCAGTAACACCTCCATGCAGGCAGCCTGCATGCCACCCAGGACACAGCACAATGCTGAAAATATGAGGAAAGAGCCAGCACTGGAGGTGTGCAGGGCAGGGTGGCCCATTTCCTTCCTCTTCCAAGCTCTTGGCATTCTCATCCATGCCATCCTCAGTTTGCCTGCTGTTATCCTCAGACCAGCCCCTGAGAATGTTCCAGTTTTCCCTGCATAGTTAAAAAACACAACAAACAGTGGGAAATAATGCCCAAGAGTTGAGTTCCTCTTAATGCTGGAGTGGCAGGAGGATTGTCCCAGCCTTCTGAGTACTGAGAAAAAAACCCCCCACTATGAAGCCTAAACTTCTTTCTTTCCACCATCGAGGTGGCAAATGCAAGGTCTAAGCATTTATTTATCAAAATCACTGTAGATATTTTCTTCACTTGGAGGCTCAGTACTTTAGGCTGAAATCATCCATCACAACTAGGGAAAGGGAAAAAAAAGGCTTTTCACCTTCATGGATCCCACCCGCCCCCCCTGCATCTCACCTTATTCATGCTTAAATGGGTAGAAATTCATCTTTTTTTCCAAAGATCCAGCTGGCTGCAACACACTCTGTGCTTAAACAAGCTGCCTGCATTGGAAGCATTTTTCAGGGTCTCTCTCTCTGTCTACCCCTCCCCAGCTCCCTGGGCCCTGATTGACATCTCATCCCATTTTTATATTTGACATCTCAGAAAAAAAACAAAACCAAACAAAAGGAAAAAAATAATAAAAACCTAGCTTAAAATAATAGACCCTATTTAGGAAAGCAAAGCAACTTTTCTCAAAGGAAAAACAGGCTTCTCACCAGGAGGGGTTCACACTCTCCAGTAAATGCTCCAAGGGGGACTGTGTGTGTGTGTGTGTGTGTGTGTGTGTGTAACCCTTGCACACAACAGTGTGTATGTTTGCATCTTGTGCAATGTTTGATTCTGCCTTTCCTGAAAGCTGACATGGAGAAGCAAACACACAGAAGCAAGTCCAGTGGCTGGCCCCTCCATGGCTCTGAGAGTGGGATGTCTGTCCTGTGGCAGCAGCTTTGATAAAGTTGCCAGCAGCTCCTCCTGCAGTGCCCATTAATGTACCCGTGTCATTAAAGCAAAAGGTTTTGGGACAGTTCACCCCAAATACACTCAGGTTGTGTGCCAAACCTACTCTGAACTGGAAAACATGAGTTTTTCTCAGTTCACTTCAGACAGAGAGTGAGCAGAAACCTCTGAGGGATGTAAGTTTATGCTGACAAGCCTGATGGTGTGATGGGACCACTGAGGCTTCAGATGTCTCTGTGGGGAGGGTGAGGCAGAGAAATGCCACTGTTTTTACTTCAACAGCCATGAAGCAGAGCCTGTAGACTTGATTGGTTATGAAAGGTGATTGCATCCACATTTATTGCACTAGGAGGGAAATTATTGCTCAGCAAGGGAAAAAGTGAAAAAAAAAGGATTGACATCCTTCTCTGAGGGAACATGGGATGTGCGTTCAGAAATGAGGACATGGCAAAGGATTTCTATTCCCACCTTTTCCCCTGTCTGCTTCTGTTTTGGAGGGTTAGTCAGCTTGGGCTGAGATTGCCTTCCTTGTGTTTGCATAGATCCTGCAGAAAGGAGTCCTGAAAGCCTTATAGCTCTCACAACAAATAAATTCTTCTTTATGGATCTGAGGCCACTCTGGTTTTTAAAACTTTGAATGGAGCAGAGAGATTTTGATCCCACAGATCCACATAAACAGTTGTATAACTCTTCTGCCATTCCCAACCCATTACTCATAAAAGAGGTGCTGGGGTTGGAATAGTGATATTGAGACATGCTGGCCTTTCTCATGCTGAGAGAAGCTCCCTGTGTCATCCCTTCCTTCCTCTGTGGTGCAGCACTGGGTCTGATGAGCTATTAACATGTCAGCAGACACACACAAATCAGACTGTCTGAATCAAATGGCATTACCCTCCAAGACAGGACAAAGCAACAACAAATGCATCATCTCTGTCTTTGATCTCAGATGATTACAAACAATGAAGCTTCCAACTTTGTGGAAAGCAGTTTTCCCTGCTCCAGTGAAACAGCTCAGTGCCTGATTCCTTGGCACAGCCTAGAGCCTATAACCATAAGCGTGTGGCTGTTACAGATAACATGGCACTTCTGGGAAAGCTGCAATAGTTTATGCATTTTCCAGAGCCAAATTCCAATTTGAAAGGTCCATTATGCCTATCTACACACCCATTCGGCCTCACACAACCCAAGCAACTGGCTACAAAATCCCTCCTTGCATCCTTCCCTAAACACTTGGTTATGGTGCGGCAGAATATTGCCACAACTCCTGCAGAAGCACTTGAGTTTTGAGGCCAGAGTGATTAATCCTCAAACAGGGCATCCACTGTATAGACAGCAAAGCAACCTACAATTTTTTGGATAAGACACCTTCTCTGCTTCTTCTCCTTCCTTCAGTGCAATTCTGTAGGAATTCAGGAGATCCCAGGTGCCCAGATGGGGGGCATCCCATGAGCCAGAGCTACCTTTGCCAACAAGGATGGGCTGACTTTCCCAACAAGGAGAAGAAGCGGAACCTCAGACAGCCATCTAATAATAATTGTCAAATGTGTATCTTTTAATGGGGTATTTCAGGGGATTTTACACTTTTCTTTGAGGCATTGATCTCTGCAGGATATGTAATAATACTGGATCAGAAAGGCTGAAAGTCTTTGTGGTTTACATCTCTCTCCTTATTTCAGCTAAAATGATATGAATCCCCTGAACATTAGAGAGTATTCCCTAGAATGAGTCTTTCTCTTTTTAAAAAATTTTATTTATTTATTTATTTATTTGCATTTCAGGTCAACCCAAAACGTACTTTTTGTATGAAATATACACATGCAGTTAATGCGGTGGTTATTTAAGCAATTTGTTCTCTTACAGAATTCAGGTCAAATTTTATTTAATATAACTTTGAAACAAGAAGTCATCAACTATTGGGCTTTGGTACAGGATCAAATATTTGCTCCAAGAAGGGCAATATTTTCAATATTAGGGTTTTTAAGTGCTCCTTGATCCAAAATCGCACTATTTTAATTTTGACACAAAACTCTCCTCCCCATGGAATGTAGTAATGGACCAAAAAAAGCCCCACAAATTCTCAGCCAGCCATGTGCCATATGTCCTAGGGTTTGCTTATCTTACTAATTTGCATATCTCGCATATCTTACTCTTACTGTAGGATGATTACTGGGAGGCAATCGGGTCCAACTCCGGGATGTTCTCAGGCTCAGATTTTCTCCCACATTTGAACATTCTGATAAACCATGCCCACTGAGGTGTGCTGGCTATTCCGCATGAAGGTCTGACGATACATTCGCAGCAATCATGGTGAATGCTTCACAATAACTCAGTTTAATAACCCAATATTAGGGTGTAATTTTCGGTTGCTGTAATTCTCCGCATAGCCTTTAAGAGCGAAAATTTTCCACCTATTCAAATCAGCTGAAGATCTTGAGCCTGAATCTGGTTTAACTGCTTGGTCATTAAATTAGGAGCTTTCCAACCGCGATGCGATTGTATATGCAGTGCTAATGCCTATTCACTCATATAGGCCACCCGAGATCGCTGACTTCAAAAGGCTCCTCATGCAAACAGCACTGTGAAATGCCCAAATTGCTCTCTGTAAATTCTGCAAACTGAGAGCAAGTGTCTTTGTTAAGTCCACGAGGAAGTGCACGAAAATCCTATTTGCTGACGTGCGGAGGCTTTGTAAGGCAGAGCCCCCAGCCTGAAATCGCTTGATTTGTGGATCCTTGCGATTAAGTTGAACTGAATGACATGCAAAGCTGGCAATTGAGATAAAGAATCACTCTAGGCTAAGGAAGGGAGGCAGCTAAAATCTGAAAACAAAGGATGTTAATCTCACGCTCATCATCTTTAAACAGGGCACGTTAAAGGAGCAGGTAAGGCTCAGTCGATGCCTTCAGATTACCGGACGGGGATGTTGTCTTTTGTCTTGGCAAACCTCATTTTGATCTAGCTGCTGACAATTCTTCCCCCTTTGCTTTCCTCCCCCACTTCCATCCCCTCAGGCGGAACATCTCATCCCAGTGGAGCCTGTGCCTCGCTCAGGCAGGAGAGAAATCCTATTCCACATCACGGAAAGTTCCCTCGCACCCCCCAGGAGCGCTATTCCTTTGTCCCCCTGCCCCTCTGCCTGCCTGGGCCCAGGGGGTCCTGCCCAGACAGCATTCTGCAGACAAACATGACACCTTGCTGTAGGACATGTGGCTCATCTGTCTGTCAAAACACGGGGACAGCCGCACAAAAACAAAGATGTTTTTTCCAAAGTAGATACGCGCAGCCTGGAGCTGAATCCCACTCCCAGAGTTAGGTGAGACACTTATTTCTGACAGCCAAAGACCCAAAACTGTGCAGGTTTGAGCTTCAGCATCCCTACCCCAGGGCCCGCGATCTAAGGGTCTGGAACTTTGTGTAGTTTGTCACAGGTGGTCCCCAAGACGTCTGTGGACACCAAGTATTGTCCTTGTGCAAATTAACGCCATGGTAGGGTCTGGCAGCATCCAGCCACAGCAGGATAATAGGCAAAGGGAGATGCATTTAAACAGTATTGGAAACATTAGAAACATTCCAGCACTGCAGGTTAAAAACTGCTCCAAGATTGCAAGTTCGGCATTTTAGGGATCAGTGGGAGATTTCTCTGGAGATTAAGAGCAATTGAAAAGATCGACTTCCTCTCTATAGAGAAGTTCTAATAAGGCTGAAAATAAAATGCTGTCTCCCTCAGCCTTCCTGGCAGAGGAGCTCCAATGCGCCCCCCTGTTGTTTCAATAATTCAAACTTCAGCTTTAGCCAGCCAAATAGGCCTGAAATTCACCTGTGAAAGTTCATGAGGCTAAGTGGGATTCGGAACAAACTCCTCGTGTTTCCAAACTCATGTATAATGCAGCGAGGAACTTTGCTGAAAGCTGAGCTTTGGCTCCCTGTTATATTTACGATGCTCCACAATAAAGAGCAGGAGGCAAAAGGATAACACCACGTCAGGGGCAGTGGAGTGGGAGGGGAAGGAAAGAGCACAGCCACCAACTCAAGATAAGCTGACATTCATCTGTAGCTGGGCAGCACCTGAATCTGCCTCTTCTCCCTTGTCTGCCCAAGATTGTGGCATTTCCCAGATACAGAGGAGAGATCTGTGTCCCTCGGCAGAGAACAAAACAGACAAGGCAGGCACGAAAGGAGAGAGGAGGGTTGTTCCATTAGCCAGATGTGAGGAAACTGAAGCTGAGCACAAAGCATGGCAAGCCTATCACTCTTGCTCACACAGACACAAAGGTGTGTCCAAGTCAAGCTGTCCATCCATCAGTGCTGTCTGTCTGTCTGTCTGTCTGCCTGCAGGAGCATCCTTGTGCCCACAGAGCACCATGGCCAGAGGGTGTTGGGCAGACAGTGCCACTGCATCCCTTGCAAGGTGAAAATCTAAGCTTCAGCAGGGTTTGTTTCAACAAGAGTTGCTCAGATAGTACAGTGTCTACTGCTAGGGTTTTCTTCCACCGCTCTGGTTTTCTTCCACCACCCTGGTTTTCTTCCACAAACCCGTGCAGTGGACTGCAAGCAGGTCCCTTCTAAATTCACTTCCCTGATGGCTCACCCTGTTTGTATTAAAATCCTATCCACAGACTGCAAATAGATTTCTAGATAAACCTATAGCTGCTGTCCATAGACAGAATAGACATATTAGTTTTAGGTAGCTGGTATTAAGTAAACTAAATCCATGACAGGGTATTAGGAATCAGCTTTTTACATCTACTTCAATAATCATTGTTTCACTGAGGAAATACATACACTGATTATATCTAATCATGAATTCCAGTGCTGATCTGAGATCTTTTCTCTTTCCTTCCTTCCCTTCTTTCTTTAATTACCTCACTAATGTGGTAAGATGTTTATTGTTGTTGTTTTTTTCATTTCAAGTACTTGATTTTTTTGCAGTTTTCTGGGACTGGAGTAACTGAAGTGCAATGTGATTCATTTGAAAGAGTAAATATTTAACTACTAAATGGCACCTTGTTTTTTCCAGATCCCCATGTTCTTTCTAGCTCTATTCATACTATAAATAGGAGCTGGAGTGTATCCAAAGGAGGGCAATGAAGTTGGTGAAGGATCTGGAGTACAAGTCTGATAAGGAGCAGCTCAGGGAGCTGTGAGTGTTTAGTTTGGGGAAAAAGAGGCTCAAGGGAGACCTTGACAACCCCCTAAAAGGAGAGTGTACCCAGGTGGGAATTGGTCTCCTCCTCCAGGCAACAAGAGACAGGTTAAGAGGAAATGGGCTCAAGTTGCTCCAAGGGAGGTTTAGATTGGCTATTAGGGAAAAAAAACTGTGCCCAGGCATTGGAACAGGCTGCCAAAAGCATGGTGGAACCACCATCCCTGGAAATGTTTTAAAAAAAGGCGGATATGATGCTTAGAAACATGGATTAGTGGTGACTTTGCAGTGCTGGATTAATGATTGGACTCCATGATCTTAGAGGTTTTTTCCAACCTTAACAATCCTATGATATTCATCTTGCAAGTACGAAATGACATTAAAAGAAGATAAATATTATAAAATTGTCTCTGAAAATGTTAGACAATACCAATTGTCTAACCAAATGAGGCCAACCCAGACAAATTTAATTCTTCTCAATTATATTTCTATTTCATTATTTCACTACTCACTTCTTGATTCGATAATTACATTGTGTTTTTTGAGAGAGCTACTAAAGCTGAGAGTGCAAAAGCCAAAGCTGGAGTGAACCAGCTGGCTGTGTTCACTCAAGAGCACAGGCCTCTTAGATTGTGATGGACCCCCTTTCCCAAATTAAACAGAATTTACTCTTTAAAATCACACTCCTATTGGTACCTTGTGGGCTGTGGTATATCAGTGCAGCAACCTCTGCTGTTCTAGGGACCATGATCAGCTGGGTGGGCTTTGGGTCAAGTTTGCCTCCTTTGCACGAGGCTGTCAGCTGCTGCTTTGGCTGGGAGTTTTAAATGTTGACCCTACCTACAGCTTTGCTAAGCGTATCAGAGAATGAGAACAAAAAATTATACTTCAAAGTATACAGGTGCTACGAGCTGAGGACATTCTGTGGAGTTAATTTTGGTGTAAACTTGCGAGAAGCAGGAATGTTGCATTTATGTTTCTTGATGAAACTCTTTTTCCTGCAACATTTGCTGCATTACAGTTAATGGAATTTATGAGAACAGCTTGTGATTCTCCAAAACTACCTGGTGCAGTCATTTCAGCCAGCACAATGTGAATTATGCAATAAGCCATCACTTTAATTAAAACAAATTGCATTTACTGTATCAGTCCATAGTATAAATCATTCCCTAGGGTTCCTCTTCAAGGTCTGTGCTTGGCCTAATCTTGAGAAATGTTGACAGCAGCCTCTATTACCAAAATATTTTTGAGCATTTTGTTCTAATATTCTTCTTCAGGATTTTGAGCTCACTGCCTTAATATAAAAAGCAAGTTTTATCCAAGAAAGCAGGGCAGAAATCATGTGTAAAAGCTGAATATCTCATTTTCCCTTTCTCTTCTGGTTTGCAGCGTGCACTTTGGTAGACAGTGGCAGTGGATTATGAAGTTTATTAATTGAAATAATGATAATAATAAAAGCCAAAAAAGGAAAGATGCAGATTAATTGTTTTCATCCAAAGTTAGGAGTCACATGGGATTCCTCACACTCTCAACTATAATTAGACTGAACAACAAGACAACCAGATTATTAGTCCTTTGTGTATCTCCAGTTTAATAAAGAGAATGACCATTGGGTATTTGTATTCATTTGAGCTCAATGCAGCTTAAAATGCAGTGCTAAATACAGCATGTCATACTGCAGGATGAAGTAACTCACATTATAAGGAGAAAACATTATCTTTTTTGTGACCTCTGATGAGGGGGCAAGGGGTTTTGCTTCGTTCAGTTTGGATCAGGCATGCTGAGACCATGCAGAACTACCTAATGTTTAAGTGAGTGTTTCCTTGAGAGTTTGTTCAGGTTTCCTTGCTTTGCAAATTAAAATAAAGTGGTTAAGTTCTTTTCTCAAAAGGAGTATAGTTAAATAGTTCCCTGAATTAGAATTTTAGACTCAGTTGTGATTTCTGCATTTAGCCATATGAGAGAGAGGCTATTGCAATTGTGAAGGAGATGTTAACACAGTCCTGAACAGGTTAAAATGCACAGGGGGGTCCTAACAGAAGGCTAATGCAAATTTTAAAATTTCAAGCAAGATTTTGCCGCCCCTTTTGCAGGAGTTGCTTGACTCTTGTTAATTTGGTGGGTCTTGTAGGTGGAGCTGCTAGAATTTATGAGAAAGGTGAACCATTTGTATATAACACCAGTTACTTTGAAATTGCTGAAACCTCATGATGAACAGCTGGGTCATTGAACATAAAACAAGACCCTAGAGCCTGACTGGAAAGCCATTAAAGCCAATGGAAAGGGACCCACTGGCTGGGGCCAACACTGAAGCAGATCCACAGAGAATAATTCAAACCAAATCTGTCTTCATATTTATTTTCTTCTTGATATACACCTAAAAGAAGCCCAGGTAGATTTGCAGCAGCCCTAATAGCTACCTGTTTGTTGTGAAGATTATCTCACATCATTATATTATCTCACATTATACATCAAAGCAGGTATCCATCTCCTCCAGCAGCCTCATCCTGTTGTTGTTCAGGTCTTCAGATGAAAGCCTCTGTCACACAAACATATCCCAAGAACAGATTTAAACATTGAGAAGGAAAGAAGACAATACCCATTTTCTTTCCCTCAAAAGAAAAGTAGACGCATTTGGAAGCAGCATATGCCCAGACTGTTACTCCTGTTCTTCAGCCAAAATAAAGTCTGAAAGTAATTGACATCAATAAGCATTATCAAGGACCATCTGGAACACACATGTAGTGAAAAGTGAGCAAATACCTTCAGAGCAGTGGATAAATACCTTAGTTGCATATCTTATATATTTGTTGTATGGAAAAGACCATTTAGCTTGTGAATTCAAAAGGCATTTATTGATGCTGTAGTAAAGGCCCACTGCACAAAGCTCAGGAAGCTCAAAATGCTGAAGCCAGCAGAAAAGGTCCTTCAACCTCCAATAAACATAAGTACATTTTCCATCTCTTACTATTAGGCTTGCACCGTATCCGAGTGGTTTACAGTTTCTCATTGTTTTTAATTTTTTCTTGGTGCCTAAATTTAATGATAATAAAGTGGTGTCTCACGGACCCTGTGGTCACCAATTTTTTTGTGTTACAGGATGTTCAAAGTGCATGCCTACATTTTCTTTTTAATGATCAAAAATAGTTCTGGTTTGGTTGGTTTGGGTTTTTTTTTTTCCTGAAGTTATGACAGCTCCAAAAGAGCTGTGGAGATTATCTTCCAACTTCCTAAATAAATTCACTGCTGGCCTGTTAATAAGAAAGCGTAAGAAAATGTCAACCCTCAAAGGTAATTTTGGGGGAAAGTTATAAACCACTGAAAACAGCAGCTTATAATGAAAGTGTCATCTCAACCATAAAAGGTACCTCAGTGCTCGGAGCAGGCACCGTAAAACATGATTGAAAGGGAGTTCAGAGGTATTGCTAATGGCCCCGACATAAGGAGGGTGGCTATAAAAGATGGAAAGATGCACGGCTGAAACTGCCCACCACAAGTCTTTGAAGAGCACCTGACTACCCAGGCATGCCAGAGACAGCGATTGCTGATGGACCTGGTCATGCAAATCTGCTTAGACAGAGACACCTTCAAACACCTCATGCTTGTGCTTCCCCTGAAAATGATGCAATTGCTCAGCAGAGACACAGCCTGCATCCCCAGGCACATCCTGGGTGGCTTTTGGAGGGAGGGGATGGCCAACAGTGAGGCAGGACTGCGGCACTCAGCCTCTAGGTCTGGAGGAATAACATGACCTGTGGCTGTAGAATTCCAGTGTCTCATCAATCCACTCTCTGGGTTTCAACATCTTTTTTCAGTTTTCATGAAACTGCGTCATTTTGGTTGGAATGAAAGTCTGGAGAACATGCAGGAGTCTAGCCTCCTGCTCTCAGCAGGAAAACTTCAAAGTTAGTTTTGAAGTAGTTCTGCTGTTCCTATTTAAGCCAGGTGATTTAAAGTGTAATTAATATGTGAAAAACTTCTGCAGGCTGAAAGTCATTTCATGGACTTTCAGGGTTCACGTTTGGCCATGCTTATTTTGCAACGTGGTCCTTATGATATCTTTAGTGAAAAGGGTGCTGGTCTGTGCTGAGATTCAGTCAGGAGGACTGTTTGGTTAAATTTATCCTACCCTTCAGGGAGCATATTCTGAGTAGGAGCTATATTTTGAATATCTGTAGGTCAAGGTTATACATGACCATGACTATGCATTTTATTTAGGTCATTTCAAAAAATGGATTGTAAGGCAAAACTGTGTTGAAGGCTATGTGGTAGAAATATTTTCTTTTTTAATCACTGGTCAGCAGATGAAATAATAACAATAAGGAGAGCTGTGCCTTAGGGGAAACTCACTTCAATGCTGCTTTCTGCCTGAGACTCGTCTGTTTCTCATTCTCACTAACTCCATGCCAGAGATATGAAAAAACAATGCATGCGTCTAAAAGTCTGTGTCATGGGCTGACCCGGGCTGGACACCAGGTGCTAACCAAGCCACTCCATCATTCCAGTCCTGAGCTGGGCACAGGAGAGAAAAAATACCACCAATAATACCACCGAAAATACCAGCAAGCTCCTGGGTCAGATAGGGATGGCTAGAGATCACTCGCCCATTACCAGCACAGGCAAAACAGACTAAACTCAGGGAAATTTATTTAATTTATTACCAATCAAATCAGAGGAGGGCAATGCAAAATGAAAGTCATATCTTAAAACAACTTCACCCCACCCCTCCTTTCTTCCTGGCCTTCGCTTCACTCCTTATTTCTGACTGAGGTCAGTTCACTGCCCCTCATCACAGAATGCAGCCCTGCAGCTCCCCACTGCCTTGCTACTCAAACCAAATACAGCCTGACTTTGCAAAACCCTTCCTGTATACAAGCTGCCCCAACTTGAAAATGCAGAGAATTTTCTAAAGTCTTCAAGTGTTGACAAGTATATTTCTGAATATGTTCCCAAATATTATCTGAGGATCAAAGCTCCAGACATTTTCTTGGTGTTTATTATCAATTTCAAGGACTCAGAAAATATAAGTCAGACCTAAGATGTCGTGAGGTTTTACTCATTTAATAATAGAGTTTAGGTTCCTTTATTTGTCTCCTGCTGAGCCTTTAGCTTGAACTTGGGTCACTTTCAAACTTTGGTATGCTCCTGAGGTCTAGAAAACCAGGGATTTATTGAACAAGAAAGAAAAAAAAACCTCAAGTGTGCACATGACAGCAGAGGGCAAGGCCTCAAACAGCTTGAGATTGCTGTAAAAATCCTGATGGGTTTCTAAGCCCTATCATTGTCGCAAGCCTCTAGCAGGCTCTACTCTTGTAGCCAGTTAGGTTCCTCATGGGAGGCTGCAGAGCACGCAGCCTTTCCCCAGGGCCAGGAGGTGAGTGTCTCAGGCAAGATGTTAGCTTGACTTTTTTTAGAACAATTTCATATGGATCCTTCAAAGACAAAAAGAAATAGAATAGCTAAATGTAATTCTCTTTATTTTTCAGATTATTTTTTAGCTTACCCTTGCTCCTCAACTTTTTGGTTATCATCTCTTTCTCTTCCTCCCTGCTCTGGGCAAGGATGGTGCCTGATATTGAAGGTGATCTATTGTATTTCCCTCCAGCCTAGTGAGGGAGATAGAGGAGCAGGGCCAGGAGAAGACTCTTGTTCAGTAACCTCTGAAAAGCTGTGGAAGTGGTTTTATTCCTTAGGTCACAGTGTGCATTCACCCTGCTGGGTGCTTCTGTGAGACTGTCCAGGACACAGGGATACCCTAAAACTGAGTATTCCAGGTGTGAGCATGACCATCAAGGAGTGCTCAGGCATCATCTTTTGCTCTCCCACCTATTTCCCACCTCCTGCAGCTGCAGGAGGTGCTTGGGGGTCAAATCAGCTTCTGCCCAGTTCCACACCAGGAGTTCTGGTGCTGGGAAATGATAATTGGAAAATGCTGCTTTCCTGCAGCCCTGGGAGACTCCCCTCCACTGCTGAGGGGTCACCTCCTGTCCAGCCCCAGGACTCAGCTGTTCACAGAGCTGACCTGATCACCACCATGCTCCTGCCTGCACCAAGTGACCCTCAGGGACCAGGGGAGGGTGACATGAGAACCACTCTGCCTCCCCAAACTCTCTTTCTCTCAGCAGTGCCCTTCACCCCTTGGTGTTGTTCTCATGTCCTTCTGCTGGGAGAACAGGATTTTGTGAGTATGTAACTCTTTACAGAATCATTAGGGTTAGAAAGAAAACCTCTGAGTAATTGAGTCAAACAATTAACCCAGCACCACCATGTTCACCATTAAACCCTGTCCCCAAATGCCACATCCACACACCTTCTGAACACTTCTAGGGATGGTGATTCCATCATTGCCCTGGGCAGCCTGTTTGAATGCCTGACCACCACTTCGGTGAAGAATTTTTCCAACATCCAATCCAGACCTCCCCTGGTGCAGCTTCAGCCTGATTCCCTCCTGCCCTGTCACCTGTAATCTGGGAGAGGAGGCTGGTGCCCACTCAGTGGCACTCTCCTGCCAGGGAGTTGTAGAGAGGGAGAACATCCCCCTGTGAGCCTCCTTCTCTCCAGGCTGGGCCCCCCTGCCCCCAGCTCCCTTTAGATGCTCATCAGACCCCTCACTAGCTCTGTTCCTTTCTCTGAATACACCCCAACACCTCAACGTCTTTCTTGTCATGAGGGGCCCAAAGCTGAGGCCAGTGTGACCAGTGTGATGGGGGGGTGGTGATACACTCTGGGCACACTCTGTGCTCTCCCCACCAGACGAGGAGGGCAGCAGGACACTGACTGCTGATACCTGGGGATACGCAGGAGAAACAGGCAGCTCAGTGCAACTCTTTTTTTCTCTGTGTTAAGGCTCAAAAGGAAACCCACACGTCCTTCTTGCAAACCTCCTCTGCAAGCCCACGTGTCTCTCTAATTGAAACAGGGCAGGGTCTGACACCATAGGAGTCCACAGCTGCTATTTCTATTGTGCATGTCTGAGTCAAGGTGAAGAGAAAAGTCAGCAAAATATCCCACAGGGTGAATCCTCCATGTGCCAAGAAAGCTGACTCCACATTAAAGGTGAGAGCCAGAGCTTGCAAAGCAGTGATGGCTTGGGAAGACAGAGGCCTTGATTCCTTCCAGCAGCCTCCAAGTGTTATTCCCATTAACACTGGCACTAGCCATCACCCTGAATACCCCATGCACCAAAAGACGAGTGAAAGTGAGCAGGAGGGAGGGAGGTGATAAAGTTGTCAGGCTGTAGGCTCTGGCCTCCAAGGGCTGGCAGAGGCTGTGTCATTTAGAGATACATCCCAAGGATGTGTTTTAAGGGTAGATTGGAGAGTCTCTGGGTAAGGGTGGGTTTGTTGATCTTGCAGAGGCTTCATCTTTGGTCATCCTTCAGCTTATAGTGCTGGAAAATCAGGGTTTTGCTTTTTTCTTCTCTTTTATCTTCATTACCAGGGGAAGAAAAGCTCTATGTGGCACAAAAAAAATACTCAAAAAAACTGAGATGGCAAAGCCACTCATGTTACCTTCCCACAGGTGACAAATTCCAGCACTTGGGGAGTTGCAAACCCTGATGCAAACCCTGTGGCTCACAAGGCACCTGCCCTGATTGCATCCAGGGTCAAAAGCACTTTCAGACCCCCACCAGCAATCAAAATCTGCCTTAAAGAGCACAGCACACAGTCCATGCCATGGGGAGACAGGAGAGAGCATCACTTCTGCTCTGGATCTCTGCTTTGGTGTTGAAAGAGCAGCACTCAGATAAAACACAGAGCTGCAGACAGAATGGTTTCTTTCTGCCATGAACAAGTCTGAATGCCACAGAGAAATCAAAAGTATCCTTGTTACTGAAGATCCAGCCTCTTTTCAGAGCAGTGCAGCCTTTCTGCAGAAACTTTAGTAATTGATGCAGAATCCACAAGTGAGTCATTCCTCCTTCCCTCTCTTTTCTCCTCTTCCTCCCACCTTGGCACCAAAGTGCACTAAGAAAACAAGACGTCAGGAAGATGACTTCTGGATCATTGCTGGAGCCTCTCATCTGCCTTCAGGCTCTGGTGTCAAGTAGTGATCAGCTTCTTCCCTCCAGCCCTGAAGTAGCAGTTTTCAGACATGACCTTCCACCCCCTCACAGCTCCCTGTGTCTCTGTAATGTCCCGAGGTCAGCCCCTCACTGCCTCCACAAGGAGACCTGTTCTGGAGATCCCTGCCTCACACCAGCCCCACCTCGTGTCCCTGTCATCTCCCATCACGTTTCCAAACTGAAGGGGATACCAGGAGTTTAGATGGTGTCCTCCACCGTGACATGGGCTCATCATTTCACTATTTGTTGGGGAATGGCAGCTGTGCACTGCTCGTGGAAAGGTAGCCTTGACTGACTAGCTAAAAATTGGAGGTGACCTAGCTGTACAACTTACTGGTCAGGAACAATGTGACAAACTTCATCTTTCTTCACTGCCAGCCTCTAAGGTTAGAGAGGGCCACTACCTGTCATAGTGGGGAGGAGAGAGACAGCTCTATGGATGTGTCTGTGCAGGGGGGAGAGGAGGGGTATGCTCTTATTCTTTCTTTCCTCCTTCGTTATATTGATTTTCAGTGGCTTGAATGCTTGGAATGCAATACGGGAGCAATTCCCTTCTATGCTGGCTAGTAAACATTGCCTGTAACTTTATTTTGGGTCAGGGAAGTCAGCACTTAAAATTAAAAGTGGTTCCAGAGGAGGAAAGCCATATTTTAGGAAATTCCAGCTGGGGTTTCCTTGTTACTGTACTTCATTTTAAAATCCAGTGTCGTGTCATGTCGTGTCATATGTGCCTTTAAAAAAGCATTTAACTGATATATATTCTCATCTGCTCTTTACTTGCAATATTTCAAGCAGAAAATATTTTTTAAAAATTAGTTCCCTGGCTCTCTGAATTTACAGCAGAGACCACAGACTATAAAGTGGAAGGAGTTGAAATTAAGCCCAGGGGAGAGAGAAGTGCACTAGAGAGAAAGTCTCATATGCCAGGTGCTTAAACACATGCATAGTTTAAGTCCTGCACCATCTCACCAAAGTCAGTGGAGCTGCTTTTGTGTTTAAGACTAACCTGCCTTAAGTTCTGGGACATAATCTCTAAAAGAATGTGTATAATGCTGGGGTACAGGCTGTTGTGCCCATAAACTGCTCCAGGTCTAAGGTACAAGCAGATGTGGAAGTTCCTTTTTTTCCTGTGCAAAGCCTCTGTGCTCAGGTCTTGGAAAGCCAAAAGGTTTCCCCAAGGCAGGAAAACAAATGTCCTGAACAGTCAGATTGAGGAATGAGTGCCCTCGCTGACATGTGGCTCCCAGATGTGAATCCAAGATGGGATCTGTGTTCTTAAGATGAGTGTTTTTGCTAGAGAAGTTCCTCTCAGCAGAGGCTCATTTCTTGAGTCCTGGGAATTTTCCCTGGAAAGCTTCCTTCTCATGGATCAGGCACTCAGAGCGAGCAAGTGTTTCACATGTAAAACTGAAAAACATGGTGCACTACTTTTTAGTTGGGTAGACAGGCAATTTACAGAGCTCTGCTCCTGGTGCTGTAAAAGCAGGGAGCTGTTGGAAAACACCCAGTGTAGGAAGCAGGACCAGTGGTGTGGAGTGCTACCCTTTGGAATGCCGCGTGCTTCACCTGCACAAGCGCCCCCAGTGCCCCTACTTGCATTCTGTCCTTCTGCAAGAGCCCCTGCAGATCCCCCGCCCACTCTGCTGCATGTCCACGGGCCCACAGCAGGGCTGTCACCACTCTGTCAGGTCTCGGGCATGTCTGAGGCTGGAAACCCCGCTGGGGACATGAAGGAAGCCTGGGCAGTCCGTGAGATGGCAGGAGGCAAAGTACACCCACCCGGCCCCGAGCTCTGAGGCTCGGTCTCCCTTGCTCCCCACTTGACATGTACAAACAGTGACAAGGCCTGTCACCTGCCACCTGGTGCGACCATTCCACAAGCTGGGAAAGCCAGACATGCTGCTAACAACTCCGGCTTCCCAAAAAAATGCCCCAGAGACTTCTGACTAGGAACTGCCTTGACTCAGGCCAAACGCATTCGTGTTAGGAAACCTCCACAGCTGGCTCCCTGGGAGAAACATCCTCGATGAAAGGACAGCAGCAAGGCAAGCAGACAAAGGGAGAGACATGGCACTGGTGTTTCACCCCACCTCTCCTCCTTGTCCCTTCTCTTCCCATGAGAGGAGAAACCCCTGGCTGAAACATCTCAACTCTGGGAGTGACATAAGCTGCTGCAATTCTTTGCATCATCCCTGTCTATGACTCCTTGCTCAACAATTTTCATGCTTTCCCCTGGTCAGTCTCCTAAGCACAACAAGGACCGACAGAAACACAGATATCAGCACAAGATGATAATCTAAGCACCTTCCTGGGGTCTATATTTCCTGCAGCTTCACTGGTTTTGGTACCCAAAATGCTATTTCCTGGTGGTAAATCACAATCTGGATTTTGGGGTCTAGAAAAAGTTGGCTGCTGTATTCTGAGGAGACAAAATGTGAAGACTTGCAAATCCTTGCCATCAGCAAAAAACCTCCTAAATTTCCTAGATTTCCAAACAACTCTCACAAAATATCTACTTTCAAGATGCATTTTTCAGGATGCTGCTGTTATTCAAGTCTCCATCTAAGCAGTCATGCAACAAGCATCACTTTCAAACAATAGTCTATTGATTACTTGCTTCATTAACAATGGGGCTATTCCCTAGAGATTTTTTTTTTATTATTATTATTTTTATGTCTTATGATTTGGTCATTAATGGGTACACTTGCATTTCATTTCATTGTGACTGACTTTCCTGCAAGGAATTCTCAGCACAGTCCAAGAACCTCCATGAATAAATGTTTACTGTCAGGAGATATGAGTGTGTTGCAGGGCTCAATGGATGTTTTCATCCTGATGATGCAGCAGTAAATCAATTAAAAATATGATTGATTGTAAAATTGTGGCTAACTTGCTTTTGCTTTGGGATTTCACATGACCTAAGTTAGTCAGTATAAATCTAACAATATATTAGTCATGCAGTGATCATCTTGCTGGTATCCACAGTGAGGACTGCTGTGCACACAGCTGAGGCAAGAGCAAGGGCTAAACCTGGCCCTGGCATATCCTGCAGCTCTACTCCTGCACAGAGCACAGAATCTTGTCCCACTGGTGATTTAACTCCTTTTGGCAACATTTGACTAGAATTCCCTTCACCAGAGGATAAAATAAATCAAAAGGGCTCTTGAAAGGGCTCTCTACACAGATATGTTCATTCAGATTAGGGTATAGTGTACATTTAGCAAAGAATAGCTATTCTTAATTAATTCCCTGTCTAGTTGCTTTTTTTCCAGTCAGACTACTGTAGCCCAAATTAGATTAATCGACTTTGGATATTCTTGCTAACAATCACTTTCTCTTATTAAGAATTATTAATATTAGTTCTTAGAAACTGCTGATTCTGGAATAACTCAACACATTTAGTTATATCCCAAAATCTCCAGTGGCATACAATGGCCAGTATGCTCTCACTTGAGCAGAAGTCCCCACACTCCCCTTTTAAAGCTTTTGCCAAGAGCACTGGGATGTGTCTGCTGATCAGAGGGAGTAGTTTCTGTTCTAAAATCAGTTTAGAAATCTTCTGCAGTAAAGCAATAAACCTCTTGGTAACAAGACCAAATCCAGAAGCCACCATTCAGCACATAGTGCTGCAAGTGAAATGTGAACCAGAGAGACTGAAAAAGACATGAGCTCAGGACAAAAATCCCATTCCTGTCTTCCACATACCCATCCAGGGCTTATCCAAACCCCAGAAATGCTGATCTGGGCTCTGAGTGCAGGCCAGGGGATCTGCTGCCTCTCCATGTGCCAAAGTCTGCAGAGAGGGGCAGAGGAACGATCTGCATGACTGTGTGCTCGAAGATTGATTTACAGAGACAGTGTGCATAAATCTAGATAATTTATACAGTGCCACAAATACCAACAGCAACGGGCACCTTTCACAAATTCACATACACAAATGCACCTCCAGCGTGAATAATGCAGTGACAAAGTGAGCTGCCTTTGTGTGGACATCTTTGGTATCAGCAGTTAGGAATAATAGTTGTCTAATTGTAGTCTTTCATTGTGTGCTGTGTCAAAGCGTGGGCGAGTAATTGCAATCATCAAAACCCTTTCAGAGTGTGTGCAAAGCCCCGACCCCCATCACCTGCCATCAAGCCTATCTGATCCACCACACATGCACTTACTAGGCAGATGAAGTAGCTAGATGGGCTCTTCTCTTAAAAAAAATATTATTATTATTATTATTATTATTATTATTATTATTATTATTATTATTATTATTATTATTATTATTATTATTATTATTATTATTATTATTATTATTATTTCTTCTTTTCGGTTTTGTTTTTCTTGCATCAAGATTGTGTCTTATTGGGAGGGGGTTAAGGGGTTAAGATTTTTAATTGTTGTTATTTTGTTGGAGGGGGGTGGGTGTGTGTGAGAGAGGGAGAGAAACAGAGAGACCGACCGCTTTTTGGGTGAGATAATATAGATGACAGACATCAACAATTATACAAAATAATATGGTAACCAGCAACTGAAAAAAAATTAATTCTCATGGGCTGGTGAGTGTTGCAATTTGAATGTCTTTCTATTAAAATCCTTGTAATAGACACAGGGAGAAAGCAGGGAGGAGGGAGAGAAAACAGCTCTTTTTAAAATATACTCATACGATGGAGCACAAGATATTTTCAGAATGCAAGAGGGACTGATTTCCATTAACATAATCCCATTTTCAGTATTTTTTATTAATATAAACATCTTGGCTCTGGGAATGCCTCCTGGATCACTTATACCTGCTGTATTTTACATTGGGTTTAGCTGAAAATCAAGGAGAGCACTAAATATATATATATATATATATATATATAAATTGAACCTATTTGTTATATTCATTCTGAATTGCCAGCTGTACAATACCTGAGTGGAGAAGCAGACTTGATTATCAAATATAATTAGGGCCTGGTTTTGCCAACGTGGAGCACCATGTAAGTGCATATTGTAAATATCTGTACAGAAGACAGGAACACCACAATCACGTGGGCTGCACACTCTGTCTTGCTGCTGGAGAGGACTTGCAGTGATTTTCTCTGGTTCAGCCTGCTGCAGCAAGGAATCCATCTCAGTGCTGCAACCACTGTTACAGAGACCACGTCTTGTTCAGGGAGCACACAGATTCATGGGTGGATATTTGCTTTAGAGGGTCACAGCTCTGAGTTTTCTGCTATCTGCCTTTGTGTGATAGATCATATCTATTTATTAATAGTATCTGGTGCCTTCAGAGACTCAGCAGGACACGTCCTTCTTGCTGAAAGTATCTTCTGTTGCATAAGGACAATGTGTAATTTCCACGGGTGTCAAACACTTGTGTGTGCACACTTGAATTTCTGCAATAAGACAGTTTTGAGGTCTGCAATTAAACTCTCCAAGGAAGCAGGGGAAGCCCTATTTTTGTGCAAAGTTCAAATAAAGGGAATTTTGCAGAAACATAGGATCATTTAGGTTGGGACAAACCTTTAAGATCCTCAGGTCCAACAATATTTATAAAATGTGTACAAAGTCCAATGAAGAAAAGTCCTCATTGTGAATTTTCTCAGACTGTGGGTCAGCCTCCAAGGAGAACAGATGTAATTTGTTACTTAGACCACTAAAAATGACAACAGGCAATATATTTTTGAATATTCAGTGGGGAGAAGTGTTGCAGTATCAGAGACCCATAAACCCTAAGAAGCCTTTTTCATTTTGGATTGCTGTAAGTTATCTCCACTGTGTTGTCTGACACTACTGCCCTCATTCTGCACACTTTGAATTTGCTTCTGTCTTTGAAAGAAACAAAGATGCACCAAAATACATATATTTTATAAGGCCTCACAACAATCATAAATGGTGGTGGTATAAAAGACAAAATACTGAAAAAATACCTGATTGGAAATGTTATAGATTGTAGATTTTTCTCATTATTGCAACTGCAGAGGTCATCATTTTTCAGACAGCAGAACACAGGTCTGGAAACAAGGATAGTTTATTCCTGTTGGTCTCACTCTTGCTGTAATATTTAGGGCAAGTCATTTGAGGGTGGAGTATGTTCATCTGCAACACCTTCCGTCTTTGGAAGATTAGGTGTTTATTCTCAGCTTTTCATTTGAGATACACCCAGCAATCAATAAGGAAGAAAAGACATTTTCCAATACAGTCACTCATTCACTTCTCAAACTGATGAGAATAAATCACTTTGTAGAAGTTCATTTCTATCTACCTACATTTTCTGTAGATCTGTGGCCAGCTTAAGTAAATTCCTGGATGGCAAACGTCAGAGAAGAATACCTCCCTGAACTACCTGAAATTCCATTCAATAGAAATGTTGGATCCAAAGACCTATAACTAATTTTTTTTTCCACCTGTAAATGCTTGAAATTTTACTCCCCAACACAAGAAGTGGGTTCATCTTTTCTGATGGAGTTTCATAATGATCTTGTAGTAAGTACTTGTTTCCTCATTATGATGGTTCCGAAGGGTTAACTGGACTAAACCTTCATCTTAACAAAGTTGTAAATGCTTCTTTTCTTAATCAAAGAGAACTGCTACCGATTTCCAGTTCCATCACCCACTGTGCTTTGCCAGTAACATTTGGCCTGGATGTATTGAAGCATTGTGCTAGAAAGCAACTTTCTTAAATACTTATTATCCACATGATAATTAGCCTTGACTGATGTAATTTTTCAGGCAAAAATGCTAATTTTTCATGATTCCTGCTCTGGAGACAAAAGCAGAGGATTCAATAAAATTTTTATTGGACAGGTTTCTGACTTCCAGGATGGACTTAGGGCAATAGCAAGTGCTCCAGTGTGTAACCCATACTCTGCTGGCACAGATTACCTTTGCTGCTGAGTTATCCTGATGTCTGTGCTCATGGGTGTTCAAGGGGGAAGAGTGATGATGTCAGTCCAACCATATTTTAAAGGTCATTGGTGCGGAACAAAAATTATGTATGAAAACTTGACATTTTCCGCTAAATGGAATTCTTGTTTCCCACCTCACCCTAATTAAGATAGTGCTGAGAAGTGCTTGTCATGGGGAAGGACTGTACACTTTGCAGAGACCAGCCAGAGGCACGCTCAACTGCAAACTTTTTACAATGCAAGATGAGTAACAGAGAAGAAGAAACAAAACCAGAAAATGGAGGTGAGAAAACTAAAAGTTTCATAGCATGAGGAGAAGTAGTTTCAACACACACGTGGCCACAGTGTTGTCAAAGTCAAATGTGAGTGCAGGGGGACCAGTTCTGGAGAAATTTCAGGAAACTGAGATGGGATTGCAGCTCTCTTTAAGGAGCTCCTACCATGCATAAAGGGCCAGCATGGGAGAAACCAGTGAGACACTTGTCTGCAAAATTCAATTACTGGCTGATAGAGGATGTTATCGCAGGATAACCAAAGATGGGAGCTGGCATTCCAAAAGCAAATTAGAGATGGGAGGTAGGGGGGCGATAGGCGGTGAGGAGCCTTTCAGAGGTCCCTGTGTGGACATTGAACCATAACAGCCACTCATCAGCTGTATGAAACTACCAGCAGCAGTATCCCCAGGCTGGGAAAGACTCTTCTTGGCAAGCTTGTGTACCACACCATGCCATCCAATAGAGCCCATCTTATTGAAAACTGAATCCCTTTGAGTTCCCTGCAACAGCAGCAGCTGGAGGGGAAATAACAGTAAAATTCTATGGCCATAATAAAACGCATTAGCCATCTGAACACTCATTTCAATCAAATAATGCAGCCTATTCATATTTAAACAGGAAATATTGTTTAATGTTTATGATAATGATCAAATCAAATTTTAAAAATTAAACACGAAATTAAACATTAAAGTGAGGTTCCAGCATTGGGCACTTGGGACACTGCTTCCAGCCCACAGCTGATGGTTGCAATCAGCAGGGTCCATCCCCTTACCTTTGCTCAGTGCAGCTCCTTGAGGAGCATGTTAGAAGAAGGCTTTGGTGTCACTCAAATGACCACAGCTGGCGCAGGGTGGCTGATTTTGAGCTGATTGCTCCAGTCTCCTCTTGCATCCATTCTGTTTTCCATTACTGTGACACTTAATGGTTGTTGAGGGAGAAGTGGAAATTCCAAAGGAAAACTCATTTCATCTGGATGAAGCTAAATGGGACTTGTTTTCCATCCAAGTGGAAGGCAGTTGTGTTCCTACTGAAATATTTTGGACTTATTAACTTTTTCCTGAAGAGAACAGGAAGAAGTTACATAGTTGTTTTTTGTTTTATTTTTCAAAGCACTAACAGAAAAAAAAAGTAGAAAATGACACTATGAAAAAGCAAATCCTTAGATGTGCATAATGGTCACAGGAGGCAAAAGTGCAAAATGACACCTTATTGCTCTTTAAATACTGTTTCTTTGGGGTAGAACACAGCAGCTTTTATGCACCACTAACACGCAGTCTTTTCTGTAGTGGCAGTAACTGGTGCAGAGCTACAGATTTCAAAAAATAATATGTTGTCTTACACCAGTGGAGTCATGATCCCAGCTGATTAATTTAAGGTTTTGACAGCACTGTCAAAGTTTGTGTCTAATGAAGACCTTGGAGTGATGGCTAGAAGTTAGGGTATTTCTTTTAGACCATATCTTGTGCTACAGTAAACTTAGAGCCAGGAAACAACTTTCTCCCACATGAAATCTGTAGTGATTTTATTGATACTAAGCCTAGCAAGTTTTTTTTCCCAACTCTCTCCACTCAAAGTCAGCAGAAAAGCAAAGTTTGAAACAAAAAAGTATTGAAACAAACTCATTGTTTCTAACGTCCCTACGCATTGCAGCCATGGACCTTATCTCTGCTGTGACTCTGTGCAGCAATGTTAACCTTCTGCTCTAATATTTGCATCTTTCAAGGGAGTATACCCTCAGTGAAATTAATATCAAATTAATATGAATTAATACAAAATTAGCAAAGGTTTGGACTACCAGTAAACTGCATGTTGTTTCTTAGAGAAAAAAAATCACAAAAGACAGAATTGACCTGTCAATCCCCATTCTTACAGCAATGTTTGCTCAAATTTATTATGGAAGGAGCACGCATAGAGATTTCCATACGATGAAAAAATAAATAAAACGACTGAATAAAATATCTGGGAAAGTACAGCAAAACAGAAAGATTTATCTTAACCTGCTTCTATTGCTCTCATCCCTGTACCATGCACTTTAAAATTGGATTGGTATCCTATAAGACACTGTCAAGGATTTCATTTGTTCTGCTTGACATACAGATGTACAATTGGTAAAACTGCATCTTATCTTAGTAATTGTCTACACTGCTAAGGCTGTACCTAGTTATTGACTTCAAAAGTCAGGTTTGGTCTGCGCAGTTCCCTGATCCAACATCAGTCCAACCACCTCGAGCTCTATCTGCTCATCTTTCAGCTCACCTTCCTCCTTTAAACCACCTTTCTTTTTGCAATAGCTGCTTTTCAGCTTTCTGTAATCAATCAAGACTGGAGTGTGGGGGTAGAGAAAGGAATAGCTCAGTTCCCTGGTTTTGGTAGCATCTTTGTGTATCTAAAAGAAAGTAACTGTGAGCTGGTGTTTAAGAACTTACTGAACATTTTGAGGGATTTTAAAGAAAAAAGGGTTTTTCTAGAGTTTGGAGGGAGCTGTTATCTAGCTCTAGTTAAATTTCTGTTTAGTAAATGATTCATAGAGTTGAGTGATCACAGAGAGAAATTTCTGTCTGTCTGATGGTCTTTTAAGCACATTTTGTTCCAAATCCAGATTAGCATGTTGACACTGTAATGGTTTAACAGTGTTTTTTCAAACCTGCAGCAACCTTCCATTTTCACAGGCACTGGCTGCAAATAGACCCACTTGTAAAACAGGGCACTTTGTTATCAAAAGAAAGCCTTTAAAAGCAGGGTTTTGTGTTTTTTTTCCACTTCCAACAGGAAAGAGCTTTGACTTTTGAGTTTACAATTTAAAAAACCAAATCACGCCCAGATTTTTTTCTGGGAAGCCCATATTTCTACAGCTTTTGTGTATTCTAAATGATGGGCATTATACTGCAAATATTCTTTAAGCACTTTAAGCAACTGTTAGGAGAAAGAGGTTAAAAACAAAACCTTCTTTTCTTCCAATTCTCCCCCCTGTCTCAATAAACAGCACTGCCATCCTGGGAACTAGTCTTGCTTGAATCCCAACATCATGGATTCACTTTTTCCAAGGAAAACAGGAAAAAACATAGAACAACTATAGTCAATCAGACCAAGACTTATTCTGACACATATCCCATCTCCTAGTCTAGTCAGTCATAAAGCAGAGGGAAAATTGCAAGAGCAATATTCTTTCCTGGCTTCCTGCAATTGGCAGCTCAGGGATTTCCAGAGTCAGGGGTACATTCTTTGTATCAGTAGTTTTCAATGGATTTTTCTTCCATGAGTTGTCCTGCTGTTTTTGAGTTCACATGGATGTTTAGACTCTGGTTTGGCATCACTGGCATTCCTCATTGTTTGAGCAGAACCGTTCGTCCCTGGAGAAGGCAGAAGTTAGTCAAAGAACCTCAAGGCTGACAACTTGTACAATCATAAAACAAAGCACTGAAGTCTCTTTTCACCTCCCCAAATGCTGTCAGCAAAGCGTGGATGTGGCTGGCGTGGCAGTTTCAGGGAGGGAAGCCTGGCTGAGCGGGGCGATGAAGCTCTCCAGATGTCACCACTCGAGGTGGAATCCCAAACGCGCAGTGGATCCTGCTCTGTAGGAAAGCTGTGAGCAGCAGGAGTTCAGCAGCTCTGGCACAGCCCTGAAGCAGGAAAGTATCTCCAAGTTTGGGTGGAAGCATAGGTTCCACATTTCAGATTTGGGTGGAAGCATAGGTGAACTGGTTCCACATTTCAGAGGTAAAGCCATCTCCAGTCACAAGTGACAGCCACGAGACAAAGAGCACCAGGTTTTCAGAGGGTTTGTGGCACCTTTGCCATATGCCAGGCAGTCCAGAAAAAAACTCATTTTTGACAGCTGGCAAACAATGCCACTTCTAGAGATGGCAGGCTGTGCCTGTGTCAGCCAAACAGCATTTCAGCTCCCAGTGAGGAAATTCCTCTGCTCTTAAGAAAAGGTCTGCAGTTGTCACAGCTTTTTGGGGAGATGAGGTGGGTTTTCAGCCCTGTTTCTTGCCCTGTGTTTGATTTTCAAGCTTCTCTACATAATCAGTGTTTGCAATAAAGCGGAATGATGGTAAGGTGGTTGGAAGGACCCACACATAAACCAAGATGCTAATTAGATTAGTATGTAGATCTGGGATTGTCTATTGCACCAAGAGCTGTGTTCATGTGTTAGCTTTGTTCCTGGGCCTCCTTTGTGAGAAATCCTTATTTCAGGACTTCACAGGAAATGCATTATGGCTTTTGTTGTTTGTAAATTTTTTACATTATACCTTTTTTTTATTCTTTGATTCCTTTATGGACTCCCCAGGTGCCTGTAACAATGTGGCAATCAACACGGATATGCGCAGTAGAACTTCCCCTTTATAAATGAATCTATGCAGATATGGCAATCCACCTCAGGGTATCTTTCAAACTTGGGGAAAAAATGTCAGGGAATGAATTGTGTGATGCTTCAGACAGTTGGTGGATATTGCTCCCTGATTTTGGAGGCTCCCCTCACTTTTCTCTCTCTCTTCCCTCTTCCCCTCTCACCTCAGTGTGCTTTCATAAAGACAAGTGAGTAAAACTGGCATGAGCTGTCTTCAGGGACCCTTTGTAGTCGAGGTCCATCCCCAGAGCAGTGGTGAGTGAGGGGGAGCTCAGGGGCATGTCCTGCTTCCAAATGTCTCCACACACCTGCTACTGGCCTCAGCTGGGAACTCCCTGCAGGCACAGCTGAGTAATGGATTTGAAACTAAGCCTCTATTAAAATAAAATAAAATAGAAAGCCTGACATCTTTGGGAAACAGAGAGCCCGGGACTGCAAACAGTAAGAGTGCAGCGTGATGCAGACCCAAGGCAGGATTTGGCTTTGAATGATGCTCACAATCCTGTGTCCTCTGGGCTTGCCACCCACACAGCTCATTTCCTCAGCCAAGATTTTGCAAGAAAGGGGGGCACATCTTAACCTTCACAGCAAAACTGAGTGTCTTCTCAATCAGGCTTGGATGCCCAGGAGGAAATGTAGGCAGACAGGTTCTGCCCCACTGACTGCCCCAAGAAGGGCCAAGTGTCTTTGTGGGGACAAGGGTGACCAGAGACCCCTGGAAAAGTGACCTTGGGGAACATCTGACGTCCAGCTGTCTGTAAGCTGCAGGGGAGATGCCTTCCTGGAGCTGTCTGTGGCCTTTAATGTCAGCCTAAAATGCTCCTCTGTGATGACCCTCACCAGATCAAATTACTGTCTCTGTAGTTTGGGGGTATGATTTTTATCTTGTTCTCTGTCACATCAGAAAAGGGAATATTAAAGTATTCTAATGGAGGTTTAGCTACCATTACGAGGGGAAGCTAGTGAGGTCTGATACCATTTGACATGAATATACTGGGAAGAGTCAGAAAGAAGAATGAACTCACATGATTCCCAGACAGACACCCAGACCCAGCACAGTTTTGAAGGGACAAAACTGGGATCTTACTGGGTAAAAATGCCTTTCCAAATCCCAGTGCAGTAGGACAAAATGTTATAATATATAAACACAGATTATTTTCACCGAAAATAAAAATCAGGACCCACTGTTGAAGAACAGATTGCCATAAACAAAGGTACCCCAAAGAGATGGGTTCTATGTAAATAAATCCAAATAGAACACAATAGAGTGGAATGATACTAAAGAATCTAGCTTAGATGAAAACAGTAAATAATTTCCACTTTTAAATGCTTTTAAAATGCATCACTTGTCCTATGAAAGGCCTTCACTACTTTAAGGAGAAGGAGGACCACCAGGTGCCCCTGCAGATGTCCCTCAGCTCTGACAACCCAAGTGCCTCCTCCATACACAGGTGTTACCCCTGACTACTGCCTGAGTTTGCCATATGTCATCCCTTTTTTGTGCGCTGCCATTTGCATGCTGGCAGGTTGACTTTTTAATAAGGTAAGAGTAGGCTGCAGATTTCACATGTGGGCGCTTGAGAGACCCTCCCCTTCTCAGCAGGCTCAGCTTCCTCAGCCTCAGCTCAGGCTGACATTATATCAAACTGTGCCTCTCCCCGGTGGGGATAACCACAGTTTATTTACAGGCTACAACGGGAATGTCACAGTAAATGAAGACGAAAGATGTGCAGGAAGTGTGATTGCTGCCTGCGCCTTCTTAAGAGCTGCTTATTAAGGAAATAGTCCTTTTAAGCAGCAAAGAGCCACCAGAAGTGGCCGTGTTCAATACTGGGGCAGGATCTGACCTGCTCGCCAGCCCTGTCTATCGATAACATTCCTCCTGTGGTCATGATGCAGATGCTAATGAGCGTATTAATAATAAATAGCACTGTGTGCATTTATCGTGTCCCTGATTCAAAGGGTGGGAAATGCTTCACCGAGTAGAAAGTGTGAGGTCCCAAAGCAGCTCTTTTCTCTGTGTGGAGCCTATTGCTACCCTAAGCAAAGGAACTTTTGTCATTTGGGTTAGCAAAGAGAAGTGGTAGTGGAAACACTGGATTCCAGTCACTACGGTGCTGCTGATTCATAGTGTGAACTTGGGGGAGTTATTTCAGTGCTCTGAGTCTCAAGTTAACCATCTGTAAAATCAAGATAATTATATTTACAGTGCTTATTTCATAGAGCTGCTGTGAAGATTAATTAATGCATATATATTTACAAAGTGCTTTGAGATCTTCAGGTGAAACCTGCTGCATATGTGTAAGATATTAATTTTCTAAAATATCTTGAAGCCTCAGGAGCTGTAGTGTCTTGCCAGGTATCACTACATTTTATAGTGCTTTTGTTCTTTGTCTAAGAAAGTTGTTTTGCAGATAGCAGTAATATATTGTGTTAATGGTGTGATACTTTGAAAATAATAGTTTTTCCCATTTCCTTTTGACTTGTTCTTATATCATGCACCATATGCTAGCAGATTATGGGTTCATCCAACAGTCATTTTGGGTAATTATCAGAAAAAATATTTTTAGCTTTTTTTTTTTTTACTTCTGTAGATCTCATCACAAAGAAAATCCTTGTGTCTATTTGATATTGGCTATTCCAGCTGTGTTGGTTGTTTGTGATCAGTTAGATAAGCTACAATGCACATGATCCAGAAAGAAGATACAGGAAGGCACAGTGAGGATTATATGTGTTTATTTTATGTGCTATGGGCAGGATTGTTGTCCCCTAAATTTGGCCATCTGAGTATTAATGGCTAAGTCAAAAGTAGTTGTTTGAGGTTACTTCATACTCACTGGAAAGAGGTGGGCACTGGCTCAGAGCAGCTTGCCTGACCTTTTTTAGGTAAGAAGATCAGTGCAGCTGGCCAAATGTCCACTGCAGGGTAAATGGAGAAGTGCACTGAGCTCCCCTGACTCTACAACAATCCCTCCACTGCTTTGGCAATGTAAAAAGAAAGACTATCTGTTGGTTAAAAATGTGGATATTTTAACCTGCCACTGAAATTTCACCTCAGAGGTATGTCTTCATTAAGAGGATGAATACTGAATTATTTGATGCAGGCCGATGTGCTGAGAGTGCCACATTTCTCACAGTTAAACAACAGTGGCTTCTGCATCTCTGAGTAGCCTGTAAGCATCTCAGTGTTTGTAAATCAACTTAAAATAACAGAAGGCTTTGATAATAAAAAACTCCCATACACTCCCCAGTTCTTAACTCTGCCTTTTTCAGCTGTGGCAGGATTGTGCATGTTAGTCATATTGTGTCTAAGGTTCTCAAACTGTGGCATTTCCACCTCCTTTATTTTAAAGCAATTCTTCAGCTTTAGGAACTCAAAGCCAAGAATCTTTTCAGTGGAAGTTTCTTTCTTTAATTTCTCTCTCTGACATGCAGTCAAAGCCCCATGGCCACATAATTAATTTCTTCCATCTCTCTATGCTTATATATACATCTCCAGATAGATGCCACATCCAAAACACACATAAGTTTTCTTCCTAATTTTTGCTCATTCTAGTCACCTTTGAAAAAATTCTGTACCCCAGATCTATAAGAAAGTGAAAATAATATTTGCACATGCACACATATATACAGAGAAGTCAAAGCATTCAACCAGGGAAGCAAACAGGTGAAGAGTGTTTAGGCATCTTCATGCTCTTTCCTTAATTCAGTGGACTTATACTATTTAACACCAGCTGGCCACCTGCTTTAATATGCACATTTACACACAGACCTACATATGTATGTTTAGATAGATAGAGATATCTGGGTTTACATTGGAGTCTTGAGAGAAGAATTCTTTTGATTTTCCTCTGGACATCTGATCTTCCTTAAGGCAGTTGTCACTCTACATTAATTTGCCTTGCTCTGCCTCAACTCACTCTTTTTTGTCTTAAATGCCACATTAGAAAATGTTTACAGGCCCCCTGCCTGCTTTTGAGATTCCCACAATCCAGCTGGGCACCTAGGGAAGCATGGTGTGATGCTCCCTGACACATGTCAGCCCGCATCTCATCAGGGGCCCAGCTGTGTCAGCCGCGATGATGCCGCGCCAAGATCAGGCCTGGGCTGCATTACACCCAGTCCTGCCCCCGGGGCAGGTGGGAAGGACTATGCTAATTGCTTCTGACCCTCCGAGACCCTGGAGCAATGGGATGGGTCTGTTGGATGGAGAGCACGTTGCTGCAACGTGCACAAACCCCCGCAGTGCCTTTACAGGACGGCAGAAGCCTTTGCCCGTGTGCCTGTGGTGAGAGGATGTGGCACAAGAGGTACAGGATCAGCTCACCTGGAACTATTCCCCATGAGTAAAGGAGCATGTTCCCACTCACAGCCCTGTGTGGAGTTATAAAAACATGTGCTTGGACCCTGCTGCATAGGTGTTGCATCAGTGCCCTCCAGGAACCTCTCTAAAAACCCTGGATTCTCTCTTCAGGGATCCCACAAAACAGTGGAGCTGTCTCTGAAATTGAGGGAAAACATAGAAAATCAGTGCGTTTCAAAATAGCCTGCCTATTCTTTACTTTCTTGAAAGAAAGGAGGTTTTCTAGTTTACTAGAATCATAGAATGTTTCAGGTTGGAATGGCCCTCAAAGATCCTCCAGTTCAACCCCACTGCCCTGGGCAGAGACAGCTTCCACTACATCAGGTTGCTTCAGGCCCCATCCAAGCTGACATCCCCAGCCTTCCCAGGCAACCTGTGCCAGTGTCTCAACAGCCTCACAATAAAGAATTTCTCCCTAATACTTTCTTAATAGAAGGTATCACCTCTTTTGCACAGCCAACAGAGTGCTAGATTCAGGGAAACACAGGAGTTTCTCCTGTTGCCCAAGACTTGCCCTCAGCTCTGCAGAGCCCTACCCTGAGCCAGTGGACCAGCACACAAAAAAGGAGGATGAAAGACCCAGCTGTTCTCTGACCTGGCTCTGTATGTCCACATCATCAGACACATTTCAGACACAAAGACATTTTCTTCATGTCTCTTGTCACTGTACTGAAAGAGAAAGGTAGGACTGAGAGGTGCAATCATTCCCTCATCACGTTCATTCTTTTCTTTTTCCCTTCCTTGCTCTCTTTCTTTCCAGGACTCCTTTTCCTCCTTTAATCACACCTTACTACACTCTGTGCTTTTATGCATCTCCTGCCAAATGACATGCACAGGTGTCTGGCTTTGCATTTCCCTGGCATGCAGATATTGCTGTCTTGTCCTTTGCTGGGCATGAACCCCAGAGTCATCACCCCCAACAGAATCAGACCCCTTTTCAGGTCATGTGTGCATGGTTAGGTTGTAGAAACACCTCAGAGGGGAAATAAATGCATGCAATTATGTGAAATAGTTAGAGCAACACTGGATAAAGAAAACAGAAACTGAATTTTTTAGCCTGTTTTCAATCAAGCTTTCAGAAGCACCAGGTGCTCTAGTAGAAGCAGAAGGCAGTTTTAAGATAGCCTCACACCAAACCAGTTCCTTGCCAGTTTTCCTGAATTAGACATTGGCTTTCATCCTGCGTGACGGATATTTTGTCTCTTCCCAAGTCCCAGAACAGCCTAGTCCTTGCAGAACAAACTCCAGCACTGAAAACCCCTCTGCACTGCATGCCAAGGCAGACAACTTGTTCTGCAATGCAGGGCAAGGAAAGCAGGGGGTCAGAATTGGGTTAGAATTAAGGCTGAAACCTCGGGACAAGCTGGGGAGGGGGAGATTGTTGGATCATTGTTTGTTTGGGGTTTTTATTACTTGATTATCCAAGGGATGCTGAGTAGGTGGTGTAAGTTTTCACTCGAATTGCTTGTGTTTAAAGGCACCCATACCCTGCGCACACACAAGCACACACTCACAAGCACATGAAAATGGGTGTTGCAGGGTGGGGGCAGGGGATGGGGCGAGAGAGTGGAGCTGTCAGGACGATGTCATGGCAAAGGCATCCCATCAGCTAGAGGGGGAGATTTTCTGGGCCTTGGTTTGAGAAGCAGACAGATGAGTGACAGGGGTTAAAAGCTTCCCGCTTTCTTTCCCACATTGCCTCCTTGATGGTAAAGAGTTCCCTGTCCCTCACACAGAAGGTGCTCTGAGATTTCAAAGCATTTTGCTGGAAATACTGTACAGACTATAATAAGCTATTGTAGCCCATGGCAGAGAAGCCCAGCTGAGCCTAATTCCCCATATCCTTAACTCATCAGCCTCTGATCAAAATGCAGGTTCAGTGTCCTAGAGTACCATTCAATTAAAAAAAAAATGCACCAAAAAAACCCCCAATTAGTACATTTCGTGATGTTGAGAGATGTCAGACTGTGCACCCTGGGCATGGCAGTCCTCTGCTTAGCCATGAGACAGGCAGTGTAATCCACCCCACAGCCTGCTGTGGGCCTGACCCAGAGGACCTGAAACCAAAGGACAGACCGGAGCATGGGCTCCTCCACTCTTTCCTTTTCCAGCTGCCTGGCCAAGGCTGTCACAGGCAGGCACAGTCAGTTTTGGCACTGAAGGCATCACCATCCACTCTCATGAGGAGCAGAGCACAGCCAGGGCCACCTCCAACACTGGCAGCAAGGAGGGGAAACACATTAATGGTGCAGGTTAGCAAGGGAAATTAGGAGAAGGATAGACAAATGGAAAGAAAGAGAAACATGATTCTAAGTAACTGTGATGCTCCTGGAGATCATTGCTGGAGACAGTGAAAAAAGTGGTGACATTTGGCTCTGAGTGATTAAAATTACAGAAAAACAATAATAAAAAGCACCTGAGATTTGCTGCACAGCAAAAAAAGTTTGTTTCTCAACTATTCCTGAAATAGACCGCATTCCTCATAGGCTCCTTTGCAAATTCCCTGGGGGGAAATTAATTGTATGCCTTGCATTTAACCAGTTCCCTCTCCCAAAGAAGTCTGGGCTCATTCCATTTATTCCTCATTTTATCTTGGATCTTTAACATTTAATGAGCAGGAGATTGGACCCTGGCCTTGTTGTCCAGCACCATTTTCCTTAGAAGAGACTGCATCAAACTTTCTGGACTAAGACGCAGCAAACCTCACAGATTTCACAGACATGGGAGACTATGACCTCCCAAAGGTCTCTTTGGTTCATTGAGCCTGAAGATGAGACATCATTCTGACACTTGCGCTGTAAACACCTAAATAGATGAGATCTCAGCTCAAAAATCACACCTCTGAGCTTCATTATTTAAATATTTCTATGCCTGAAAATAATTATGCTGGACAACTATCACGAAAACTTCTCCTTAGCCAGGAGACAGCCAAATGGGCAGCAGTAAATCAGTGACCATGACTTCTTGGCTCTCAAGCCTGGTTGTGAGGTTCCTGCCTGGTGCTCGCAGTACCTGTTCCCACCTCCTTGTGAGGCTGGAGTGGTTCATTTATGCCTAATGATGTCTTTTCCAGGGCAATGCAGCCCATGGCTTAATGTAGAGTGACCCACTGAGTGTGCTTAAGTGGGTCTCTCTTGGCTACAGCATATTGGACCCATTTTTTGCACTATGCAAAACCAAACATCCAGGTAACACAGCAAAAAAAGGAAATTAATAAACATTATATTTCTGTGTTTTTCCTCTATCAGTACATTCAATTACTTCTTCCTAATAAACAAGATCCATTCAGGATCAACAGGTCTCAGGACTGATTTTATCTTATTATCATCAAGGAGAACTGGCTTCGCTGTTAACCTTTCCATTTATTTAAAATGCCCTGGATTTCATATTCAATTTTTATGCTCCCTATTTCTGATTGTTTCCTTGAAATGGGAAAATCGAGGACTTTGATAAATGGATTGAAAGGTTGCCTTATTTCTCTGTCACTTCTGCCTTTGCGTCCTCTGCAAAATGCTGTTTTGCAAATCATAAAGATGGGGATTGCTACAAGTATTCATCAGAGTATGGCAGGCAGAGCTGCAGGAGAAGAACAGGTTAGGCTGTCCAAGGGAGGGGAAGGAGCAAGAAGCTGTGGGAAACATTTAGGAGCTGAAATTAGTACAAACTGGCATAGGCTGGCTGTCCTTTTGGTGGTGGTGTCCATGGGCTGAAACCAGTGTTACACTGGTCTGTGGCAGACTGGGAGCCATGGAAAAGGGCCCTCTGTGGGTTTGTGAAAATATGTTGAAGAATTCATTTTCTGATTTGAGACTAATTTACACTCTTTTTATAGCAAGTCCAGTTGAAATAGTGCTGATACAGGTATGTGTCAGACTGTGAGAGAGACTGATGGCTCTCCATGGCTGCACAAATTGTCACCTAAACTGCAAATGGCAACACTTGTCCCACACACCCACCCCATACCTCCCTAAGCAGGATCACAATTCCTGGGGTATTCCATACCCCTTTGAACGAGGCATCACAAATAAGTGACTTCCTCAGAACAGGTTTTCTTGAATTGAGTCACAGATAATAAGCACCTAGTGCCAGAAGTATCCCATTCAAGACGTCAGCATACCCAAACACCATCCCCCTCTAAGGAGCCAAACTCAGGCCTTAAGTAACTGCAGAATGAGAAACCTTCAGTACTAATTAGGTTACTTCTCTCCTGCATGAGCTGAAATAGGGTTTCTGTCCCTCCTGCATCACTGTAGTCACTGCACTCGAGCTGATGGCATGAGCACCTGGAGATCTCTCCCAATACCACAAAGAGTGGTCACTTCATGGTGAAGTTGGTCAATAAAAAACCTCCCTGTGCCACTGCACACAGAGAGAGCTCCCTGCAGGGCAAACACCTGGGACTGCTGGCTCTCCTACCCTTCCATTCCTGCACTCTGCTCGTGCCCACAGAGCCCCTCAGTTTCCTTTCCACCTTCTGAGCCCTCCGAGCCCCACCACAAAGGGCATCCCACAGGGAATGCTGAGCCAAGAGGTGGCTGAACACCCAATGCTTCACAAGGAGCTGCCTCCTCAGAGGGACGTGACCACAGAGCCCGTGTGAACACAGCCAGTGGTGAAAGCACCAGGACCTTTCAGATGATTCAAATGTGTGATTGTCACACTTGTCCCTTCACACACCCCTGTCAGGGCAGACAGGACCTGTGTTCCTTCTGGCTCCGCACTTTTCACTCCCTTTCTTTGTGTTGCTTTGGCAAGTAAGGAAAATGTTCAGCCCCCAGCTCTGAGTCATTGCCACCCTCCCAAAAAACATGCTTGTCCTGGGCTGCTCTTTCCCAGGAGCTGCCAAGCACATCCCAGTACTCACCCCAGCTCCTTAGGCAGCTACAGACTACAGCTTGTAGCAGAACCATTAATACTATTAATAACCTCTTTTTAACACAAGACATTTTCAAACCGCCGGACCCAAAACACTTGACGCATTTCACTGCCTACGTGGTGCCAATCCACACCCTCCAAGGAATTTCACAGCCATCACTGATGCAGGCTGACCTCCTTGCACCTGCAGAGCAACATCACAGGCAGACCTCAGGCTGTCCTGCCTGAAACTCATAAATGTGTCACCATTCAAAGGAACAAGGGGTCCTGTGCAGCAATAGCAGCTCCCCACCGTGCTTTGATATGCCACCAAACAACTCCACTGCTGAGCACTCCTGTTCACAGGGCATCGTCAGTGGTGTGCAAGCTTCCAACTTCCCAGATCATTTCTCCCAGCAGCAAAATACTGGGGCTGCTCAGACCCAGCAGGCTTACTATGGAGCATCCAAAAATTCAAGGAAGGTGGGATGCAACCCCTTTAGAGCATGAGTACTTTCTGCAGCAATGACCTCCTGTCTAGCCTGTTTGATATTCCATCCATCCATCCATCCATCCATCCATCCATCCATCCATCCATCCATCCATCCATCCACCCATCCATCCTCATAGTCACCATTATTCTCACTACAGGTGAGCACCTACATTTCCATGGAAAGGGCAATGCAGTTTTTTTTTCATCTATGGCCATCTCATCTCACTTTGATTTATTTAGAAGGCAGGCCTATTCTTTTTTGCTTGTGTTGACTTTGGATGCCACAGCCACAACTGACTTACTTGAGCATCTCTGACCTTTACCACCTGTGACTATTTCCCACCAAATACCTCCTCTGAAGGGGTTTGATTTTAAAAAGTGACCATTTGCTGCAGGGAACAGAGAATTTTTTTGCCTTTGCAGTCCCACTTGTGCGCTGGGGAGAGGCAGTGTTGGGAGGACTGCTGTGCCATACCCTGGGGTTCCAGAGAAGGGTCTGTCCTGCACCAGGGTGAGACTGAATGTAAGGAAGGAAGGGAGGAAAAGGGGAGATAGAGACACAAGAAACCTCGTCACTTCCACAACTGCTACTGCTCAGGAGAAAGGAGCAAAAGAAATATATATCTGCTTGCCTATTAATTTAAATCTAGACACAGGAAGAAGTCAACGAACTGTAATTTATGAGCTGTCAAAGACTGAAAAATTCCTTTTGACACTGTATTTTCAGTTATTACATGCTTTCCTGCAAGACGACAGCGTAATTCTGTAGGGAGTCTTCTAGTGAACAGCACAATAGCAGAGGGCAGTGGGGGCTTTCTTATTATCTTTTCTTCCCCCTTTCGTCTTCTCTCCCACTCCTTTCAATCATCCCCCCTTTCCTACCTTGCTGCTTGCCCAAACAGCAGCGAGGAAGGAAATCAGCAGCAGTGCCATCCTGCCAGCCCTTCAACACCTCCGAGGCAGGGCTCGGTGCTGGGCTGGGTCTGGCACCACGCAGAGATTTCTGAGGACTCAGGAATCTCAGGCTGGGTGATGGGAGTGGAGAGTAGGCAATGACCACATCTCCACCACTGACAAGGGAAATAAACTCTCGCACTGTCTCTGGCATTTTAAACACTTCACTTTGCCTGTGCCCATGCTAGCTACCCACCACTCCTGCTGGCACACCTTTGGTTGGGTCCCTCTCACTTTGATCAGCACTGATTGACAAGGGCCAGCTCCCTCAGATGCCCAGAAGTTGGCAGCACTGACTGCCAGGCTCCCTGCTCCTCCAAAACAGTGAATCAGGACAGTGGAGATTCCTGCCAGGATCCTGGGTAGCACATGCTCCCCTGGAGAAGAGCAGTTTCTCCCTTTTCTAAGCATTCCTGAAGGTTTGCTCCTTGGAAGGCAGTGGTAGGATCTTGGGATGGACACCCCTGGACAGCACAAAAACCAGAGGGTGGGTGGCACTTTGGTGGTAGTGTTTGTGGAGGGGAAGGCATGAAAGGGTCACCTGCCCAAGGATGTCTGTCTACATCTCTGTCAAGTTGTGGGGACACACAAGTTTGGGAAGTGATGACAGTGGCACCTTTGCCCAATGTCATTTGATGTTGGAACCCAAGCTAACATCATAAACAAAGTTTGATCTGAAAATGTTTCCTTCTCCTGAATCCAACCTGAAGTTCCCTTGGCATCCAGCTCATTTCCTTATCACTTGGGGACAGGAGTGGGGGAGGCTTTCACAACAAATGTCATTTATCCCTGTATTTCCAAATCTTCCTTTTCCTTACACACACAATTGCTTTTTAATTTGAGTTGCTGGTGGTAGTGGTAAGGTTGTCTTTTTGCTTTATTTTTTTCTTCCCAGCTTTGGTTTCTCACTCACAGCTCAGAAAACCCTTTTAAGGTCTATTCTCTGTGATAGGCACTTCGTCTCCTATTTAGAGAATCACTCCCACACGCTGCACGCATCCATATGCAAACACCCAGACACACGATTTTTCTGGGTGAACTGAACTACAAATCTTGCACTTTAATATAATTTAGGCAGCCTGTGCAAAGCTCTCTGAAGTCAGGATTATGGACTAGTCTTCTGAAAAATGCTGTAGAAAAGTCCAGAGGAAAGGATCATGATTTTTGTGGGGTTGTGCTGCAAGTCAAGTGCTCATAATCCCCAGAGTCTATTCCAGGTTGTGTGTCTGTTTAACTTCTGTGTCACCCCAAGCCTGAATCTGGGCCAACACCACCACCTACTATACTTAGGCAGTGTTTGAATGATTATGTTAGACCTTCATTAAGTCTGCCATCATTGCTGTGGTAGCATGTTTTTTCAGAATTGGGTATCAAAACAATCAAGCCCAAAACTCCCTTGGATTGCAGGTGAAGAGATAAAAAAAAATGAAAACAAAGAGGTTTGCCCAGAACTACTCTCACATCTAACAGCAAAAACAGGGAGATAAAAGGCTGTCTCTTGAACGTGAGGTGAATCCTTAGGGACCTGGGGACAAACTGTTGTATCTTACTCATGAGTGGGTTATTGATGGGCAAACTTTCAGTGTTTTTGTTAAAATTCAGGAAAGCCTGCACCAAATCCTTCAAGCTACTGCTCTCTGTGTCCTGGCTTCCACTTAGATAAGGTGCGAGTTACTGCCTGAAAAAAAGGCAGGACAAGTATCTGTCTGTAAGACCAAGGACCACCAAACCACCCAGGGCTAGATTTTCCCAAGTCTGGGACAAACGTGGCTGGAACAGGTCAAAAAAAGAGAGAGTGGAAGCCAATAATGAAACAGTGAAAAAGACAAAGCAGGACTCAATGCATGTTCCCTGACATATTTTGGTTAACATTACATATGCTAAATAAATGTCATCCCAACTGGGACCTGGGCTTGGTTTCCAGCTCAGAGAAAAGTTCAGGGAAGCTGAATGATAAGAACCCTATTGCCTTTACATTGCTCCACTGTGCAGGGAGGTCTCTGAGTGCATACAGTACAATTACTTTTGCTCCCAGGAAAAAAAACACATAGAGGTGGAGAAAGGAAAAAACTGTCCTGTGTTTCTTGTTATATGAAACGCTCTTAGGAATTATGACTTTGGTTTCCTTTATTTGCTGGTCTCTCCAGCTCTCACAATCTTGGTGGGAGTAGCTTGCAAGGGGGTATTTAATCCCAGGGTGCCACAGACATAGTAGTGGCAAGAATATAATAAGAAGAAGAGGGTCCTTCTTAGGGTAGTTGAGTCACTGTATTTGCAAAGATAACATCTACTCCCGCATAGCAAACAAAACTGCCAGTGAACGAGCCATTAAAAATATGCTGCAATAACCAAGAGCAAAGAACAGAAATAACTGAGGTTTGTGCCCAACTTCTATAGCAATATCTGGAGAAAGGAAAATGCAGTATTACTTAAATAGTGTTGTTAGAGGATGGTGCTGCAGCAGAGGTGAAGTCCTGCTGTTCAAGCTGGGAGAAGGAACAATGCCAGAGGCAAGGGAAGGAAGGAGAGGGGCTATGTGTCTTTGAGATCCTATCTTCCCCCGTGGCAAAACTGACTGATTGAGTTTTCCTTATCAGTATAAGTTATCTTGAGCTGCAAAGGTTCTCTAGAATTGGAACTTCCTTGTAGTTCTTGCTGAGCACAGTGTTCAAGAGGGTGGACATTAAATGGATTAAGAAGTGGGTAATGGACAAATCTCAAAATGCAGTTGTCAAAGAGAAACCATGATAGAGTGAGGGTATTTGCAGCAGGGCTCTACACGGATCAGTAGCCAGCTCTGACGCTAGTCAGCATTGTCATGAATGATGTGGAATTAAATATCCCAGCTGATAAAATCTGTGGATAACACAAAATGGAAAATTGTAAGGACAGAGCTCTGATACAGAGTCATCTAAGTCACTTAGGTCACTCTGAACAAGCTTTGGCTGGCTGAGACATTATGTGCGTGGTTCTGCAGAGCCAAATCTAAGTTGACTCAGGGTGGAATAGGGCTGCAAAACAGGCCTAAAGAATGAGGGGCTGCATTTCATGAGACAGCAACCTTGAAAAGTACCTAGGCAAAGGTGTAGAAAAGTGGCTAGCACAAGTGGGGAAGACAACATCATCTCCCAGCATGGTGGTGGGCTAAACCATCTAGCAGGCTTCTTGCTATATAAACAAAGAAACTGAAGGACAAAGGTGATTTTTGGTAGATAACACTGGTGGAGAGAGTACTTCAGAAAACTGATCCAAGCCTGGCATTCATACTTTAAAAACTGTAATAGTTTTTTTAAAAAACCTGTATAAATGAAACACATGTCTCTAAGTGCCAGGTATGAAAAGTTGTGCCCATCCTTGCCTGAGAGAACTCCAAGAGACTTGGGCCTTTACGGAAGTATCTTTTCTGGGAAAAATAGGCTATATAGGGAAGAGCACTTTAACCACCTGGAGAGAGACTGTACTTTTCTCCAAAACTTTTCTAATTTGAACACGATGCCAAACACATTAAAGCGAGAAGTCAGAGACAGGCTCCTGTCACAAGAGGATGCACATCAAAGCAAGCGATGATGCTGTCGCTCGCTCTGCCTGTTGTCCTCGTAGTAAGAGTTGGCCCCTCACCAGGACACACATTTTAGCCAAAACACAGCCTGTGGGGATGGCTGCGGGGCAGCAGCAGGATGGCTTCAGCAGAGTGCTCCAGCCCCCTGGGCCAGCTCTGTGGGCATCTCAGGTACGGAGGGGGAGAGACCAAACCCCTAAAAATCGCTTTTGAACAATCAGGCGTGTGAGCCTCTGATGAGCCGGGGGTTAACAGGGTTTGGGGAGCAAGGAGGAGTTTGCCACCACTGTATTTTCCCCAGTGCCATGGCCGTCTCTGCTGGCTGACTGATGCTGCAGATCACTGAAGAGGGTCTTTAGCACGGGGAGCGCGGCGCTGGCTCCCCGTGTCAGTGTTATCGCTCGCTGTCACATTGCGAGAGAGGAAGCGAGTCTGTGCCACGCACACAGAGAACAAAGCCCTCGCCAAGCCGAGTGAGAGCTACAACTTGTCAGCACGTCTCTCAGCCTGCCGAGGGCCAAACATGAAACACAAAAAAAAAGGCCTGAAATGAGGGGAAAAAGGAAAATAATAGTGCAGCGAGCTCTCAGGCTCAGAAAAGGCTTGCTATAAAACAGCACCTTCGCTCTCTGCCTCTCTCTGTGTTTCTCTGAGTCCTGGCTGCTGATGAAGGGAAGAGATGACTCCCCTTAGCATAGTTACAGTACTGTTGCAGTAATAGGGACCAGAGCCAGGTTCAGATCTGGCTTGCACAGCCCTTCTTTCTCCACACACCCCAAAAAATCATTATTAGCCAAAAAGCATCATTAGTAATGATGAAATCTGAGGTGGAAACAGCCTGTGGAGGGTCATTTTTTACTATATGGACAGTAAAGCTCTAGTGGGTAGAAACACCTTTCTGAGACTTGGACTTTACTCTGAATTAATCAATTAATTTATCCCATTAGTAGGAATGGGATAACAGTTTTTTATATTTGCTGATCTTGCCTTAGCTGTGTTGGTGGGACAAATAATTCTATCACTGCATGGTGTATGTCCGTAATCTTGATTTATACCTAGTAAGATCTTGTTCCAAGAAGCTTTCTAGATTTATACTTACTAATCGTTTGGTCCAGGTGTATCACTTTCTCTTTCAAACACTTTTGACATGGATAATGTGCCATGGCAAGAGAAAAGCAATAGTATGGGCAGCACTGTGCAGGGCTGAAATGAAAGACCAACTTCAGAGCACTTCTGTGAAAAAACAGAGATTAATCTACACAAACTGACTGAAAACAGGAGACAAACTTCATATGGGCTTCATCTTACACTGCCAGTTGTTGTTGATACAGTTGGTAGTATATGCATCCTTCAGGCTCTCTGGTCTAATTAAAATTAGATGAAGCAGAGCACTGTCAGTAGAAAACTACTTGACAAATATTTGTCTTGCTCCCATCATGGCACTGTGCTGCATCTCCTTCTGATGCCCACACTGGTAAGGGATTGAATTCCCCGCTATTAAGACTCACCTGCTGTTAAGGAAAAACAGCATCCAGTTCGACACAATTGTCACTTGCAGGGACCCCCTTCTGCCAGACAAGGTTGTTCAAAGCCAAATCCAAATCCAACCTGGCCTTGGACACGAGTCTTCTGAGTAGACAGAGAGATGATCCATCTCTTGCAGGTGTATAGAAGTCTTTTGTCCCCAGCTCTTCCCTTTTGCTTTCCTCCATGAGCAGAGTCTCGGGTATGAGCTTGAGTGGCACATGTAAGATCAAGCTGTGGTTCAAAGCCAGGATTTTTATCTAACTTTTGATGAGCAAGACAACAAATTCATTAATCCTGAAGGAAAACATGGGGACAATAATGGTCCTTCAGACAGGTCAAGGGCACCCAGCTCTGCTACTTTTACAGAAGCAGAGCCTTCATTCAGTAAGAGTTACCAGGTGGCATTGGGCTGAGCTGAGAAGGATTAAACAAGACTGATGGAAAGGAGGAACTCAGCAAGGAGAAAGACAAGGCAGGATTTGGCCCTGAGCACTCCCATCTTCCTGCATGTGAGAGAAGATACTGGAGAAAAGATCTGCAGTTGCAAGCCACTAATATTTCATAGACATCCACTACAACCAACACCCGTTTGCTGTGATTTCAGACCACAGCAGCCAGGATCAGAACTGTGGGACTGTCCCCACAGGCTCACCAGGGAAGGGCTGACTAAACTGTGTGGATGGGGAGGTGCTGAGCCTTATCCTGACCACGCTCACCCTGAGACCCAGCTGTCCACAGCCCTGCCAGCAGCACCAGTGCCTGCACTAGCCTGCCTCTGCAGCAGGAGGCTGTTTATGAACTAATTCTTTACTGCTGGCATAGCACCCGGCTCGTTTTCACCTTTCTTAAAGGTTAACCTCATTTCCTTCTATTAGTTGGTTTTAGCGAATGCCATTCGGCGCGGCAGTTAAAGAGCTCTGTCAGCGGATGGAAATGACAGTGGCATTTAAAGCCAGCCGGAGCTGAGAGCTGGGGGGTGGGAAGGTGGGTGGAAGAAATAATCTTCAATAAAATGTTTGTAGGGAGATGCTAAGTGACATCAAAGAAAGCAGCCTTGCTTTCCCCAAGAGGAATAATCTTTGGCTTCAGCGTGCTCCGTGGGATGGGTCTCCCCTGAGTTTGAAACCAGCCCAAATGCAGGGAGAAAAAGTGACAGAAGGATGTCCAGAAAGGGCTCTGGACATCCCACCTTTATGGATAACTTCTTTTTGGGTCTAGTTGGCCTTACTTAGTCACAAGTGTGTGCTGAATATTGCTGTCACTGAAGGAAAGTTCCCCTGTGAGTGTGTTGATTATAAATTCTATTGCAAGCCCTGCCTGGCATTTCAGGGCATCCTGTCTGATCCCAATTTTATTGCATTCATTCACTTCTCTGCAGTGCTGTTTTAAAACCTGGGGTGAGACCTGCAGGAAAGTCTTCTGCTCAGAGGAAGGATGAGTTTTGCCTGTGCAGGAGATTTCACAGGGGGTTTGTTTTCTTTTCCTTACTGCAACAGAACGGTGAAAGGAGTGTAAGCAAACAGGATGAACCAGGGAAACACATGCAGACTACCAAACCCTGGCACAGAAAAGGTGTGATGGGTGTAGTCCAGGCTCTTGCTGTCCTTCTGCCCTGTCCTCACCAGATCTCTCCTGGCATGGGTGTTAGACATTGCTCTGCATCAGGGAGAATCTGCAGTACCCAGCAGTGGCAGGGACATCTGAGCAGTGCTTCAGCAAATCAGGACTCTGATCCAAAGCCTGCAAGGCTCTGTGGTACTCTTTTTCATTAACTTCAATAAGCTTCAGCTCTAACCCTGAATCCCCAATGTTTATTTCAAGCACTGGTGTAACATCACTGGAATATAATGTTCCTCCTCAGACACACCTTAGGGTAACAGTTTAAATGAATATGTGGATAAGTCAAGCCAGATTCCGCTGGGTGACATCCTGAAGCAGACCCATGCATTTCCTGGGTCATTTGTCAAGCTGGCCAAAGTATTTCAAAAGGCCAGGTGCCTAGCCCAACGTGTAGTTTTGTAACAGGCAAAGCATTCCCCTGGAAGAGATTCATTTCAGTGAGATTTTTGCCAGGGGACTTTTTTTTTTTTTTTTTAATTAATGCATTGAGTTCTCTTTTCAGGAGGTACAAATCTATCATTTTAATGGGATCTTTTTGATTTAATTTTGTTTCAAGTCTGTATTGTATTAAACCACTAGCTTCCATCCTGAGTTAGACCAAAGGTTTCTCAAGTCCAGCATCCTGTGTTCCAACAGTGCCCATTAGAAACAGTAGGAACATGGCTTTTATGAAGAGTGGTCCTCCCCCTAACACCCTCTGGCTTCCAGCAGACAGAGGTTTAGTGACTAAGATAGATTTTGCATCTGGATATTCATGTTTTATAGCACTGAGTGGACATAAGCACCACTATCTGTCTCATTCGCCTCAGAGCTAATTTATTACTTTTGCATTCAGCAACATCCCATGACAGAAATGTCTTTTATTTATTCATATAGTGTGTGAAAATATACTTTCTTTTGTCTGGCTGAAAACCACAGCCATTCTGCTTTATATATTTTATGTTTTGAGGTTATTAAGACAAAGGCTTTTTATTCCTCTGAGACAATACCCTGTAACATTTCACAACTGAAGAATTTCCGTTTCACAAGAACTTTGGCCTCTCCAATTCAAAGTGGAAGTACATTTTTTGAGACATCAGTATTTCTTATAGAAAAAAATTCCATTTTTCATCCAGTTTCAGTCATTTCATTATATCAGTGTAATTGAGGGTGACAGCAGCAAAAATAATAAATAGCAAAAAAAAACCCCAAAACCAACCAAACGTAAAACTACCAACAATAACAAAAAACCTACTTAGGCACCCTGGGAAGAACCGGCAAGAATGCATTAAAGTTTCATAATAGCAGCTTCTCCCTGCCAGCTGGGCTAGGAGAGTCACAAGGACAGGTTGGGAGGATCAGACACCCCAGCCTAATCACACTGGCACCACGTCATGTGCCTCCACCTCATTGTTCAGCTGCCCACATGCAGGTGTGTTCTATACAGAAGCAGAGTCCCATTCTCACCTTCATTTTTATCAATAAAATCTAACAAATGGGACTTCCGTCCAGTTAGAGCTGAACTGGTTTAGCAAAAGTTATGCTGTCTTTTTAGGTGACCTGCCTTGTGGGGGAAAAAAGTCACTTTTAGGGTGTCCTAGCAGTCAGTGGGATGTCTGCAGGATTAACTGGGTGGATCCTATTGGGGTTCAGGTCTTGTACTCTTCACCTGCAACTGGCCACATGCACTGCATGCCCAGCTCCACTGCTCACATCCACAAGCAAGCCCTTACAGGGTTTCAGCTCTTGCTCCATAAAGCGGGGCAAAATTGCTTTTTTTTCCTCCCAGCCTTCTTATTTTTCTGCTTGCAGTTACAGGCAAGACTATCTCTTTACATGCGCATAAACACAGCCTGGCAAACTCCACTTTTGATTTTAACTAAAGATTCCAGGTACAGCATCAAACAAGTAATGCACAAAACTCTGTGTGAAATACAGCTCCATAACTGAAGTGAACATTAGGCTAAGAGCTGTATGAAGTAGGAAAGGTGTTATTGAGACCTCTGAGACGTGCTGCTTGGATTCCTTTATTATTATTGTTTTCTTTTGCCTTTTCTTCATTTTCTTTGTTTGTAGATGAGGGCATGGAGAGGGAAAAAAAGCCAGGAAGTTTATAAAAGCAATAGAGAAGGGAGTTGAGGCGTTTTGTGGAGATCTTTAATGACATTCTGTATAATTTGAAAGTGGGGAGAAAAGGGGAGAGAGAAAAAGGGAATTAGCAAAAAAACTGGCAAAAGAAAAGTGGAATGTGGAGAGAAGCGTGTGGATGAATTTTAATGCAATCAGAAAGCTGTAATAATGGTAATAAAGGAATATATTCAGACGTCAAGAGAGGGAGAAGGGAACAGGACCCGCAACACCAGAATTTAAATTAGACATAGACGTATAATTCTCTTTTCTTCCCCCCCTCCTTTCTTCAAATGAAGAAAATGGAATTTTTAAGCACAGCAAAGGAGGGATTAACAATTGGCAGGTTTTCAGCCCTTTGTCTTTTGGCGAATCCCATTTAATCACCGTCTTTAATATTAAGGAGGCTGTGGCCGTGCGGGGCTGTCTCAGGCTTGGGGGAAAAGGGATGATATACAGAGGAAAAGAGAGATAACACTTAGGTTCAGGCAATTGTGAGGAAGTGTTTCAATTACCTCCACTGAAGTCTTTAAAAACTGAAGTTTAATTTGATCTGAAATGTCGTCCCAGCTCCTGCAAGAGAAAATATGTCCTTCCCACCCCCCTTCCTGCCTGTGCCCACGCTGTTTCAATAGTCCTCGGTGCTCAAGGCTGGAGTGCTACCACAGATTAATGTCTTGGCCTTCTAGGCTTCTGGAAAGGGTTTCAAAGCTTCGACAGGTCATCAGTGAGATGAGTTTAGGAACTGAAACTTATTTTCCTGACATACCAGTCTTGACACCACTGACCCTGCGGAGTTTGTCAAGAAGCTTCTAAGCCTTGCTCTGAATGGGTGTGAAAACCAAATGGCCCCTCAGGCTCAGCCTCAACCTTGTGTGGCCACAGAGTGAAAAGGGGATGTTACACATAGGAATTAAGATCTGTTAAATTCCCCAGAACCAAAGGCAATAGGAGTGGTATTCAAATCTGAGCTGCCTCTGAAAGATGAGTGCAAAGGCATAAATCAGTGTTCATTTGAGGTGTCATTTGATAGTACAAGACAGTCTTCTCCTTTATCTCCTTTTTCTTCTGGAAATCCATCAAACTGCGCCAAGATAATATTTGTGGATTCACAGGAGGAAGGAGCCTAAACAGTCATGTAAATTCCTGTGAAGTTTAGTCATAGCACAGCTGGGCACATCCATTCTTCCATGCTGGGTCTCCTTAGGTGCTTTCTCCCAAGAATGTTTCCAGGGTTGTTCCTGGGAAATGGGAACTGTAAGAACAGGCTGCCAACAGCTATGGAAAGAGGTCTAATTTTACCATTTTTTCATGATTGAAAGGTTGATTTAAATTCAGATATTCTTCCTGTTGTGGCAGGATTGTGAAAAGAAAGTGTGCGTTTAGGCTATAGGTTGAGTTTAGAAAGACCAGATTCTGACTCCCAAGTCTTTTCCTAAAAGGCATTGCCTCAGGAACAATTCTCAAAAATATTCCAGTTGTGTGTTTCAGACAACGACTAAGAAGAATCATGAGCAGTGAGGCACAGTTCAGAGGCAGAGGCTTTATGCTTTGCCTGGCACGGGGTTTCAGGCTTTTCTCACCAGCAGCTTTCCAAAGCAAAGGCTACAAATAAAATGGATCTTTTCAAGTTGTTTTCCCAGCTCAATATCAAACACCATAAAACCTGTCACTTGAGATCTGCACAGGGAATCTGCACAGGCAATCTTGGCAACGGACACTTGTGATGGTGCTGTTCAGCAAGTCAGAACTACAGATATTTGTCTTGGGGTTATAATATTTGCAGCTGTACAAGAAGAGTCTGCTGCTGGGATCTTTTAGGCTATGTCTTCATGGCAGGGTTTGTTTAGCCCATGGCCAAAGTTCCATGTGCACAGAGGAAGCCGGAGTGTGTTTTCATCTCAGCTGCCCAGATGAGGCTCTCGATTTGTGGTTGGGTTTCACTTCAGTGCTGGTGCACAGAGGGCGTTGCTCCTGCAGCACAGACCAGGCAAACCCAAGCTACACCCACCCTCCTGCTCTAAAGAGTACCCTCCATCTCCTTCCATTGTTCATCATGGCTCTGCACTTTTTCCATCCTGCTCCTACCCTTGCTCTCCCAGACAACACCTGGATGGGGTTTACAGCTGCTGCACATCAAGGACCTCTCCCAATTCCCTGTACAGCAGGTCTTCTCTCAGGAAGGAAGGACTGTAACATAGACTAGGACACTGAAAGAAGAGAATAGGTCTAGTCATGTTTAATCAAAAAAACATCATCTTAGACATTAGGTTCAACATCTGGCAACAAGTTAATTTTCCTTCCAGTTTCTCACAGGGCCAACAGCAGCCAACGCCTGTGTTCTTTTGGACACAAGCACCTTGGTCAGGGTGTCATTGTCTTTAGGGATCACACTACATGAAAACCTCTCCCTGTAAGATAACTTCAAGATTCACAGTCATTGAAATTTACCAAAGTAGACTTTTATTGAGGACTAAACCCTGCCTTGACTTACCCTCACACTCTTGTGTGAAAAGGAGTAGGGAAAGCTCCAGCCACTTAAATCTGATAGAAGCCATTGCAGGGTTCAGCTGTAGTCCTGACTCCCAGCCTGCCAGGTACATTTCACTATTTCTGCCAGGCTACCTGTGCTCCTGGAGTATGACAAACCTCACCAATGCCCAGTTTTGCCAGCTGCAAACACCAAATTATTCTTTTTGCAGATGGGGAAACTGAGGCTGCCTTTTTCACTGGGTAACTTACATAGCCCATATTTCCATTGAGGCCACTGTCCGTGGCAGAGATATAAGTATTTAATAACAGTAACTGCACAGTCATCCATCTCTTTGGTACCAGGAATAATAAATCACTCTAACAGAAAAGTGGTTTTGCTTTCCCTAGTTTCCAAAGCACGGCTTAAGATGGGACTCAGGAGTCCCAAAAACCAGTCTGAAACATACAGGAAAGAGCTTCAGCCAAGCTCCTGAATATCCTCATGGATATTCACTCTTCCATAACTGGATCAGGAATGATTTCCACTCTTTCCCAAAGCAAGATCTAGGTTCTATCTATTGAAAATTGTTTGTGGCATGTTGAAAATAAGCAGAAGGAAGAAGTTCCTGACTCAGTGCGTGCTTAAGCTGGAGAATGTCTTGCTGCAGGATGTGCTGGATGCTCGCAAGCACACACGGGTTCAAAAGTCCACTGAACAATTACATCAAAGAGAGACACTTCAGAAACTACTATGAACATATGAAAAAAAAAAAAAAAAACCAAAACCAAAACAAAAAAAAAAGTAAAAAACCAAACCAAAAAACCAAACCAAAACAAACAAACAAAAACAAAACCACCACACTGCAGACTCCAGAATTCCCTGAATTGCAGAGCACTTAATTCTAGGAAAATATTTGGGGGGATCAACAAAATTCCCCATTCTTTTACTCTTCCCTAGGCATCCAAACTGGCTGTTGCCAGAGACAGCAAACAGAATCAGACAGACCCTGTGTTTCTTGTTCAGCTGCTCTTTCACTCTGTTTACAGGATCCATGTCCAAGTCAAGGCTCAGGGTGCAGCCAAGCAATTAAGTAGGAGAAATCCTTCAAACTAAGTTTTTGACATGCAACAGTGGAGAGTAGCGCACCTGTGGGATGAAGCTTCCTTCTTTGCATGGGAGAATTACGCTCCCACACCTGGGCTTATATTCATTTGCGCTTGTCCCCATCACACAGCTGTTCAGATTAGTGTTATTCTCTCTAGCCCGGGTGTCTCAAAGCCTCTGTCTCCAGCAGTTGGAGACCAGCAGCTGTGCAATCATATCTGCTAACGTATGGGATATAAAGGATCTGTTAAGTAAAACCAAACCAGGGAGGGAGGAGGGGGAGAGATCAGCGCAAAGAAATCAGTCCTGCTAAGATGTGATTAGGGATGCCCCACAACATCCAGCTGCAAGGAAGAGGTGAACTCAGCAAACATGTTAAAGCCTGCAGCAGAATTAGCCCCTTGAGGGTGTTGTTTGATATGGGGAGGAGGAGGGAAAAGGGGCCAAATAGGAGCTGCAGGTGGAAGGAGGGTTTGTTTGCTATTCTTTGGAGTTAGGTAGCACGATGCTTCTGTTGTTCGGGTTTCTGAATCTTGTTGGATTTTTCCCCCATCCTAATTTTTGAAGCACCTCTATTTTACAAGGTTCATGTATTTTCCAGCAAGGTACTACGGAGAAGATAATTAGCTAATTTACAATTAGCTACAACAGTATTCATAATCACTTCCCCTGTGGAAAGGGTGGTAATCATCATCACGTAGCTGTAGGACTGCTGTGAAAATGGCAATAGGAGTGTGAAACCCAGGCCCTGGGAAATGCCCTGCTTTTAGCCTATTGATCACCTGATTAGCACAGGTTAAGGGGAGTGTTGGGGCACTCTGGATCAAGAGAATGACAGGTCTGAGCTTGCAGATTTGAGTTCAGCACCCAAACCAAACTTTCATAACATTCAGGGCATCTGAAGCCTACCCTTCTTCTTTCAAGCTCCTTCTTTCTTCTTGGACCTGTGGAGGGTTCCTTGGTCATGACCATCTGAAAGAAACCCAGGTCTATAGCTCTTTTTCACCACTGTGACTTTGGCAAATGCCTGATTCCACCGTTGGGAGTTCTAGGGGATGAAAGGCTGGACATGAGTCAGCAATGGGGTCCTGTAGTCCAAAACCAGCCTTGTCCTGAGCTGCATCAAAGGAAAGTTGAGGCAGGTGGTTCTGTCTCTCTATTCCATTTTTTGTGAGGCTGTTTTTGTATTTTTGAGACTGCTACACCCAGCTCTGGGCCCCTGCCATAATAAGGGTGTGGAGCTGTTGTGGAGTATCCAGAGGAGGCTGCACACAGGGGGCTGGAGCAACACTGCTATGAGGACAGGCTGAGAGAAGAGAAGACTTCAGGCAGACCTTATTGGGGTCTTTAAATACTTTAGTATGCTTATGAGATGTGGGGACAGACTTCTGAATATCGCCAGTACCAACAGGATAAGGGCTCCTGCTTATCAAACAAAAAAGAGCACATTCACTCTAGATACAAGGAATATTTGTACACCAAGAAGTTGGTGAAACTCTGGCATAGGGGAGTTTCTCGTTCCTGAAAACTTTCAAGATCTGTTGGGCAAGTCTCTGAGCAACCTGCTCTAGCTGAGCACGTCCCTCCTCACTTGCAGGGGCAAGTGGACCCTTTAAAGGTCCCTCCCAACCCAAACCACCCTGATTCTGCGCATGTCAGGAACACTCTCAGTGCTATCCCCTCTTCCTTCTCTGCCAAGGACAAATCAGGAGAGTGGGCAAGCAATATCAGCTCTGCTTCCTGCATTCTCTCTGTTAAATGTGCCACTTGGTCCTGTGCACCAGCTTTTCTTCTTACCCACACCTGCATAGAAAACTTCTCTAGTTGCTTGTTTGTTGTGTCATGGTGCCAAGGAGATAAACTAAACTCCTTCCCATGGTGCCAGCACCAAGGCACTGCAGCTGCTCCCCCTCTGTGTATGCAAGCATGTTTGGGAAGGAGAGGAACAGCAGCAGGCACAAATAGTTATTATCTATACAAATTAGCCTGGGACACAGAGATGGTGAATCTGTGCCTCTTTATTTCCGAGGCCTCGGAAGTTCTAGATGGTAAAGCCTGTTTGTGCTTTCCTGATACAAGGATTCAACCTCTTCGTTTCGCATGAGGAATACAAGAACACAAGTGTATTTATATACTCTTATCTAAATGTACCCCCACGCACACACATACATTAGCGAGAGCTATCTGGATAAACACAATCCTGTGTCATGTCTCCCTGCGAGTGACCCTAATTTTCCCCCAGTCCCTCCACAATTGCTGTGATTCTTGTTCTTGTCCTCTTGCTCCACAGAGGGTCAAACATCCTGCATCTCATTGTCCCTTCTGTCTCTTTAATTAGTGCCCGTCCTCCCCCCTCTCCCCCTCGCTCCAGTGTCCCCCCTTCCCATCTCCTTTCAGCACTTGGTTTGCAGCACTCTGTTATTTCACCTTTCACGTGCGCCGCCTCCTGCCTCCTTCACCGGGCCCATCAGACGCCTCTGCCTTACACTCATCATGGAAACATAACATTTAAATACAAATAGAACAGGGAATAATTTAACCCCTATTTGCACCGGGGAAGGTGCCAAGGCTGCATATAAACACTGCAGGGAAGTCTGTAGATGTTGTATGTTTATTTGACAAGTTGCGTTTCTCCACCACGGTGCCTCTCAGCCAGATTTTCCTGACAGGCACGAGCCTCCACTCCTGGCAGAGTGGTCAAGAAGAGGGAAGCCTGGTTCCGCAGAGAAAATGGAAATGTGACCAAATTGGAAATGTGACCAAAGGGACATCTCTGGGAACCCTGATTTGCCACTGCAGTGGTCTTTTTCTCCCTTCTTGTCCTCCTGCGAGGATCTGGAAGTGCTACCTTCTGTCACTGCTGTGATTTATTTGTGGCAAAATGGGGCAGCCTTGAGCAGATCCTAATTTTCAGTATCAGAATTAACCAGCAAAAACCTCTCCTTTGTGCCAACACACACATAAATATCCAGCCATGTTCCATGGCAAAGGGGGCACAATGGACTCAGCTTGTAGAAAAAGACTGATAATGGAATGTACAATAATGAGGGAAGACAAAAACATGAGGCTCACATGGACACCATACTCAGTTGCAATGTTGCGCTGCTCATAGTGGCACCAATTTAGAGATGTTGCTGCAGCAAGGTTAGTGGAGAGTCATCACATGAGACAGAAACTGTAATTGTGACTTGGGAGAATGTACTAGACAGAAATTTGGACAGGTTGTTCCTCACAAAACAAAAGGGAAGATGCTCAGATATGAATGAATACTTGATGTACAGACATGTGTGGCCTTGGGGAGGCTACATGGAATAGGCCTCTTTCATCACACCTGTTCTTAGACACACTGAGTAAGCTCACTGTCTTCATTCTCCTCATGGGGAGGAGATGGAGGATGCTCCTCCTGGGTGCCCATCTCCATTGAGCAAGGCTGTGTGGTGCTGCAAGGTACAGCTGCCTCTCTGTGGCCACAAGCCAGTTTAGGTTGGAGCACGAGGTCATGTCCACAGATCATGGGCTCATTCCTGGCTACTTTGCGTCTTTCCCTTCTGCCCTGGACAGTGATACTTCTGTTCTCCTTGACTGAGTGTTCACTTTGGTCTGGGACCCATGTCTTAGGAAGTCTGGTCTGAAGACTTTTTGCCCCACAATGCCACAGTCTGAAATGGCATTGAGCACTGAGCCTGGCAGTGGAGGAGATAGGGGACTGAGTCTGCCCAGTGCTCTGAAATTTAGGTGTGGAGCCTGAGACACATGTAGTGGGAAAACAATGTCTCACTGAAAAAGGAGGAAGCATGTGACTCAGGATGGTGATATATATGGATTATTTTTGGTAGAGACAGGCCCTACAGGCAGGAAAAGCTTAGGGACAGCATCATCTAGAGCTGCTCCAGGCTCATGTGCAGCCAAAGACTCAGAGTTTTGTAGGATGTAGCACCCTCAAATCTCACTAGAGGACCCTGGAAACACTTGGTGAGGAGCACCAGTGGTGTGCACATGTGGTCAAGACACATCTTGATGACATCAGCACATCCCCTCTTAGTCACAGACATCTTTTATGAAAAATCTTTTTCTTAGGATTTTTTCTCCTGAGAAGCTGAGAGGCCTCAGGAACAAAATGTAAACAATGGTTATCTGCTGCTGTGGAATGCAACAAGTAGGTCTTTTATTGGCCCATGTTAAGTGTTTGTAATTAATGGCCAATCACAGCCTAGCTAGCTCGGACAGAGAGCCGAGCCACAAACCTTTGTTATCATTCCTTCCTATTCTTTTGCTAGTTAGCCTTCTGATGAAATCCTTTCTTCTATTCTTTTAGTATACTTTTAATGTAATGTATATTATAAAATAAAAAAATCAAGGCTTCTGAAACATGGAGTCAGATCCTCATGTCTTCCCTCATCCAAGAAATCCTGTGAACATCGTCACACCTCTTCATTTTATTCTTGCAAACTCATGGCCCTTTTTTGACATATTTAAAAAACAGAAATTTTCGTGAAGCTTGGCATGCCAGTGTTTTGTCCAGGATGTGGAAGACTATTGTATGATGATGCCCAGAGTGTAAGAGGCTCATAAAAGACCATTAGAGGAAAAACTCATCAGCCAAGACCTGGAACACATTGAATGATCCCTTCTGCTGGACTCTTCCCTCTCTTTTTCTACTCAGGATATGAGTGTTGTTAAAACACAGTGTTGAGTTCCCTGAAAGAGTTGGGATGTGAGAGGCAAATGCAGCACTTTGTTATAGAAACTACTGAAAGTAAAAAAAACTTGTTAAATCAACTCATTTTTTTATCAGTCTAGAGTGTGATTGTGTAAAGTTCTGGGATGGCAGATATAACAAACGATTCGCCAGACTACACAGGGTGATGTTTTTCAGGAGGGAGACAGGGTGCTGGTTTGGAGATGGGGTTGGAGGTGATGTCCAAGCAGTGGCTGTCCATGGGGATCCCCTTCACACCATCTCCCCTGGAGCAGCAGCAGCTCCTGGGGAAGGTGATGCCCCCCTTTGACAGAGCCTGCCCCTGATGGTCAGATGCCCATCCCATGGGCAGCTCACCAAAGCGCCACATCACCTGCCAGCCACTGCAGACCCAGTGCACTGCAAAGATGTGGGGTGGGGGATGTAAAAATAATAATTTGAGCAGTTCCTAAAACACCTGGTTTCAGCTTTGCATAAACTAGACCAGACAAGGCAGTTTCAGGCCAGTTCCACACTAGAGAGTTTTGCTGACAGAGGAGGGATGTGATTTTTTTTTTAATGATACATTTATATTAGCAAAAAGTCTGGTGAAAACAGTTACACAGCTAGAAGAGTGCTTTTGCTGATGCAGCTTATTTGAAACAGGGGAAGCTGTACAAAGTACAATATAAGGCTCTTCTGTTGTGCTGGAAGCATTTAACAGGCACAAAGTTTCTCGACAAAACCTTTTGCCAATCATGTTCCTAGCTCCTTCCAGCTCATCTGCCCCCTTCCTAAAATATCTTGCAGGAATCTGGTCCCATTTGCTAGGCAGGTTTTCTTCCAACATCTGGGAAACCTTTGGACTTTGCACTGGTCTCGTTTCCTAAGGCTCTATAACGCCCTAGACTGAAAGATGCTCCCCAGTGCACACCATGAACTTCACCAGCTCTTCTCTGAGGCTTGTACCTCACATCTTGGAGTCTCTTTTGCAGGACACTTAGGCAATTGGGAAAACAAGCCTTTCACATGTCCAAACCACCTTCTTGTGAGGTGGGGACAACCTACAAACTGTGTCGTGTTAGGTGTGGCTCTGTGCACCAATACAATCTGAACTTTTTGTTGCCAGCAAAGACCTCCAAACACCTCTCTGCATAATAAATTCCAACATAAAGTAGGAATATTCTTTACTTTAACAGGTCTATCAGAAGGCCATTTCTGTTTTTCTCACCTATCAGAGGTGTACCTGTATCTTCCTAAACCTATTTTTCCTACCAGTTCAGCAACCTAGCTGAAGGCAACATAATTCCTGCTTTTCTGTGGGCAGTACACTTTTCATTGTTGTGGATAACTCGACTGCAGGGTTGAAAGCTCCTAATATCCTCATTCAATAGCCACTGCATGAAAAATTATTCACATCCAAGGCTGTAAAGTAATTTGCCAATGTGCAGGTGCATCTTGGAGAGGGGAATTTTGATCAAACACTGGTTTGAAGCAGAACAGATTGCCTACTCCAGTGATTTCTCAGTGAACAAAAGTGACATGAATTGCCCAATTAGTCAGCAGAAAAGGGTTATTGCAAACCAGTGTTTTGTTCAGCTTTAGGTTAACCTGTACACTAAAAAAAATAAATTAAATTTTAAAAAATTATTTCGATATTTACATATATTTATTCAAATTAGTTACATCTGCTCAGTAATGTGCTCTGAAAAAACCCTCTTGGTTCACACATTTACATAGTGTTTAATGAATCATAAATAAGACATTTATGAATCATGTGCAAATGGCCTGTTTACATACACGATGTAAACTATGTAAATTTCCTTTTTTTTCTTGGTGTAATGGTAGTAGTCTTTGAACAGAAACCTGATTGAGAGGTATCATTCAGCCCCCTCTGAGATCCTTCTGACAATCTTATTTTTTTCACCATTACTTTCCGGAGGTGTCCCATGGAGATCCCCAAACTTGGTTTAAGGCCAAGTATAAATCATAGAATCATTTGGGTTGGGAGGGGCCCTGAAGATCATCCAGTTCCAATTCCTGCTCTGTGCTGGCTCCAGCAGGTCCCTGTGGTTCCTGTGCTGGGAGCCCAGGGCTGGATGCAGGGCTCCAGGTGGGTCTCAGCAGAGCAGAGCAGAGGGGCAGAATCCCCTCCCTGCCCTGCTGCCCACGGGGCTCTGGGTGCAGCCCAGGACACGTTTGGTCCTGTGAGTGCACAGTGCTGGGTCACCCTGAGCATCCTTGTTCAAAACACAATTATCCACTAGCAGAAAACATCCTGCTTTGGCATGAAATACCACCTGCCTGAGCTATCTCATATATTAACAATCGTATAAGTTAACTTTATATTTCAAAAAACAATTTAAGTTTCAAAAACTTTGGGCTTATTTCAAATGAACTTTATAAATATATTAAAAATCTCATCCAAACTTGTAGATACATGTCTCTGAGTGGGCATGAATGACAAATCTCCAGTTTACAGGCTGTGACTTCCGTTATATCCTGATTTTAAAAAGCTTATGTTTAACATTTTTTTCCTGCAACTTATTTAGTATTGCGAGGGCTACTAACTTATGTTATTTTTCATTTGGACTTGGTTCCAATATACTATATTTATCACATTCCTCTTGGATTGCAGTCTGAGCAATGTTGTCATTTCAGTTACTGCAAACTGACTGCAAAAATTGATCAGAAGAAGTTGATTTGGAAGACTTTGGTGCCTAGGTTTTAAGAGGCAGATAAAGATTTTATAAACAACCGAACAATTTTTGTTTGTTGTTTGGTGGTTTGGTTTTTCCAAAATTTGCTGGATTATTTCCAAGTACTCATGTGAAGTCAGAGGCTGTTAAGTTTTTTCGAGCCGGTCACCCGAAAAGACTATCAGCTTCTGAGGTGTGTTGCCTCGGTGAAGTGACTGCTTGTGTTGCATGTGGTACTGAGCCATCTTGGCTTTCACACCCCTCCTGAAATATGGTAAGCATCTCTTTATTTTGTTCCAGAAGACAGAAAACTCTTTGTGGGCATGCTCAATAAGCAGCAGTCGGAAGACGATGTGCGCAGGCTATTCGAGGCGTTTGGCAACATCGAGGAGTGCACGATCCTCCGGGGACCCGATGGCAACAGCAAAGGTAAGGCATGCCTCGTGCTGTACCCTGCTCTTCGTGTATATATCATTTTCTGGTGTGACAAACCGTATCATGCAGCCCCCAGAACAGCTCCTCTTACTTTAGGAGGGGGCACGTTTTTACTCTGCTGGTCGCTCTCTGCTTGTGCGTCAGAAGAAAACACTGATCACGTTGTGAAACACTCATCTCCAGTGGGCTGTGGGTCACCACATGCAAACTCATGCCTCCCCTCTGAACAAGGCCTTTACATTCACTCCAGATGTGCTCTCCCCACCCTGTTGAACAGGATGGCTCTTTCTTTAAAAGTGCCAATATTGATACTTTAAATTTTGGCTCACCGTCTCCATCATCGCCTCTGTTTGTCTCTCATCCACCAGCCCCAGGTCTTTCCCTTCTTCACCTGCTCTTTGTATGGGCTCATACCAGCCAGTGATTGCAGCTGCAAGGGTACAGGTGCCAGTTTAAATATTACACTCATTTACTGTTTGAAACACGCAAATATTTCATTGAAAAACATTGAGGTTCCTTTCCTCCCTCTGCCACTTTTTTACCTGAATGGCACAAAAGATCTTCTGCTACAGCCCAGGAATGAGCATGAGGCTTCTTTCTGGTGCAGGAAGGTTATCTTTTTCCCCAAAAGTCTCTAGACAAAGTAACTTCAATATGAATAGGAAACCCTCTCCTCCTGGCCATTAATGTGTCCATTAAAAATTGATCTGCACATAATATAGCATAAAATGTGTGGGTATGTGCAACACCAGAGAAGAGGCCAGTCTTCACACAGTTCTTATCTCACTGGATATTTTGACAAGGTACAACATCAACCAGCACATTTTTGCAACTATGTCTTTCTCCAGTGCATCACTGCGATTTGGATTTTTTGCAAAATCCAAATTTTTTGCAAAAAATCCAAATCACAGTGATGCACTGGAGAAAGACATTGTTATTCCATAAAATCACTGGTGGCCAAAAAAATTACTTTACACCAGCCTCATAGCTGTTCAACACACATTAGCACAGATCAGCCTTCTTGATATAAATGGCTGAAAATAAGCTGTGGGCACCTTTTTTCAGTTTTGGGTTCACTTCATTTCCACCACACCCAAAGATAGGAGCTGGCCCACAGGGAAGTAGTAGGCTAGGATGTCCTAGAGAAGCTCCAGCCATCATAACAGCAGACAGTTAAGCATGTCATTCACTGAACAAATCAGTAAACTGGGAAAAAGCAAAAAAAACCATGTCAGGCTGCTTCCACCTGGAATGAAATTTAATGACAAAGGAGTTAAACAGAGTAATAATAAAGGCAATAAAGTCTGAGTTCTGTGAGAAACAAATTCCAGAGGACATCCAACCCATGGACTTGTCTTCATACTTGCTCTATCTTTTTTTTTTTTTTCCTTCTAAAACAATTTCATTATAAGACAGAATCTGAGTGGCAGCTCCATATTGCTAACCAGTTTAATTATTAGTGCTAGCAGACTGCAGTCTCAGGCTGACGTTTCACTGAGCTGTTCAGGATCAATACTGAGCCTTGACAGAGTTAATATTACCAGCTTCCATTTGCTGGTGCTATTTACTGAGAATGTGAAGCTCCTAATTTACACACACACGGTTTCGTGCATGCACACATGCACACAGAGCAGTCAATCCAATGGAAAACTTAAGGCTAGTGCCCTTATCTTAGGAGACAGTCAGGCAAGCCACAACTCCCACAAAGTTATTCCCAGTCTGTAATGTTTTCCATCTGCTAGAAACCAATATGTGACACACATTGCTTGTGAGCTACTTATTTTGGGCAAAACCCATAAGGCTTAAATTCTACGTAAGTTGAGATTTAAGCAGATTGTCTAAATTCCAGATAGCAGTCAGATCCCATGCACTTAAATCCTGCCCAGCCCACCAGGTATCCCTGTGGTGAGCCTCTACACCCTTCAGGTAGCTCAGTGCAAGCACTGCTCTCAGAAGCTGGGTAGCAGCTCCCCAGTTTAATCCCATTCCAGGCCAGGCATAGCCAAAAAGCTGCCTAAGCCTTTCCTGAAGCTGTGGGTGCTCTCCTGAGCCATGGGCCATGGCCTTCAGGGTCTGCAGAAATACCTCCTGCATGGCCTTCAGGGTCTGCAGAAATACCTCCTGCATGAGTTGCAGTGCTAGGAAGGGTGGCTGGAGCAGGTAAGCAAGTGGCAGAAGAGCTGGGACTGAGGAATTTCTCACCCTGAAGGGGAATGCAGCACCCTGGGAGAGGATGGAGTGCTTCTGCACCACTCCAGGTGAAGCTCATGAGGGTGCCGGCAGGAGTACTCAGGTGAGGGACCTGAAGTGGATGCAGAAGGACCCACAGCGTTTTCATTGCTGCTGCTCTCTGTGCAGCTATTCTTTTTCCCTTCCTTTTTTTTCCCCATTCAGCAGCCTGCCTCAATAACTCAAAAAGTAAGAACTTCCACCAGCACCTTCCCCAAGAAGAGCCTTACCCTGTGCAATTACAATCCTAGGGCCTGATTCTGCAGCCTCCTCCAAGCTGACAAAACAATCAGGGCAGCCCCTTCCAGCCCTAGCCTGGAAGCAAAGGAACAAGAAAACCTTAAGCACATGTATCACCCTGTTCAGCAGAGGTTATATCTCTGTGTGTGTCAAAATCCTTTCACACTCCAGAGCTGCTCCTGTCAGAAGGACACCATTGTTCTGAGGAGAGTGACATGACTCACATCCTCAGCTCACCCGCTCCTGGAGGCAGCTCTGGTGACAATGGCAAGGAAGATTATGTACACTTCTGGTGCTGGGTACAGAAGCCATCTGATTGAATGCACAAACAAAAAGGACAAAATGCTGGGATCTGTGCTATTGCCTTGCCATTTGCACCAGTAAAAGCTGAGTTTTCACTCATCCTGCTACCTCAAAACCTACTGGAAGCAGTTAATAGAAAGCAGTAGGAGGGATCCCATTAGCATCCTGAGCATTAAACAAGATAAATGCCTGCTACTCCCTTTATTCCCACCTTTATCCAGCTCCACTGATCCATCAGGACCCTCAGCACAGGGGTGAATTTCACCTGACAAGAGTGAAGCCTTCAACATGACAGCAGCACCACAGCCAAAAATCCTGCTCTAAATTAAATTGGTGACTGGAACAGGAAAGCTTTTGTATATTTGCTAATCAGCATCTTCTTTTTAGAGGCAGAAAGTACAAAAGAATCTCTGCAAATAATTAAACACCCTAATTCTGGATTATCTCTGATTAATGAAGAGGAAGACGCAGTATCTCAGGAGCCTGGGAATGCTGGGCTGGGATTATGTCATAATTGATCCCTATTGTTTCCAGCTGAAGTTTATCTATCTCATTTTCTCATGATTGTCTCTTCTCAGCTCCTTATAAATTAGATCCAACTATTAGCAATAATCATTGGGCTTTTCCTGAAATACAGCCTGAGTGCAGTGTTGGGAGGGTGATGCAAAGTGAACGGCCCTCAAAGTGAACTGTTAGATATTTTATTTGTGTATATTATTTTTAGAAGAGGCTATCACTGCTTTCTTCAATCTCACTTCAATCAGCCTGCAGTGATGATTTTAGGGACCTTTGGGGTTCATTCTTCTACTTTGCATCTCTTCTAATTCCACCCTGTGCTGTAGGGATCCAAAGGGGTGTGAAGACTTTCTAAACTTGCTGCAAAGGGGCTGGAGAGCCATCCCACTGTCAGGACTGGCATCCTGTGCCCTGCAATCTGCAGCCCTTCAGGGAAACTGAGAGGGCTTTGCAAATTGATTAAAAGCTCAAAAGTCCTTGGTAGTAATAGAAGGGGATGGAAGCCAAAACTTCTCAGATCTCTCCCAATCTGTTCCAGAAACTGCCTTAGCATATGGAAATTACCCTTCCATCTCTGAGTCAGTTTGCTTGTAGCTGGGAGTGTTGGCAATACTTTCCCCCACCCTAGAAGTGCATGTAACCCTTTGAAGTGTTGATCATTTCTGCACTCTAGCGCACACCCATAAATGCACCTTTCTGCCCTAAAACCTTATGTAAGAGTTTGGTGTGAGATTCCCCACACAGCAATACAGGCCAGAGAAACACTGCCCACATTTCTCTAATGTCCAGAAGAGAACACCTACACAGGCACTGACTTTGCAGCTATGAAAAACTTAAGATTCAAGTTTCAGTGGTGGCAGGATGGTAATCAACACATGGGTACCTCTCCCACCCCTGCTACTTCACCAGAAGGTGTCTCATGCTTTGCCAGACCTAAGTGGCTTGGAGCCAAGACAGGCTCTGGGCAGTCTGTCACAGAGCTCTACCAAGCAGTGATATCATAAGGTACCTTGTGGGCTTGGAGTAACTCAAATACCTTCTGTACATTTGTCCTGTGCTTGCTTGTGTCAAGAGTGTGCAGCTTTCCAGTGACTTGCACATGATTCCATGCTGTTTCTCACAACCACAGAGGGAGGAACACTCATCATTAGGTCTAATATCAATAAAAGAAACAGCTTTTTCGCTCAACAAATTGCAAAGCTGTGCAAGATTCTGCCATGGAAAGCTGTGGATGTCAAAACATGACTGGATTCAAGATGTTCTTGCTAAGTTTGTGTCTGTCAGTACTTGTTACAAGTAATGCGGGAATTCTGGAAGCAGCTTAGCCCTAAGAGGTCCTCAGGCTGCTGATGTCTGGACTCTGGGAAAGGACCAGGACTGTGACGGTGTTCACAGGGGTTCCTGGATGAGGGAAGAGACGAGCATCTGACTCTATGTTTGAGAAGGCTTGATTTATTATTTTATAATATACATTACTTTAAAACTATTCTAAAAGAATAGAAGAAAAAGATATTATCAGAAGGCTAGCTAAGCTAAGAATAGAAAGGAGTGATAACAAAGGTTTGTGGCTTGGGCTCTGTGTCCAAGCCAGCTGACTGTGATTGGCCATTAATTACAAACAACCACATGAGACCAATCACAGGTGCACCTGTTGCATTCCACAGCAGCACATAATCAATGTTTACATTTTGTTCCTGAGGCCTCTCAGCTTCTCAGGAGGAAAAATCCTCAGGAAAGGATTTTTCATGAAAAGATGTCTGCAACACAGGACACATTTTTTTTTTTTTTTTGTTTTACCTTCTTCACAACCACATTATCAGTCAGTTCTGAGGACAGGACACTTAGCTAGATGGAATTTCATGGTACCCACGCAAACTTTCTTACGCTTTTCTTTTTCCTCTTCCAGGGTGTGCATTTGTGAAATACTCTTCACATGCAGAGGCCCAGGCTGCCATCAACGCCTTGCATGGCAGCCAGACAATGCCGGTGAGTAGCTCTGTCACACGGGCAAGTGAGAATTGGGCCAGCCCTGGCTGCCCTGGGGCCTGATTGAGGAGGAGAAATTATTTACCTGTGCTCTGCAACTCATCATCCAGGCCCAGGGCCTTGGGTGTGCTTAACTCAGCAGAGGAAAGGCTGGGATGGCAGTGTCATTCCTCACTGGCACAGAACCCCAATGGGTGCTGTGTTCTGTCACCAGCAGTTTTGATGGCCTGAAAAAAAGACACATGGTTCACACATGCCAAAAAGTTTGGGTCAGACTCGCCATGGGCACAACCTCTCAATTTTCAGAGGGATGAATCAAGTAAAAACCAGTGTCTAATGTTTTTTTTTTTTTCATTTTCCCTGCTCTGAGAGTGCCTGTCTCTAGGCAAAGGATAAAGAACTTTTTGCCAGCTCTCAGCAGAGAGAAGCGTGTTCACATCATGGTAGTAGGGGCTAGAGAAATAACATAACAGTGATGGGTGCCTGTCTCTGTTACCAAAACAGTACCAACCTGGGCATAAGTCTGGTCCCCTTCACCTGCCCCTTGAAAGGTGTCAGACCTTGGTTTCAGACCAATTACTGGATCTTCCAGGAAATATCTGAGGGATCAGTCCACTTGCACAAATTTCTAATCATATGGGGTTTCAAGACTGATTATTCAATAAAACAGAAATGGGGTTGTATTTCCATGCAAATAGATATCCGTGCACCACCATGAGACAGAGAAGGATATAAGGCATTCCACTGTCAGTAGGAGAAGAAAATCTGGAACAAATTGTTTTGGTTTATTATAATAGTGTATTATTTTTATTACTAATTATTCACAGTGTAAATCATGGAAGGCTAAGAAGCATGTTGACAACTTGGAAAGGATACAAGAAAGCTCAATTAAAAATATTTGAGAGTGTAAAATCTCCCTTTCAGTAAGAGACTCTAATGTAAATTCATGAATTTATCCAAATAAGTTTAAAGTGGGCCCGACAGATTTTCTCTAGATCTGTGCAGGGATGAAAAAGGAAAATTCTTTACAAGCAAAAAGGTTTCTAAAACTAGCAAACTATCAAGATCTCATTTTTTGGAACCCCATCTTAGACAAATCAGTTTAAAAATGGTACATGTTTACCAGTGATGGTACTAAAAATGTCTCCTCAAATATGGGGTCTCCATTTTTTGAAGTACTTAAATACTTTTAAGAGTCTCTTCCTAAAAGGCTCTTCTAAAAGAAACCAGACATTGGGTTTGATGCTGACATCCCATACTGATATATTATGGATGTCTTTCCTGAGACAGGTTAAAGAGGAACTTTTAGTGACATTCTTTCAAACTTTGACCCAAAGTGATAGTCTATAAGCTGACATCAAGAATTTCAATTCAGTAGGGTGTGGTACCACAAAAAGGTTTAGTAAAAAGTCAGCCCTCATCCCAAAAACCCTGCAAATTCCTGTGACAAAGGCAAAAGGCAGACATGAAAAAACAGACAAAACCCAAGGAGAGTTAAAGATTTTGTCTTGATATAGTATACCCAAAATATCATTATTCCTCCCCAGGCCTTTCCCTTCCTACTTTCCCAACACTTTGGATTAGAAAAACATACTCATCTCACAGCCACCTGGGAACAATTTATGACTCCATCCTGGTGGTATCACCTGAGCTTAGGATATACAAAACACCTGAGAATTTGGTCACTTCATGGATCAATTTTATGGGACCATTTGTCCTCTTGACTTATCTGACTCAAACACCTGTTATAGAAACATTCTAAAATAACCAGAGCTGGGCATCTGAAAAAACAACACAATTTATCCTTTATTAGATGGCCATCCCAAACTCAGAATCAAGTTCCCACAGCTTCACAAGTTTCCATGGATTGGCTGAACCTCACAGTACATAGTTCACAGAAAAAACAAGGAGGAAATTAATTTCATTATAAGCTAAGTTACACGGCACTGCCTTGTGTCTCCCATGAGCTACAAGCCGCCACAACAATGCCACCATATCTTTGCAGACGTGTGAGGACCTGCAGAGTGACCAACACTCAGTGAAGACATGGAGCCTCTGTGGTTTTTCCCCATGGTGGCTCAAAATTTCTACGGCTCTTTGAAGGAGATAGGCCAAATCCTGCCAGGATCTCAGTGCCCATTCTTGTTTTCATGGTACTTTGGGGCCTGCAGCGGCGCTCAGGACTTGTTTGGATGTTCACAGGGAAATGCAGCCACCTCGTGGTGAGATGCAGACGCAGCCCATCGTGCTTGGGAAGGAGGGGGGCATCTCTGCCATCTTCCTTCAGCCCCCTTCCATTCCTCTCGCCACCAGGACTGGCCTCATCTGCCCGGCTGCGATGCCAACCCAACGCTGTTGCTGTGGCTCAGCCAATTTCAGCATCTCCTGGTTTGTCCTCGTGTACCACCAGCAGGGCATCCATCATCATTCCTGTCAGGTCTCGGGCCGCTCGCTCCTGCGGCAGACTCCTGTTTCTCCACAGCTGTCAGGATTATTGCTCTGCTGTGACTTCCTGTTCACACAACATATGTTGCCTAATAGTTTCAAAAGGCAACTTTCTTTTATGAAAGTTCCTTTCTTTTTTTTTTTTTTTTTTTTTTTTTTTTTTTTTTTTTTTTTTAATTAACCTTACCTTGGACAAGTGCCTGACCATCAGCCATTACAAACCCATTTCACAATGCAAGGCACTTGTTTCTCCTAAGGGTCCATCAAGTCTAAATCTTTCCAATTTTTACACAATCAATTTCCTTTAGAAATAAGCTACCCAAAATCCCCTAATTTTGAGCAGGCACAAAGATCCTTTTTTACCTACCTGTCAAGAGAGCTTCCTTTTTGTCTTTTTAGATCATATTTTCTATTCGCTCATCAACTTTATGAGACTGTTTTACTGGAATTCTATATCATCCTTTATAAGAGATCATAATATTCATGTACTTTTGCTAGTATTTATAACATATTTACAGTAATTATATGTCCTGTACTTTTAGTTTTGATTACTCCTTCCTTTCTGTCTCTGTTTCCCATCCATATGGGGACATAAACAGGTCCCTTCCTATCGTTCTCTTCTCTTCCTGTTCCAAGTCTTGTCCCTAACAGCCTTTTCCACCAACACAAATTCAGCTGCTATTGCTGTAGTGACAGCTTGCAGAACTAATTTCTCTGCTTCAGGACTGACTCCTGTCCAACCCAAAATCTTGGTCTGTCTTTCCATCTCTTGGTGGATGTTTAGCTGTCAGAGCAAGTTCAATATGTATAAAACTGAGCTCTTGAACTTTTCCACCCAAAACCTGTTTTTTCTATCCTCCACCTTCATTTTCAATCACTGTGGACAATATTATCATTCCACCTGTCAGTCATGCTTTTCCTAGACATCATCCTCAGCTTGGTTTTCTCCTTCTCCCCATGTCTTCATACCTGGACAACAGCCAAATTGCACAAGAGTCATTCTGCAGAACACATCTTACTAATCTAAGATGTGGCCTTGTCCGTCCACCCACACAAAGCAAACTCTTCCCAAAACTTCATTGAACTATCACAGAATGGTTTGGATTGAAAGGGAACCTTAAAGATCATCTACATGTCCATTAGCAGGAGTAGAGACACTTCCAACTGCGCCAGGTTTGTCAAGGCCTCATTTAAGCAGGCCTTGGTCACTGCCAGGGATGGAGCACCCACAGCTCTTCTCTGGCAGCAGGCTCCACTGCCTCACCACCCTCACAGTAACAATTCTTTTCCTAACAGCTGACCTAAGCCTGCCCTCTTTCAGTCTGAAGCTATTCCCCTCCCTCCTGTCACTCCAGACCCTTGTTAAAACCCCCTCTTCAGCTCTCTTGTGGCCCTTCAGGCGCAGGAAGATGCTGTAAAGTGTCCCTGGAGCCTTCTCTTCTCCACCCTGAACAACACCAGCTCTCTCAGCCCGTCTTCAGAGGAGAGGTGCCCCAGCACTCTGAGCATCTCTGTGGTCTCCTCTGGACTCAATCCAACAGCTCCACGTCCTTCTTATGTTTGGGCCCCCAGAGCAGGATGCAGCACTGCAGGAGGGATCTCAAGAGGGTGGAGTAGAGGGCAGAATCATACACATTTAAGTCACAGCAGCTATCCTCCCCAGAAGCTACACAGGGTTAAAAAATAGAGGGTTTTGCACCCTTTTCACCATGTTGCCCACTGAGGCAACTCGGAATTTCTTTGGTAATGAATTCATTCCTAGAAGAGGAAGAACAGTACTGTTACTGTTTACATTTCCTGCACAAGGGTGAGAAGTGAAGAGTGTGATGTTCTTGGCTTATCTTTAACTATCTGAAAGTTTGTGACCTATTCTAAATGTCTTCTAGGATTCTTGCAGAAAGGAGAGAGAGGGACATTTCCAGAGATTTGTGCATTCTTCACTTTTTCTGTGCTAGGATGGGCAATATCACCTTCTGGGCATGCCTGTCCCATTATAATGGATAACTCAATAACAGGCTTAGACTGAATACCTGAGGTGGGCCCCATCTAACCTAATTTGAGACATCCAGAAGTTAAGAAACTCATGTCTGAGGTTGTCACCCAAGTTTGTCATCTAAGTTTCTCTTATAATCAATAGAGGAAAATAGATACCTCTGGAGAAATTTTATTTTAGAGAAATAGATTTTGAAACCTGTCAAACTAATAGGCAAGCCCAAATAGAAGTGTGCTTTTTAGCTAATTTTAGGCATCAATTTGCTATGGTACTCCAGCTCCAAAATAGTGGTTCATCATCCAAAGTGCAACTTAGAATGAAAAAAGGACCAGAATGCAAAAAAGCACCAGTGCTTAAAAACTAAAGACAAAGCCAGTGCAGCTTAAAGTGAACACTTCACATTCAATGCTGGGAGACCTGAAATCTGTCCTGGATGTTTGTTGCCCAGATAAAGCAATTTGGGATTCAGAAACCAGGCATCCTGCAGCAGAGTCCCCTGACTCCTGTTCCATTAGATGTGCTGTGAACTTGCTTAACACAATAATGGTCAGCACTATCTTCATTCCATATCCTTCTTTAATTAATGGGGTTTAAAGCCATCAAGGCCTCAAGCTTCTGGTGGCTTCTCCTACCACACAGACCAAGTTCTCTCTTTGTTTTACTGCACAAGCCTGCAGCAGCTTGGTCAAAGCACAACATTTCCTCTGCATCCAGGCAATAGCATTCCAAGTCTATCCACGGCTGGCTGAACGTTTTCCATGAAAATTACTTTTCAGATGGACTCCTTGGTTTTGTGAAAAGGGAAAATGTGAGACTTGGATACAAGCACTGAACAGACGTTTGCCTTTCAGAGAAAGATTCAGTTTAGCTGAACTTTGAAAAAATGGTAGTGTTGCAATGCACAACTTCATTAACTTGGAGGCTTTCATTTAAATATTTTTCCATGCAGCTCTTATCAACACAAATGACAAAACCAAATTCATCAACAGTGTCCAGGAACCACCGATATCAAATGATGCAATTATTGCTCAGTGTTGTTAGATGACATATAGATTAGATCTTTTGGTACTTTGTAAAGTGCTTGTTGTACTTTACATTTTTTATTAAGCAAGAAAATATGAATGGCATAACACCTTGAATGAGGTTGATTTTGAGTATCTGTCCATCATGTTCTTTGGAAGTCCACCCATAGCAGAAAAATTTCCAGCCAAACATGGGTAACAATCAGGTGAAAAAATTGTCTTCTTTCCTTAGACAATGTACTGTCCATCCCTTCATACCATAAGATTTTTTTTTTCCATTATTTAAGCTAAAGGAATTTGTCACCTCTTTGGTTTATCAGGTAAGAGTGACTTAAATATGAGAGTATCAAAAACTGTCCCAAGAATCACAGAATTATTCGGGTAGGAAGGGACCCTGGAGATCATCTAGTTCCAGCACCCTGGCATGGGCAGGGATGCCAGGCACTAAACCACAGCTTACAAGTGGCTTTGTCCTGCGCAGTGGCCTCTTTCAAGCTAATGGCAAACGAGGCACTGGTTCTCATCTTCCTGGCTTTGGATGCTCGGGCACCCCACCAAGGAAGCCACCCCCAGCTCACACTAATGATTGCTGCTGTTATTGCTGTGCATTCCCATGGTGCTGCTATGACTTTGCAGAGCTCTGTGAGGCTGCCTTCAGACACAGCCCCACTGTGGAAACAGCTGAACAGCTGTGCTCACCCCTCACTAACCCAGCAGAGAAATATTTAGGTGGATTCGGGGCGGAGGGGAAAGCAGTGCAGAGCGTGCAGAAGATGCTCTGAGCAGGTGGAGGAAAGGAGGAGAATGGGCCTTTGTGGGCACGATGGAGCTGCAGGCCGGGTGCTGCGCTCGCAAGCGGAGGGGAGGCAGATTCTGCAGGAGCAGGCTGCACCCTTTAAAGCACTGAGTCGGCAAGAACTGCCTGGGAGGAGCAGCCTGGTGGCTCCGGTGAGTGGGGGGCCACAATGCCGTATATCAGCTGAGGTATTTTTAACAATTATTTTGATATAAACAGCTCTGAACTTGAGGAGCTCCATGTAAATGGGAAGCAGTGGGGCTTGTAATTAGATTTGTGTACACTTTCATAAATTGCTGGAAAACATCAAAGCCGTGATAGAAGGCTGTGGTGCACTTTATTTCCTTCTTCTGTTCTTCTGTTAATTGAATGGTTGATGTGTGGATAGGAAGCGTTGGCTTCGCAGAGTACTATTTACAGACCCGCTGACAGCTGCACTGTGAAAATTAACAGGAACAGAGCAGCCTCTGTCACAGCTCTTCCCATGAGGGACTTGCTTCAAATTAGATCATTTCTTTCATAGGAGAAACTTTCCTCATCGCTCCTCCCTCCTTTGCAAATACGCGCTCACATCCAGCTGCACGCTCCCTTCTCCCCTCAGGCTCATGGCAGCCTTTAGTGCTCAGAAGGGTTTGTCACTTCCACAAAGTTGGGGTAGTTGGGCTGCTGTTTAAAAGCTGCAGTGCATTCCATTTCCAGCAAGACACTTTCTTCGGGAAGTCACCCAAATTAGTGAGCCAGGTGCATGGAGCCACATCTTCGTGTTTGCAGGTCTCTCATTAACTGGAACACTCTTCTCATCCTCCCAGAAACTCTGGTAGACATCCTCTCAGACTACTGCTGCTGGAAATGTGGTTACTGTTGTTCCTAGAGAAAATTGCTGTGTGCTAAACACCATAAAAACCTCTGACAGGACAGCTCCTACACTCAGCAGTTTGCTAACTAAAGGCCAGGGTTAACCTGGCTGGATGAATTGCTTCAAAGTGTCAGTCAAAGTATAAAACTTCAAGGTCATCTACACTTTTGTTACAGTTGAAGGAGAGGGTCTAGGACCCAAGGGAGACTGTCTTGAGTAGCTGAGGGTTTAGGATTGATGCTCAAAATGCCAGTAATTACATCATCTGAAGGTCTCCTTAATAGACAAGACACAACAGAGAAGCAAAAGAAAAAATAATACAATGCATGGGAATGAGCAAGTCTTTTACATAATGAATCTATCTGTTTAGGCTGTTCTTAACCAAGTGACAGCAGCTGTTGTTCCTGGTTCCAGTAGAGAAGTAATAGCCAGTGAACACCTGAGAATCTAAATCTTAATATTTATTGATATCTGAGAAACACAGAATTAAGAATATCAAAGTTTAAGTTTTCAGTTCACTCCCTCACTTACTGAAAATGTCTTCATCCCAGTAACATAAACAGAACCACAGACAAACCCATAGTACAAACAGAGTTAAACAGACCACAATTCAGAGTATTAATTAACCAACAAAATTTACTTTCATTGAGATTCCAGCATGGGATCAAGTTCTCAACTGGTAAAAGCCACATTATGAGAGTCAGTAGAGACAGAGCCACTGAGCCCCTCAGGGTAAATGGTATCACAGAACCATCGAAGTTGGAAGAGATCTCTAAGTCCAACTATCAACCCAGCACCACCTTTGTAACTCCTAAACCACATCACCCAGATCCAGATGCCTCTTAAAACACCTCCAGGGATGGTGGCTCCACCAGGGTGACACATTCCAAAGCCTGACAACCCTAACAATGGTTTTCATTCTAATATCTAGCTAGGATGTCTCTTGTCTCAGTTTAAGGCCATTTTCTCTGACCTTCCACTGCAGCCACAGTAGGAAAGAACAGTCCCCACCTTGTAACCTCCTTTCAGGTAGTCACAGAGAGCCATAAGTTCTCCTCTTGAGTCTCCTCTTCTTGAAACTAAAATAGGAAGTGGAAAATCCATTAGACTTTCCTTTTACATGACCACAGAAACTCAAAGAGGAGATTCTCAGAGGTAATCCAGGCTGAAAGTTGATGCAGCTCCAGCATCTAAGTGTCCTTCATGACTCATACCTGAGTTTGGCTGAAAGTTAATTGCCCAAAGTGAAAAAGCCCAGCACAGACTGAGGTACCATCACCGCCAGTCCACCTGTCCAAATTAATGCAGAAGGCTGAGGCCTGGTTTTACACCATTGATATTAGAAAAACTGATGGGTGAAAATTGAGATGTCGACTCTGACCCTGTTTTTCTCTTTTCTGTTGATCTTGAACTCTCTAAAGAACACACGTTCTTTGCAATGTCCTTGTGCAACACAGAGGCTGTTTTGTTTAACTCAGGGCAAAGCACAGCACATCCATTCCTTGTATTAAAAAATTAGTAATAACTTAGAAAGCCATTTATAAGTCACCAGCGGCAGGCCTCGCCCTCTTTCCAGTAATAAATGATTTTTTGAATATGCTACTTAAATACCATTTATAAAAGTGTGTTGTCCTTTAGGATGAAAAAAGCAGAGGGCATGTAATACCTACATGTGAGTTTGCAGCCATTTCTACCAAAGTCCAGCGACTCCTGATAGCTCACCTTTGCTTCCCATGGAGCAGTGGGCTCTGGATGGAGGGGGAAAAATGCTCATAGACCCCATCCCAGCACTTCCATCAAGACTGCTGATTCTACAAGCTTTGGGACAGCAGGTTCCCAGTGTTGCCATAATTTCCCTTAATTCTTCCAACAAAAAGTAAAATTGTAAGACTGTGTTGCCTGCCTCTCCCATTGTTTCGTAAATTAACTAATTAATCATGTTTCTGGGTCACTGGACATCTTCCCTGGGCGTCCCTGCTCCCTCTGACCCATAGCATTCACTGCATCCAAATGGGACACAAGCTTGTGAGCCACATTGCCTCCTTCTGGGAAAAAAAATACTTGGTTGGCACCCACCCATCCCTTCACAAATCCAAGGGGAGCTGCTCATTAAATCAGCAGTGTGGAGGTGGCCATGGGGAGGCAGGAACAGGATCGTGCCACTCCTGGGAATTGCCCAGGTCCTGGTGATAACAGCAGCCCCTGCAACTCTTGCTCCACTCAACTCTTGTCTAATCCGTGTGAGATTAGCGCTTGAGGGGCTAAAATAATTCACAGGCAGGGACTTTCCTGGGATATCAGAGTAATTGAGAAGCCTCCAGCCTGGGAGAAATGAAAGAGTCCCTGCCTGCTAAGGGAGTTCCTGGCCTGCTAGAGGTAGCTCCACTGGGCATCACCACCTTCCTGTAATAAGGATTCAAGATGTCAGCATTGTCTTTACCTCTTCTGCTTGCTTTGGGGGCATTTCTTTCTTCCTCCTTTTCTCTTCCTGTATCTTTTGATCTAAGCCTCATTTATATCAGTGGGAGCTTCCCACACAGTTAAGTAGGCTCTGGATCAGCATTAAATCACTCTGGATTCTTCTCATTTTTTTTTCCTTAAATTCACCCCTTCCCAGCCTTGCTCTGGTGTGTGTTCAGTACTGATACCATGCATTCTTGTGAGGAAAACAGAAAGATCTTAGTAAATGGTGGAATGCTATCCCTGTGCAAAACATAGCATTAGCGATGCAGTAGTTATTATCCAAATGGGTTTTGCAAAGTTCAAATTTAATTTCTAGAGGACAAAGATGTCCTCCAAGAATCAAAACAAAGAATCAGAACAATGACTTTCAAATAATACTCTCAGCTGAAGCTCACACAAAGTCATGAATGTGAAGCATCCTACCAGACCCCAATGTCTTTGCCTCAGATGTCCACTGGCAAGTGAAATCACATAAAAGAGCATGTTTGACTTCTCATTCCAAATGGAAATGGTCTGGTTGGTGCCCACAGGAATAGTGGTTGTGAAGATGGCGTGTTTCAGTCTTAGTGGAGTGGAAAACAGCAAGGGCAGATCCTTCAACATAAACCAACTTTTTATTTCACCAAAACCCAGGAGAGCTGCACTGAATTTACACCATTTCATTGCTTCAGTTCACCATCTGTTTCTCTGTATTAAAGCATGGGTGACACCTCCCTGAAAGCAGAATATTTTCTCAATTAACTGTAGAATCATAGAAAATTTTGGGTTAGGAGTAACCTTTAAAGCCCATCTGGTCCAGCCCATGTCTGGACAGTGCCTGGAGATCTCCAGTTTAAACATGCTGCAAAAATTCAAATCATTTACTATCTCAATTGGGCAGCATGGTTTACACCACAATAGCCTGGAGTCTTGCAGCATGACAGGGATCTGGGAAGCACAATCATGTGCAATGCAGTGCCTTGGAAATGTTCTTTTTTGTCATATGAACATCTGAAATGTATCTGCCCAGCTTGCCAGCCCTTCCTCAACATCTCTTTTTTTCCCCCAAAGTCATCATAGGCTGTTCATGTCCTCATCCTGAGGTGCCAAAGAGGTGTGGAGTTCTTGTGGGCAGAGTCCTGAGGCATCAGGATCTCCATACCTGGTTGAGATTCTACTTTGCTTCGACAACAGTCAATTCACATTATGACCCTGGAATAATTCCACTTCTCTTATTTTCATCCTTGCTTGTTTAACTGAATGGAGAGATCATTCATAGGCTCTATGCTGCAGCTTCCAAACATGTTTTTAATAGTAATCATAATTTATAAAAAATCTTAAGCTTTTTTTTTTTTTTGGTGTAAGTATATTTTATGGGGAAGTATATTTTTAGTTAATATGGAATTAAACATACCTAATCTTTTAAACCATGTTGCTCTTATTGGAAAGGGGAAATATACAACATTTTCTTTTGGATTCTTAATTTTATGTTTTTCTTCAAATAGGCAAAAAAATCATTTACTCCTTTCACGGTCCTAAATATCAGGAAAGAATCACTACTCTGTTAGTGTAATGTAACAATACCTCCCACTTCATAATGCATTAAGGGAGGTGAATGATTTTGTGAGGCCTTTTATCATTCATAGACTGAGCTGAAAAATGCTTGAAAAAAATCGCTTGAAGAACTCCGCTTTTAAGTTTAGGTTTTTCAGATACCTGGCTTTGATTCGAGAGGCATACTAACACTTGGGTTATATATTGAGTTCCTCCTAATTAGAATTGGGTACAGTGACACCAGGACTCAATGATTCTGTTGCCCTGTGGAAAGCAATAACTTCAGCTCTGAGAGACACCTGGTAAGTAGTGTATGGGCAAATAAAACCTAAATCAAGCTTCCACTCCAAATAAATTAACAGCTCCGGAGACCTGTGAAGGGAAGTACCTGCAGCAACTCTCTCTGCTTAGACATTGCATGAAGAATCTTCTCTACTGAGGGAGCAGCATTATCAAAGGGTCCATCACTACGGTCCTAGATGAATGCCTCCTTTCCCCTCTCCATCTCTGTCACTCTCAAGAGTGTCTAAACCAGCTCTCAGGACTGTAAAGTGGAAATAGCTCCTAGTGACTGCTGTCCTACTCATCTTTCAGATGAGACATGAAATTGAAGCCCTGAGTGCAGAAAAATAACATATTTCACAAGATGGGAAGGATGTTAGTCCTGGTCTTTTGGTCACTTTCCAGCCTGGGTAATTACATTTCTGCCTAGCAGAAATTCCCACTGCTCTGCAGTTTAATTGGACAGTAGTTTCTTTTTCACTTGCCTAAAATCCCAGGTTGGGGTCCAACCCCACTGTCGAATCCACCAGCCCTCTTCAATAGAGCTGCATAGGCGTTTCCAAAAAATTCCAAATTTGTTTTCAAACTTAGGGGACATCATGCCAAATGGCCTGAGATAACAGAGCCCAAAGCAAATAAATCTTCCTTTGGCTTTTGGGCCTTAACATCAAGGATTCTTGCATGGAAATATTACCCTGATTGTCTTGCTGAAGGTCAGCATCCTCCCAGCTCTGTTTTGTAGTCACAAAGGGAGTGCTAAGACAAAATTTCCACCACTTTCTGTGGTGACACTTAGGAATACAGTCATTGCCCAAAAGACAAGTGTCCAGCAGCACCTACTCATTTAAGCATCTTTGTGTTGATGGCTGAAGGTATTTTATAGGATCTGCATATTCAGATCTCTTATACTCAAGAGTTTAGACACTGGAACTTTAATATAAAAAATTTTTTACAAAATATTTTTGGCCTAGAACTTTTATCTGGCTCCATTTGAGCTAACAAAGATGTAAAGGTCCACCTACACGAGACAGTCTTGTGTTAAAGGACTTAAATGTATGTTTGCCTCCAGCAGGAGATTCACTAAGCTTAAAGTGAAACGCACCGTAATTACTTTGGCAAATTAGGCCCAGATTCATCAGTTTTGAAGGAAAAAGGTGTCTAACCATCTGTGGAGATTAGTAACCTAAGGAATCAGAGCAGATTTATAGGGCTGGCAGGAAAAGGAAATTCATGCATATATTCTGCAAGGCCAGACCTTCACAGAACTTTTCCTAAGAATATTGTTCTAGGGAGAAGCAACTGGACACCTGAGCTAGTAGACAGGGATGGGAAGCAAAACAGCCCCCCTGTAATCCAAGCAGAAGCAGAAAGAGACCTGCTGAGTCACTTAGGGGCTCACAAGTCTATGAGACCAGATGAGATCCATCCTAAAGTGATGAGGGAGCTGGTGGAAGAGCTCACCAAGCCCCTCTCCATCATTTACCATCAGTCCTGGCCCACCGGGGAGATCCCAGATGGCTGGAGGTGCCAATGTGACATGCATCCATCAGAAAGGCTGGAAGAAGGGTCTAGAAAAATACAGACCTGTCAGCCTGACCTTGGTCCCCAGCAAGGTTGTGGAACAGATCATCTTGGGCGCCATCACACCTGCAAGATAGCCAAGAATGTCTGAGGAATATGGGGTCGTTTAGCCTAAAGAAGAGGAGGCTCAGGGCGTATCCTCTACATCTCTCTCCACAACTCTCTGAAATGGGGCTGTAGCCAGGTGAGGGTCAGTTTCTCCTCCCAGGCAATAGGACAAGAGGACAAAGTCTTAAGCTGTTCCAGGTGAGGTTTAGGTTGGACATTAGGAGGAATTTCTACACAGAAAAGGTGATGGGGCATTGGAATGGACTGCCCAGGGAGGTGGTGGAGTCACAGTTCCTGGAGGTGTTTAAGGAAAGACTGCATGTGGCCCTCATGGTCTGGTTGACACAGTGGTGTCTGGTCACAGGTTGGACTCAATTATCTCAAAGGTGTTTTCCATCCATGTTGATTCTGTGATTCCGTGATTTTTCCCTGCTCCTGGGTAGTAATGTTTGGCCTCCTGAAACGCTTTTACTTAATCCGTGTATACACTCCATTTGGAAGACCATATCTAATGAGAAAAAGTTCCAACAACCAGGCAATAGATTTGTTTTCCTTTGCCTTTAAATGAAATATCAATGGATGGATATTTTATTTTTAGCTGAATATAAAATTTCACAAGCGACCTGTCAAGCTCCTGTTTTCAAGAATGACTTTATTTCACACGTCAAGACAGCCTGGGAAATTAGTTTTTCTCACAGAGGGCTCTGATTAGGGATTACAAAGTGAGTGTGGCGCAGAGTGATTTTTCCTCCATCTTTTCCCTCGCCCCACCAACCTAGAGAGTGCCTGACTCTGCTGACTAAGGGGAGCAATTCATTACCATGCGTGGTAGGGGGATGGGAAGAAAGATAGCCATATTAAGTAGACTTGCTGGCCCAAGAGAGAATAGGAGAAGCATAATAATACTTAGCCCTTATCATTCTTTTCATCAGTAGATATCAAAGCACTTGAAAAAGGAGGTTGATTTGAGGGGAAAAGAGATAAATTCCAATTGCAAGCAGCCTATTGCAGAGGCACCAGCAGGAAGGCTCACTTTCATGATAGTATCTTCTGACTGTGGGTCTGCAGGGTAGAGAAATGAACAGGTCCTTTCCTCTGAAAAATGTAGAAGTACATTTCAAATGTTATTGACTTACCCAGTGTAACTCTCATGGGGTTTGGCAAAATATGAGGTCCAGTCTGAGAACTGGAGATTATGTATTACTAGTAAATGACACAGCAGACAGGACCTATTGCCTTTGCCAGCAGACAACAGCTGATTTACACCATGGTTTAACTCCTCACGGAAGCAATAAATAATCCAGATGAAGGGCTGCAGCATTTTTACCCCATGGAAAACATGGCCCATTCTGGGGCATTTCTATTGCTGTCCAGTGGATTAGTAGCAGTCACTGGAGTAGAAAGCAGCCCTGTTCTGCTGTATATGAACAGCAATATTTGGCTCCACTGTTAAAAGTCCCACACTGGCTGATCTGATACAGTTTACTGCCTGATTTCCTTTGGGCCACATCAAAGAGCTGCACATGAGGAACCACACACTGAAAGTATCAATCCCAAGGTCAGTCTCCATATTCAAGAGCAGTGCAGCATCTCTACTGGCTACACAACTTTAACCGCTTACATGCACATCTCATTGCAGAGAACTCTCAGGAAAACCTCGTCTTTTTCTCTTCCTTCTTTGTAGTGTGTGGTCTAGCTTGAATCTATTTGCCAATGGCCTTTCTGCCCCGTGTATATGATAGCAATGTTCAAAGAGGCCTGAAGTCCTGCTGCGACAGGCAGCCCAGAAAAACATCTCTCAGGAGGCAAGATGAGATCCCATTGGGTCAAACAGCTGCTGTGCAGTCACTATGACTCACATCAGAAGGGAAGAACACTCCAGGGGCCAGCACTTCATGTGGAAGTTACCCATGTTTTCATGATGCCATCTACAATAATAGCTTGGTTTTCAACAGTGTGAGGCATCACCAAATGCCTGAGGCAGTTCCCTGGCCCTAAGACTTCCAGGGCAAATAGAGAGCGAGAGAAAAGGAGAAGGAAGAAGACACCAACTTATTTACACTTGCCTGTCATGCTAACAGGAGCAGGTCACAGCAGAAGAAACGCCTTCTGCAAAAATGAAGACACTCTCACTCAGTTTCAAAATCCTCCATCCTGCATTGTGCTCATCATGATGCAGGCTCTGCTCTGCAAATCACAACAGCAGCTCTGAACAGCCCAATCTGCTGTGGACCAGTGCCTCCCTCCAATACAGCTGCAAATAGGTTTAAATCATTAGATGCAAGTTACCAAACAGTCTCTTGGATCAGGGTTAATTAAATGAGTGTTGAAATCTAATTAAGAACTGGTCCAGGTGATAATTAGCAGGAAATGTATGCATTAAAATATTCATTTGTCGATGAGCTGCAATTAAGAGTGTGATTTGGGGAAGGATCAATATCTGCATCATGTGATCTGAAGAAAAATTAAAAGTCACCCAGCCTTCAACAGAAATGCAGGGGAATTTTGGCTACAGGTTTTTTCTCTCTCCTCCTCCACTCCCCCTTCTGTTTAGGTTTTATAATAACTGCTGAAGATTGCTCTCCATCTTTGAATGGAGCATTCATCTCTGCATCCCTTTGTTTTCCTGAAGCACTTCTTTCAAAACCTTGCTCTTCATCACATTGTGTGAGTGGGTTAGAGATTTATTAGAGAGAGACTAACAGGTCAAAAAGAAAGATTCTTTGCCAATGAAAATCACTTTCTCCCAGTACAGATTGCTAATCCAAGGGAGCATCACTCATTGTGTGGTGTTAGATTGTTGGGGTCTTTTTTTAGCAGGTTAATTCCTCAACTCTTTATTCATAACTGAGAATCTGAAGAGGCTATTGAATATGTATAGCTTAGACTTATTTATACATATATCTATAGCTGTGGTTTACTACACTCCTCCTAATTTGTAGCAGAGCAATTCCGCTTTTGCTGAGATTATTTTTTCTCTTTGCAGGTACATAGGGGCATGTGTAAGCCAGTTAATAATATTTTTATTGTGCAATTCCAGAAAATTCATCCTCTGCTAGGACAACAAGGGTCCTGCAACAGTTCAGCTCCTCTGGCATGGAGCTGTTCTTCCTCTACTGCCACAGCCAGAACTGAGCTGGTTGTTTCCCCACTGACAGTACTTTGACCAGTGAACACCAGTTTGTCAGAACAGAAGCCGTGGGAGCACAATTATTTCAGCTGCTCACTGTCAATGTCCTGCCCATCTCCCCAGGCTGGGGGGCAGCCCAGCTCCCAGGGCAATGCCCACTGCTGTCAGGGCTGCAGCCAGATTGTCCCTCCCCTGCACCTCCTCCTTCCCTTCCTTACCCTGTGGGGAAGCAACCAACCCATGAAGTTAGGACTTCCTTGGAGAAAGACCAAAAAATGTCCTCCTAGGTAGATATATTTCTTCTCATCTCTGCCCCCTATCAGAAATTTAAGGATTGCAGCTATTGACCCTTCATCTACTTGTGGGAAGGAGAGGGATTTCTTTCATTCCCAAAAGCACTGCATTTTTCACAGATTTCTGCAGGCAGCTCTGATGATCATCCATAGTTCTGCCCTGGTGTTGACTACAGATATAATCCTAATATTGTAGATCTTTCCTGGGAATGTGTGGGCTCTTTCCTGGTAGCCTCTATTTCCTACTGTTTGTGGAGAGGGAGCTCAGGTCCCTCCAGTATTACTTTTGGTCCCTTAATCTGGCAGTGCTGAAGAGATGCTGTTTCATGATGGCACATACACCCTGCCTAGCATACTGACTCCTGTCTCCAAGGCTGGACAGGGATTTCCCATTGGGCTTGGGGGTTACAGGACGCAGCATTGAAAGCGTGATCCACTTCAGGGGTCTGGAATGCAGAGACCTCACCCATTCCACCAAAACAAATCAGTCTACAAATCCTACCACATTCATGCAGCAAAGCCTCCTACGTTTCCCTGCACCATGTCCAGATCTTTGTCCTCTGACTCAACATTCTGGGCCTGAAAGTTGAAAGAATAAGGCAGCAACTTTTGCAGAGAAAATGTAAATGACATCCTAGAAGCTTTGGAATTATGGAAACTAGGAGCCAGGCTGCTGGCATTCACCCTCCAGGGTCCTTTGCCTCTTGATGCTCGCGCTCTCTTGCAAAAGCCAAAATTCCCAGCCTGATAGGTTGCACGGAAAACATCAGCACCTGAATTCCATTCCACTAAATCTGTGTTAGGTGTATGGACTGATGAGCTGGAGTGCATCAGGCTCTGATTCCCTGTGTGTCTCCTTTTGTTTCCTGTGCTGCAGGGAGCCTCTTCAAGCCTGGTGGTGAAGTTTGCGGACACGGACAAGGAGCGTACGATGAGGCGCATGCAGCAAATGGCAGGACAAATGGGCATGTTCAACCCCATGGCCATCCAGTTTGGAGCTTATGGAGCCTATGCACAGGCAGTAAGTATAGACAGCAGCTCTCTGAGTGTTCATGGGAGGGGGGACTATCACCTGGAAATGCACAAAAACTCGTGGGAGTGGACAAAAAACCTGAGCAGAAGAGGAAGCAGTGGCTTATCTGTTGAACTGGTTACATGACGGGAGTAAAAATTAGCCGTGCCTTCCAGGGTAGGCTCTGGGAATCTCCCAGGTGTCTCCTAGGTGCCATAGACAGCTCTAGCAGTAACTTTTGGATATGTGTGGACCTAGGCAGAACATTTACTAGGGGGACTAAGCCATTGTTGTGGAATGAAAACACACTACACTTTGAGGATTTGGATAAAATAAGCCTGCTCACTTTATCCCAATTATCCCAGTTATCCCAGCTTTCGGCCTCACATCACCAATACCCTGCTGTGCCTTGCATCAGCATGGGTACCTTTGGAGTGACCACAGGACAAAACACCAGCTGTTGAGAGAAATGCTTTTAGATTCACAAGCATGGTAGATGATAATGAAATGTACACACAGACATATGCCCACACAAAATCCTGCTGCCCCAAACAGTATGATTGAAACAGACTGGGGAAAAATCCTCTTGTGCTAACTTCAGGTTTCCTGTGGGCATACCAAACCTGAGAAGACGTGACTGTACAGGCGCTGGGGTCTTTATGATGTTATTAAATGGATGCCTCTGAAATTACTTGTTTTCATTAGGATAAAATTAACAAGGATCTGCAAGACAAGACCAGTACCAGGTAACTTGGGCTCTCTGCCAGATATTTTGGAGGAAGGTGGAGGTGGTGCCTGCAGCAGGCAGACACAATACTTCCCAGTGACTTTGGCTGCTTTCTCTCAAGCAGGTTTTCAGGCAGTGGCAGTGTACATAGCTACTTCTTCTATTTGATGACAAAATGTGGCCCCCTGCACAATTTGTGCTCAGGAGGGAAGTGCTGTTGAGCACATTGTCCAGAGTAGCACCTTACTGAATGGGAGACCCAAACCTTGCTTAGGTATGTAGGACCAGCTCAGGAATAACACTTTGGTGTGCCAACACTCCTTCCAGAGCAATGACCACAAGGTTTTCCTTTCTTCCCTGACTGTTTCTTTCTCATGTGTTGGCACCAAGTATTTCCCATTATATCACAGTGTTTCCTTTTTAATTTGAAGCTCTTGACATTTCCTCTCTGAAAGCCCTGTGCCTCACACAAGGAGTAGGTTGTGTACAATCCAGCCCACCCCTTGTGTGAGCCATGCAGAATTGTGAGGATGTGCTGTAGAGCTCCACTGAAGTTCTTTCTCTCCTTACAGCTGCACCTCTTGGTGCACCTCTGGAGTTTTTATTCTCTCTTTTCTGGAAAAATTCTATTTTTACTTCTATTTGGTTATCTTCATTTTTCTTCCTAGTCAACGTCAGTCTCTGTCTTTTCCTTGTCTTCTGCTCCCCTCCTCACATTGTAGAAGAGTTACTTCCTCTGTGTTTAACACTCCCCCTGGCCAGAGAAAGCTGCAGGAAGAGGAAAAGAGACAGTAAATCCCAAATGAGCCTGGGTTAGTGGCCAGCAGACTCTCAGAGGGATGTAGCACCTTTGCCCCCATGAACCAGAGGAATTAACAGGAGGCAATCCACAGACAGCTTGGGACAAACATTTGCTGAGGTTGTCAGGCAGGAGAAGTGGCTTCAGTGTCACTCTGCAGACATTGATCAGGCAGCTGGAGAGATGGCCAAGACACCACTGTCCTGATGTCCTGGTCCAAAAACTATTCTTGCATTATTCTTAATCTAGAGTAACTCTTCTAATTTCCAGACAAGGTTTATGCTGATATGAGAGGATGTTGTCTGCACCTTTACACCACAAGTTTCCTTTGTTTGTCACGAGATAAGACAGGTGCATTATGAGGGGAGGTGAGGAATCAGGACAGAAGGAAGAGGAAAAACAATTTCTGGTCTGCTCCCATCCACTTGAAACAAATGGATATTTTTCATGTTGATTTCTGTGGAAGCAGAATTAGACCCATACTCTTTTATTTTATATTTTTCTGATAAAAATGCTAATAAGGGGGGAAAAAAATAAGTTTTAGATCTTGACCCATTGGATATGACAAGCTGGTGACACCAATTACCCTGGGGACTTGGGAGCTGTCTAAATGATGGGATCACATTTCTGTGTGGCGCCTGTGGACCCAGAGCGTGCTCAGAGGCTGTCTCTCAATCAGCCTCCCTATCTGCTCCATCTCACAGGCTCACACAAAAGGGAGGGAAGGCAGAGCCGGGGCTCTGTGACGTTGCCTTGGTCCCGATTAATCCAGCCCAGGCTGCTGGCTCTCAGATATCAGGGTGATTGGCACCTAGCAAATGCCAGCAGGAGATGGAGGGATCGATAGCACGGAGGGAGAGGGAGACAGCAGTTTTACCCAGCCTGAAGTCAAAGAGCTAAGGCAAGGCAAGAGGAGGGAAACTGAAATATCAGGATTGTCATGACTGGTGATGCCACTGCCACCAGCAACTCTTGTGACATTGGTTGAATTGTTTGACCCCCTGATCTTGTTTCTTCATGTGCAAATAAGCCTGATGATCAGGTTTATTTATTTTCTCTTCTCCCTCAGGGACGCGGCTCTCTCTTGTGCTGTCTCTCCATGAGCTTTCTCAGGGTGGTGTGACAGTAACAAGAGTAAGAATTGCCTCAATGCTTCATAGTGAGACCACCACAAGCCTGAGACATCAGGCTCTCTGATTCCTAGCCTGTCCGCCCAGCTATCCCCCAGCAGAACAGACCTGACTGATGTTTCTGTATAACAATTCCCAAGCAACCCCATGACAGTGGTTTTTCAATAGTTTCTAATGGTCTTTCCCCGTGGAGGAGGTTGCTCAGGACCCCATTTCTGCAGCTTCTGGCTGAATTTTCCCCAGAGAAGCATCTTGCACGTCACTGTGACCAGATTATCTCCAAAAAGCCTCGATGAAACCAAGGTGGCCAGTGCAGCAGGAACCCCATGGTGTATCTGTTTGATAGATTGGTGGACAGAGCCATGGCTTCACCAACGCAGCAGCACCACTGAGGAGAGGCAGCAAGGGTCTCAGACCATTAAAGTTTGACAGATAAAGTTTATTGTTGCTATCAGGACAGATTTGGACCCCAGGTTACCTCCCTCACAGCCCAGCAAATGGCCATGCCACAGCTCTCAGGCTGCTGCACGCTGCCAACCCCCTCAGCCCCAACTTAACTTTAACCTTGATAACAGCCATGGTCTCAGCCAAGCAACCAGTCCTGGGGTTCAGCAGCCATCTGGCCTCAGACACAGAGGCAAAAAAATGAGGAAGCAAGGGGAGTTCTCCACTGTGTGTGGTTTTCTATCCCCTCCTCTTGTGCCACCGTCAAGCAGCCCAGACAAAGCTTGGCACCAACTCTGTCTGCTGTTTCAGTGGCACAGAAAGTCACATCAGACCCACCTCACCTCTTTTGTATGCAGCTCAAGGCAAGTCAGATTTCATAGCTTCCTAAAGCTCCCAGAGCCCCTACTCTAATTTATTTCAGGGTGAGTTTTTTGATTGTTTTAGTTTTTTTCTCTTCAGCAATACCTTCCCATACTCATTTGACTTCCCCTTTTATGGAGCAATTATTTATTTTATTTCACAAGGGTACAGGGCACCAGCCCCTTTCATTGTTGGGTTACGGTGGATCTACATCAGCTGGGTACTGACAGCTGCTCCTGCAGACTGAGGCCAGGCTGAGGTATGGATCTGGGCTCAGCCTGGAGAGGAGGAGAGTGATGTTGCCTGGCACCACCTTTGATTTTCTGCCAGCCTAGGAAGAACCTGCAGGCACACTCCCCACTTCACAGAGCACAGCTCACCCACTCAGGGTGGCCAAGCCCAGAATCACAAGCAGTGACAGTCAAAACTGCCTGTGGATGGTGGTAGTACAGCCCTGGTACAAATAATCTACAGTTCCTGCAGGTCTTTCTTTGAATGAAAGGGGCAAGGAGTGTTTAGTGCCTGTCTCATGTCAGTGAGACATGTCTCATGCCTCACCATGCAGAAAGGAAATGTGCACAGATCAAAAAAGGGTGAGGGAGATGGGAAAATGCAGAAGAGCAAAGCAAGAACAAAGGAAAGAGCCTTGGAAAGTGACAGATTCTGTATAAATTATTTAATTTTTAAATTATTTAAGATAAGATCAAAGTCATAAATCAAGTTTGCATAAAAAATGGGTTGGGACTGTTAGCCACAGTCTTCTGGCCAAACTCCAGCCATGGGACTGATTGCATCCTGCAGCAGGGGTTAGGCAGAGAGTCAGTGTGTAAAAAGAGACAGGCTGGGACAGAGACAGCACAGGCAATGCTGACATTTGTTCTCTGGCCTCGAACAAGTCCTTTCTCAGTAAATCCCAGCTCTCCTCACTCTGAAAAGGTACAAATGGCTGCTGCTCCTGAACTGCAGAAAATAACTGCAGCAAAAATTTGGAATATCCAGCGCAGCAGAGCTCTCAGACATCACCTTAAGTGGTCTCCTTGGGAAGTTAGGGCAGCAGTTACCACCACGCTGACCACAAAACCCTGGGTGCCCCGCTCTGCCTCCCTGTCCAGCTCCAATGGAGGTGAAAGGATATTTCTGCTAAATGATCTGAGGTAGTGCTGACAGGAAGAATTGCTTTTTCCAATATTTCTTCAGTTTGGACTGTGAAATTATTTTGGAGAGATAGTTAAAAAAAGAAATCAGCTAGCCCTATGAAATCAGGGGAAAATTACTGACTGTAGGCTGCCTTCTGGATATAATAGTTAATACATTTAAATTACCAAAATGGGACAGTATATTTGGTAAATAGTACCTGTTATGCAAATTATTTGCACTTAACCGTTCCAGAAGAGGAAGCTATTTTGAAGCCATAATACTTTTTAGCAGGGATAATACCATATTTCTGACCAGCAGCTCCCAGGTTATAATGAACACTGGAAATAATGAACACTAAGATTTGGGCTCTACATACAAATTTTTTAGGTCTTTTGGGGGGTTTTCCAAAGTTCCCAGGAAGTTAGGAACCCAAGCTATTGTGTGTCAGACTTTGGAAAGACACTAAGACATGAATCCGGGTGTTGCATATTTGTTTAGGTTTTTTTAATATCCTAATTATATTTAAATATTGTTTTCAAAGCAGAAATTTCTATTTCCAAGAAAACACAACAAGTATGAAGGACAATTCTGATTTTTCTACAAATTATCTTCTGTTTGTTTCAAGGCTTGTAAAGTATTTTTAGATTTACCTCCCAATAGCCAGTTAGGTGTAGCGGACATGAATTTGTCAATTACACAATTTTACCAAATATGAGTCGTATTACTGCTTGATTGATTACTTTACTTACCTCTTTCTATCACAGGGATACCATGAGGATTCATTAGCTAAGTCTGTATAGATCATTAGAGGTGGGAAGTGTGGGATACTCTTACTACTACTACTACTACCACTACATTATTATTATTATTATTATTATTATTATTATTATTATTATTATTATTATTATTATTATTACTATTATTATTACTATTATTATTACTGAATGAAGAATATGAAAAATCAAACAAAGCATTGCGTGGTTCAGACACAAAGATAGAAAATAGCACTGGAAAAAAGGAGAAGGTCATCACATTGTTCAGAGTAAGACCGGAGGGCAATGATCACGCTATTTCAGAAAGAGCTCATCAGAAATAATCCCCCTTTCTCCTCTTCCCCCTCTTCAGTTTCACACACATTTCTTTTGGGGCATGGGGAAGGCATTGCTTTTCCTATTTCTAGCAGGATTTTTGTTCTGAGAAAGTTCCTTCATCCCCCACGCAATTGTTCCTCCTGTAAGAAAAAGACATTATCGCCTGCCCTTGAGTATCATTGCAACTTTCAGTAGGAAAAAGATGAGTGAGACAAGCCCTTACATGTGTCTGTATTGATCAGACAACTCTGCCACCCCTTCCCATGCTTTAGATGGCTTTTCCAGGGCCTCTCCACCTGTTCCCAGCCCTGGGATGGTGACTGCAGGCTCCTGTCTCTTGGGGTGCTGGTTCCAAGGGCAGGAACAGGTCTGGTAGCACCTCCTGGTCTCCTCAGAAGATAAATATTTGAGCAACAGAAAAGACAGCGGGAAAGAAGGAACGAATTGCTAAAATGAATGGGGAAAAGCTCTAAATGCTGAGGCAAAGGTCATGCAAAGGAAGTAAGAGAAGCAGAAGGAAGTACGTCCTTTCAGCTAAGGGAGGGAAAAGCTCCTCTCTGTCCCCTTGGATCAGCCTGAGATAATAAGGCTGCTGCCTTCCTGATTAGTGCTCTGTAGCCCCAGCCCAGGCAGGGAAAATCTGCATTTCAAATGGCATATTTTAAAGTACACAATACCCAGGGGCCCTGCTGCTATTGATTTGCCTCTGGTGGGGTCACTGCCTCACTTTCTACAGCTTTATTAACTGGGACCATGCACTGGGTCTCTTTCAAAGTGAAAGGAGAGTGGATGGGACATTTGTCTTCAGGGGGAGCTGGGGAAGGAGTGGGGTGACTTTCATTGGGAATGCCTTGGGGGTTTTAGAAGGAAGACTGGTGACCCTTACAGGACTTGTTCTCCTGCTGTAAATTTCCCTAGAGCCACCCTGGGGGGGAAGCAGGTGGGTCTTACGCACTCAGCTCCTTTCAAGGTGACTGAATTCCTGTCCTCCCACCCTCGTGGTGCCATTGCACTCTCCAAGCTCTGACCATCAACCACTGGGCTGGGCAGGAGCCCCCTCTTCCTCCCCACAACCTCTGCCCCTGAGCCCCTCCAGACAGAGTGGCATGGCCACAAATGGGATCTGTGACCTCAGAAGTTCAGCAGGAAATTTGTCAAGGGTTGGAACATCCAGACATTCCTGTGCCTTGGTTGAGGCCACCTCTCCAGGCAAGGAAGCAAAGCCACCAGCTGGGGTGTACAGCTGTGCTCAGGTGGGGAATGCTTCGTTCCTTCCAGCTCCAGCAACCCCACTTTTACTCTGTTGACTTGGTCTGAAGGCTGCAGAGAGGCCTGTGTCCTCTGGGTCATGGTGTGAAGGGCTCATTTCAACATCCAGAGGGGTTCCCATATCTCTAAATCATCTCAGAGAGTTCATCCACAGAGCACTGAGAATAATAGATATTGGGTGAATGTTCCCTGCAGGAGCACCTCTGCTTTGTAGCAGAAGAACCTGATCTAGTTTCCCATGTCACAGGTTAGGATTTTTACCACATCAAAGTGAAAAGGGGTAAGAAAGTGCTAGAGGCTATAAAACTATTTATTAAAATCTACAAAGCTACAAATCTGTGAAAAATATATTTTTAAAAACAAACCCAAATCTTTAGGTATCACCCAGGTAAAAATACCTAGAACAGAAAATGAGATGTGAGTCAGCACACATAGTGTTGGAGTCAATCCAGTGTTAAAGATGGGTGGATGGATTCCCCTTCCTCCTTGACTTCCTTGGCATAATTTCTAATATTGCCTGCTCAGTACCTCCTCTGGAGAATTAACTCAAATGATGCCCAGGAACAAATGTACTCCTTAAAGGAGAATCATCATAGTGTATAATAAAAAAGATTGTCTAATCACTCCACCAGTAATTACAAAGAGCAAAATATCACTAATTAAAATGTAAAAGTGCCTTGTGCAGGGTAAAATAAAACAGGGTGATCGACCATCAAAGGGAAAGTCATCACTTTGCCACCAATCTTTATTAGGCTTCAAAAAATAACAATACTCAAATCCAGTAGAACACATTTCACCTGTAGTCTGACAATGTGTAGAGTCAGGTATCCTCTGTTACATTTTATTGCTGGAGAAACCAAAGCAAGTTCACATAATTTGTGCATAGTTATTCTGCAGGTTTTTGTCAGAGCACCCCTTACTTTGGACTGTTGATGGATGGTGGCAGGGAAAGTTTCAGCATTTGAATGAGTGCAGTGATTTCAAGGGTTTGTTTTAGTGTACATGTGTAAGAATGGTTAATTTAGCTGATATTTCAATATTAAAGCGAACAGAAGGGAACAGTCTGTTCCTTGCCATGACTTCTGAGGTCTGTTTAATTCTGAGAAGCATGTCCCATGTGCTTAAAGTACAGCATCAGAGGGTGATTTCCTGATGGGAGAGAGAGTGAAATCAGAGAGAGCAGTGAAACAGAGTTATTCAGATTTTGGAGACAGCAAAGACATGAATCACTTCCAAAATCACCACAGAAAAACATTTCTCTTTTCCACTATTATCATCAAGTCACAGATTACCAGAGACTGGGGAATGTGCAGTTTTCCCAAATTTTCTGTACGTGTTCTTTTCCCCGCCTCCCCTTCTCTAAGCACCCAGAAATTGTCACTGCTGAGGGTTGGATGCTCAGACATTCCTGCCCTGTCTGGCTCTTTGTTCAGCATCAGGAAAGGAGACAAGAAGCAGCTTCAACAAAACTGTCTTATCCTTCACACCAGGACCATTTTAAAATCTCTCTGCAGCCATACTGTCCACATGAACCTCGCGAGCTCTGTGCTGGGCTCTGAGTGTAACATAAGGATTACAAAGCCTTGTTTTAATGAAAAAAGCATTCCCAGGCTTCATAAACATTCACCAGCATTCTGCTCCAAAATTTATAGCCCCAAATGCCTGAAAATGCTGCCTGGGTTCCTTATTTCTGACTTTTGTAGGTGCCCTGAAAGAAGCAACATTGTGACTTCCTAGAGAAAATTAACTGAGAAGGTTGACCCAGATCAAAACCACAGGGAAGGGGTTTTCTCATTAGACAAATCTAATCTTGCTAAAACAAGCAAGGGGAGCTCCCTTCTCATTGGGGAAGAGAAGGGAGTGAAGTGAAGTACGGCACTTCTGAGGGTTTCTGATAGTGTTGGAAGTCGGTGCTATGATCTGGTTAGGAGTTTTGGTTGTGGTTTTTCTCAGTACCCAGCTGAAGCCTCCTAGCGGGACCAGGAAAAGTTGTTTTTTGTCACTGACAGGGGAAGAAAAAAACAGATTATCCCTAGAGAACTAGTCAAAATTTCTGCTTTGGAGAAAGAATCCCCTTTTCCTACATACACTCCCATCAGTAACCTCCAAGCTTTTCCAGAATTTTGACATAAGCAACATAAGCCACGAAACCACTCTGCTCAGGTATATTGTGCTTTGTCTGTACAAAGACTTTTCTCTGCCTTTCTCAATTGGTGGGACAGGTCCAGGTCACAGCAGACCTCCACATGATGGGGTGGGGACCATAAAAAAAACAATTTGCCAAGGCACCCTTTGCTTCCAGCCCCTGTGGCGAGAAGAACGGCCTGTCCTGGGGGGTGCCACAGGGGTGGCGTGCCAACACCCCAAAACATCGGGATGCATCCCGCCCTTCCTGGGTGCCCTCCTCGAGCCGGTGCCACAGGCTGCCCCGCCAGTGACCGCGTGATATTTTTTCCCTGCTCTCTTTGTTCCAGCTGATGCAGCAGCAAGCGGCCATCATGGCCTCGGTGGCGCAGGGCGGGTACCTGAACCCCATGGCCGCCTTCGCCGCGGCCCAGATGCAGCAGATGGCGGCTCTGAACATGAACGGCCTGGCAGCTGCCCCCATGACTCCAACCTCAGGTACGGGCACGGCGGGACGGAGGGGGCAGAGGGCAGGGAAACCAGGCCAGGTCACGCAGGACGGCTGGCAGGATTTGTTAGCTCTTTGGGATCCTCCTCTGAGCATCAGGGTCTCCTCACGGGTAACAAGCGGAGGGCCAAAGGAAAGGGCCTCAAGTGGCACCAGGGGAGGTTTGGATTGGATATTAGAAAAGGTTTCTTTCCCAAAATGGTTGTCAAACACTGTAACAGACTGCCCAGGGCAGTGAACCAGCATCCGTCCCTGGAATTATGTAAAAGGCATGTAGATGTGGAATTTAGGGACATGCCCTCGTGGCAGGCTTGGCACTGCTGGGTTAATGGTCGGACACAATGATCTTAGAAAGAACATTCACTATTCTGTGCTTCTATGACATTTCTCAGTCTAATCCCGCACACAACTTCTCTTTATCTCCAAGAACCCTCCAAATGTCACAAAACATCCCACAGCGGCCTACACTGGTTTATTGGGACATATATATGTCCAGGGTGTCAGTGTTGGTGCTATCACAGCCAGGCTGCCCCACAGACTAGAAAAATAGGGTTGTGGTGAGATGCAATGTCATCAACAAGATGAATTTTGCCCTTGGGACACATAATCATTTCCCCCTGTTGTGAAATTGGACAGAAGGCACTCAAGGAAGACATCTGGTGTTACCTGGATGTGCAGTTTGAGGGTTTTTGGCTGCAGCAACAGAGACAGGTAGCCAGTGAAGGGCTCCCAGGATCTAGCTAGGCTGTAAAAAGCCCATTCTAGGAGGTGCAGTATGGTCCAGCAGGTAGAGAAATAAGCTGAGATGGGAACAGGACTGTCTTTCTTGTGGCTTGAAGAACATGATTATTCCCATTTGGGCAGGGACAAGTCAAAGCAATCATCAGCTCGGATACTCTGGAATAACATGTGGCCTAACAGCAGGGGGGAAGGGAAGCAGGAAAAGTGGGGCCAAACCTTGAAAGAAGTGAGGATTTGGGAAGTTTTCCAATACACAAGAGTCTGGTGGGGAGGCAGAGGACTTGAAGGCACATCTTGAAAGGACCATTTGTAACAATATCTCAAGGGAATGGGGAGAGAAGGGAGAGTAAGAAAGACAGATCTCATTCCACAAGACTTTATGGAGACCCAAGAAAAAGCACTTGACTCAAAAATCTTATACTGCACATTTCAAAATGTATGTTTACACAATGATAAATGTATAAACAAAAAGTCGAAGGAGCTACTGCAAATCCAAATAAAAAAGTGGCTTAATTATATGTGCACCCTTTAAACCTGCTGCTGGCAAGATTATCATATTTGCATTAGCTAGATTTGTTTTGTGTTGGTGGGAGCAGAGAGAACATCAAACAAAGACTGCCTGGAATTCAAATATTGTCAGGGTCTGGAAAGCTGAATCCAGGCATTAGTGTGCAATGGACCCACCACAAAAGAGCACAAGCTCTTTTGAATATATATAAGCAAATTCTTGAAAAGAGTATGTTCTGTATCATGGCTGTGAGAACACCTGTAAAACAGCCAAGTTCTGTGCCCACCAAGTTCTGTGCCATGAAAAACATCCCAGCTCTTTTATGGCATAATCATTTCCTCTTCTGCTATGGCCAGTGCCTTTCAGAGACCGAGAATCATGCAATTTAGGTTGTAAAGGGTCTTTAGGATCATCAAGGCTAACCATTAACCCAGCACTGTCAAGTCCACCCTTAAACCATATCCTTCAACACCATATGCCTGTGTCTTTAAAATACACCTAGGGATGGCAACTCCACCATTTCCCTGGGCAGCCTGTTCCAGTGTTTGACAGGATGAGGGGACTGCTAAACTCTCACTGTCAGAACAGAGGAGAGGAAACTCATGTTTTTTACATGCTTTCTGGATTACCCATGACTGGTCATTATTGAAAATAAGATGCTGGTTTAGATGATCCCCTGATGTCTTTCACGGCAGCCAATTTCGTACTCTCCTAATGACATATTTTCAATCACAGACCCTATTCACTTTGGCATTATTTCAGATTTACCTTGAATGGCTAGCTTCCTTCATGAAAAACCTCTGTGGTAGGTTGTGGAAATGTCCATTGACAATTATTCCTTGGGAGAAATGTTTAGACTTTGAAATTACTCCTTGTATTACTACAACACTCACAAAGCATGTGATAAGATGCATAGAAAATGTTTCACATAATGTCTGAGCAAGCAAGCCTACAACAGTAGCAGCAATTTCTGAGTAGCCAGGAGATATCTGAAGCCTAACATTAATTCTCCTGCTGGCTTTTGTTAGCATTCAGAAAGCCAAATGGAAAATGATCATTCTGCTTCATAGCAGGATTTCTAGTCATTGAAGTATATCTTTTTTCTGCCTTGGAAGGAAAATGAAATATTTCAAAGTTCTCAGAAAAAAAAAAAAAAACCAACCAAGAACTAGAAAAAGTGTTTGGAACATTGGAAAAAAAATAGAAAGGAAGTGTTTTGATCTTCCTGAAGCAAAAGTTCTGGTAACCCAGAAGTCCTAGAGGCTCTGGAGGTATGGGCTCAGCACAGTGCCTCTGTGCTGGAATTTTCAGGCCTCCTAATACAGCTGGTTTCCCCTGCATCCCACCTCTAGGAGAGTGGATTCCTGGGAATATGACCATAGGTTAATTCATTTCCATGGGACCTAGGGGCTCAGAGTTTTGGATCCAGGCAAATCTAATAGACGAGAGACAGCATCCATCTCACCTGGCTTTAACCATAAAAAACTTAGACATCTCATTTGAACTGCAGTCAGTGGAGTGCAATAAGCACTCCCTATGGGTAATTCAGACCAAGAAAATTGTAACACTGTTTGCTGTCATTTTAACAGTCTTCCATTAAGGGTCAGGTTTATCTCAGACAACAGTCCATAATTGTGAGGCAATTAATTTGACATTTCTGAGAGTTTGGTTCAGGCTCTACATTTCTCCCATCACTGCAACAATCTGGGTGAAAAGTGGGTCTGGCAGTGGGTCTGCTGCTCTGTTACCTGCAGAGAGCAGCTAGAAATTAAATTTTATTTAGGCTTCCTTCCTTCTTCCTCCTCTCCCTGCCTCCCTCCCTCCCTCCCTCTCTCTCTCCTTGTTGTAAATCTGCACCTGGTGTGGCTACAGCAAGAGATCTCAAACGAGGGATGAAATCCACAACTGGCATGCACCACCACCATTTGTTCTCCACGGTGGCACTATGCCAGTTTTACTCCAGCTACAGATCTGACTTCTCCAGGGGGGTTCTTTATAAGAAAAAAATTGAAGAATTCCAATAAATATGCCTAAACTTCCTTAGACATGCACAAAATAGCAAGCACAAATCCCTTGCTGCAATTTTAGAAAAAAAAATATTATTTACATTTTCTATGCAAATAAAGGAGAGATCCCGAAAAGCAACTGAAATTTTAAGTAGCCTTTGTGATTTGGAAGCTGATGGCATATGCTAAGAGCATTGCCTTTGGACTTCAGTTGCCACTGCTGGCTCCCTGTACCTCCACAGAGGACATTTTTAAAGGCCAACACCATTTAAATAAGAAAAGGGGAAGCAGCAGCTTGTCTGCTCAGGGTATAAGAAATGAGCTGAAGTACTGCCTTTTTTTTTTTGGCTACTCAAATCTGAACATATTAAAATATCTCATGCATCTCTAGCAGCTTTCTTAAAGCACCAACACAGATTTAAGCAGGGGTTAAAGTGTGTTATTGGACTAACCCATCATGGAATGCTGCAATGGTGAAGACAATATCTGCAATTGGTTTAAAAGAGAGATTACTGCAAAAATTGTGCTTTCAATCAGTAGCATACCCTGATAGAGAAAGATATTGTTGAAGTTAAGATAGTTTCACATGCCATGCACACCTAGCAAGAGAAAAATATGATTTCAGGCTCATTGAAAACTCATTTTTGGTCCCTGAAATCATCCTGAACATGTTGCAAGAAGAACAGACTGTCCAGCCGTTTTACACTTACATGGGAGTAAGTCAGTGAGGTAGCAGACAGATTTAATTCTCTTCCCAGAAATTCAAGAATTCTCTACCAGTGGGTGACAAGATCCCACTCAGAACATAAAGACAAATTTGTTCTTCTCAAATAGCAGCATTACAGTCCCCCACAGGATGCATCTGGGAAGAAGGAAAGAAAAGATTCCATGAAAGGAACAAAATTTGGTCCAAATTTGCCCCAGTTCATTGAGCGATATCTGTTAAAACAGTATGAAGTCAAGTTTGGACCAAACAGGAACATTAAAAAATGCATCACTGGCTACCTTTAGGCTACAAATAAACCTGACAAGTCTTTTAAGGATCCCTAGTGCTGAGAAAGTTCAGAATGAGTTTGCACATGAAAGGTGTATTCATGAGAGAGTGCAGACAGAGCAGTCCTGGAAATCAGTGCACCCACAGAGATCCAAAGGGAATCTGATAGGAACTGCTGTAGGGAGCTGGGGCTGAGAGTTTTTGGAGGTTTTTCAAGCTTGTCTTGAGTGCTTTCTGAACAGGGGAGCGACTGCAAGCAGTCCAATTTTTTGCTCAACAGCTTGGGAGCTTTTTCATTCCTCAGGTGTTTGTTTGTTTTGCGGGTGGTGGTCACAGCTGTTGTGTCAGCAGTTTTCTCCACAAAGTTTTTGTTCCCAGCTCTCACCAGCTCTGCCCTTGTGTCCCCCTCACTTTCAGGTGGAAGCACGCCTCCTGGCATAACTGCACCAGCTGTGCCTAGCATCCCATCTCCCATTGGGGTGAATGGTTTCACCGGCCTCCCGCCGCAGGCTAATGGGCAGCCAGCTGCTGAAGCCGTGTTTGCTAATGGCATTCACCCTTATCCAGGTAAGCCAGACACATCCTGTGCCCACAGCCTGTTGCCTCAGTCCTAGGGATACTGTCCACACCCTCAGGCTTTGCCCAGCAATAGCCTGTGGCACGGGTTCAGAAGGGCTACACCCCACACAACCAGGGCTCTGTATTGGTGTATTGTGTCTTATGCAGCTACAGTGTTAAACGATTCAATCTGGATGATAAACATCAAGGGCATGTTGGAGGTGGAAAAACTGTGTACTGAATATTTGAGTGCTCAACTTCTGGGTAGCATGTCTGGTGAATACAGTCAGGACAACCAGCATGTTTTGCTTCAGCTGAACATTGACCCTGCAGGACTCCCAAGGGTCTTGCTTCTGGTTAGCCTTGAAGGAGCTGTGCTAAGCCCGTTTGCACCCAGCACTGGCACCTCCTGCTGGAATTCCCCCGCAGCCAGATGACTCCGGGAGGATGATCCAAAGGGTCCACGTGCCCCAGAGCCAAGCAGCTTCCTGTGTGCAGGGAGCAGGTGTTGATCTCCGAAATGCCCACTACACACAAATCCTGCTGCCTTACCAGGCCTGGGGAGTGAAGCTGCATTGATATAGCCTCTGAATGGGCTCAGGGTCACCCGTTGGTGGCACACTGCAGGAGAACTGCTGCTGGGATTCACACTGTGCCTAGCTCGAAAATGCCAGCACTACAGGAGTGATTTCGCAAGCACTGGCACACAGAGATGGATGAGGGAGGTTAAAGGATCCATACCTGCCCCTATACCTGTATTTACAAATACACAAACAGTCTAAATCTGTAATTTACCAATTACCATTCCTTAATGTGCACCTACATTTTTTCAGCATCCTCAAGACTTGAGATAGCTCTCTCCTCCAATACACTTCCTCTAGAAAGTAATTTTACACCATTTCTGCACACATACTAATGGTAACAATCATAGCAATAAAAAATCCAAGTAAATGTTACTAATTGATCCTAATCACCAGCTGGCAAAGGAATATTTTACCCTGGGGAACTGATAGATTGATCTAGTCTGTTAGGAAATCAAATACTGAGTTCAATGTTCCAGCCAAAAAGCCCCAAAAACTCTAGGAAAAAATAATTCTTTCAATCTTAGCCAGTCCTGAAAACTCAGAAGATTCATCATCATAGGGGAATTTATGAGCTACAAGGAAAAATACCATATAGTATAGAAATACCAAAGCCTTACCTAGGTATTGACAAATAATTATCCTCCTCCCAACAAACACTTTGCAAACATGGACTTTGAGTGCAACTCTAAGCAGAATTAAAATCAAGGGACTTACTGTACTCAAAATTAGGCATGTATATATGTGTTGTAGCAGCATAAGGACAGGGGAGATTTTGGAGTCATCAGAAGACTGCAGAGAGCCCTTAGTGTGTTCAGTGAGTTCAACCCCAACACTGAGAAAGCATTCTGTCTTTAAGGTTATATAAACATGGCCATCTGTTCTTCTGTCCATTTATTTCCGTTTGCCTGTTTGCCAGTCAATCATTTCTCTATTTATTCACCCACTTCTCTGTATGTCTGTCCTTTTTTTTCTGGTTTATTCAGATCCTTTTAGCCAATTTCGATGATCCATTACTGTGGGTACAGAGAAAATATGTTCATTCTAGGTGAATCTTAATGGCTTGAGCTTTTCTTACTATCCCAAACTACCCCATAATTAAAGAATACCTCAGTTAGATATTCCATCCATGGTTATATAAAAGCCAATGGCCTCAATCTGATTCTCTCTGAGTTTCTGAGAGGCTTGCTCAGGCAGCAATGCCCAGTAAGTCCCTGCACAAACCCCAAGAGGCTGACACACAGAAAGGTGACAGTCATCCTGCCCCTCTTTGCTGCAGGCAGACAGGCTCCCTTCTGCCAGTAGAGCTGACATCCAAACAGTCTGAGCTGTGTAAAGTTTGGATTTATCTCAGGGTAACTTGAACAATACATTTGTCTTTCTCACTGCTCAGCTTCCCCATAATGTGGTGACACCTTAAGTTATACCAGAGGTGTAAAGGGAACAGTGCCAGGTCAAGCACCCACCTCTCATTATGCTTTTGTCTGTCCCTGAAATGCTGAAAGCAAGTCCACACAGCTTACATCACGTGTTTGCTCCATCTAATTGTGTTCCTTCTCATGAGCATTTTTGTACTCTCCAAACCTCTCCTCCTTGCCACAGGCTTTATTCAGTCCTGGAGCTTAGCAGCATGAAAAATAAAAGGATTAGACATTTATATGGGTAATGAGAACATCCACAGCCATATTAGACTGGATAAAAATGTAGATAGGACACAAAACTTCATGTTTTATGATATAAGCCAGCCACTAATTGCTTGGGGTTAGAAAGAAATTTTCATCACTGGGCAGCTTGTTCCATCATTATGGGATTTTTCTCACTCTCCTCTATTGCATCTCTTACTGCCCTGTGGTTCTGCATGGCTCTGTCCCTAAATGCAAGGGTAGAAATAAAATATTACAGCTGAGCAGGCAATTGCACTAACACTATAGAGAAGGGAAGATCATGACAGTCCCCATCCAAAGCCAGCATCTTCCAAACAGCTTTCTTTTATGGTGTATCTCTCATTCTGAAAGTGGCTAAGACTGCTGCTGTATTATGTACATAATCATAGTCTTGCTATGATTATGACTTGCCATATATTGCTTAAATCCTGAATATTGCTTTCAGATACTCCTTCATACTCCACAAAAAACCCTTTAAATGTGGGTTCACACCATTACAGCCTGTAGCAGAATATTCTTTGTTGCCTGAAAATAGCAAAACAGGACAATGAACGTCTCTAGAGGCATGGCATCCATATCACTCAGACCCTAATAAATTCCATTAATTGTGCAGTTTCTCTACATGTTCACCTTTCTGACCAGCCGTATTATTTTTGATGCTGCATCCAAAGGACTCCAGATTCCCAGTCTTTATAAAAACAAGTCCATATAACATAATTGTATTTAGCCTGTAATTCCACTCTTTTTTCCTTCTGTCTTCTGTGCTGTTTTTCCAAGATTCCCTTTGACTGGAGAAGGGATGTGCATGGTGTCATTTCAATCAGATTACCAAACCATCCATGCTTTTGTGGCGAATGGATGAATACTCTGAACACCCCTACTCGCCAGGGCTTTGATCACAGCCCCTGTCCCTGCAGGAATTATCTTTCTCTGGTAATCTGGTCAGGCTATGGACCCATGCAGTGGCACTAAAACACCATTCCTAGCAGTCATAACCTTTGCAAGGCAGGGTCTCACCTTCTCCAAGATCAGACAGTACATAATGCCTCAGTGCACTTTTTGCCACAGAGTGAATAACAAGGCAATAAGTATTCTCCCTTCCACTAGTCTGAGCCCCTTTGGAGATTTGACCTTTTTGTGTATTAATTCCTGCCCTTTAATCTTTCAGTTTGCAGAGCTATTGAACGTGGCAATGTGTCACAATATATAGTGGGGACAAAGAGCATAATCTTCTGTGCCATAATCTTGAGTCACTTTGCAGCAGCACAGGAGCGTTTGCCATTTCCACATTAGTCACAGTAGCAGGGATTGCACTCTTCTGCCAAAGCTTCTTAGCCACCCAGAGCCTCTCTTGTAACCATGTGTGATGTACAGTAACAGTAGACACCATCTGCACTGGCTTCTGCTGTGTCTCATATCATCAGAATTCTGCTCTCTGCTAACAGGTCCTGCCCTGCCGAATTGCATTGTGAGGGACTAGGCAAAATTCTCACTCCAAAGACAAAGCCTCTTTGGTAAGAGAAAGGGGACATAGAGATGAGAAAATCAGGAGACCAAAGGGTAGCAAGCAAGAGAGAGAAGGGACTGGCTGTCAAAGCATCAGTGAAATGAGAGAACTGGAAGAAGGAACAATGCAGATCTCTCAGAAAGTTGAAGACTGCTCCATAATCCTCTGTCCAGTGCCCAGAAACAAGTGGAAATACATCACATAGCATCTCACACTCCCTTACTGCTCCTGGGCCAAAGGATGTGCAACTTGACCAGAGCCAGGGATGGCCCAGCAGTTTGGCAGCTTTGTGGAACCATAGATATGGAATGCTTCTCTGTTGACTGGTAACAGAACCTGAGGGAATGGTCTGAAGTGTGTCAGAGGAGATTAAATTTGGATATCAGCAAAAGGTTCCTCACCCAGAGGATGGTTGGGCACTGGCACAGGCTCCCTAAGAATACAGTCCTAGCACCAAGCCTGACAAGGTCAAGAGGCATTTGGGCAATGCTCTCAATGAGCTGAAGTATTGCCCTTGTTTTGGGCTACTCAAATCTGAACATATTCAAATATCTCATGCATCTCTAGCAGCATCTTAAAGCACCAACACAGATTTAAGCAGTGGTTAAAGGGTGTTACTGAACTAACCCATCATGGAATGCAGGCACATGGTTTGACTCTTGGGGATCCCCTGTGCAGGATTTTGATGAGCCTTATGGATCCCTTCCTAATCAGGATATTCTATGATTCTGGTTAAGTGCATTTGGTCTGGATTTAGGTTGCTGAGATAAAAAAAGTTAAGTCCCCTCAGTTCTTTGTAATCCATTAAAAGTGTGTCCCCTCATTTATTATTTTCAGGCACACAGTGGTTCTGTTTCTGACTGCTCACCACTTCCAGGTCTGGCTCTATCTTTCCACTCTGCAGAGCCAGCACAAGTTTCTCCACCACCACCAGCACTCCCCTTTAGCACACAGTACATCTGGGCTAGCAAGACAGCAATCTCCATTTCACACCCTGTTCAGGGTCCAGCCCTCTCTGGTGGGGACCAGATGTCAGTACAAACAGGCAGCCAAGCTTTTGTGCCCACATTTTTCCAAGTCACCACTGAGACAGGCAGTAAGGTGTGCCCCACAGGGGAATTCCTGCTCTGTAGCAACTCATGACTTTGTAACTGAACCAAGACCACCAATTCATTTTCCTTGGTTCAGCAAAGAGGTATCAGGAACCAAGGTCACCCTCTACCAGCAGAGACAGCATTCAGACTCCATCTGCATCTATTATCATTACCCAAGTCAATTTTGCAGCCTGTCATTGAACAGTGCAGCTGATGAACAGGCTGCTGCTCCAGAGCAGTGAGTCCAGTGCCAGTCCTGACCACGCCAGGCACCATCCAGAGGCTCTGGGCAAGAGCAGGGCTTCACCAGTGCAGGGAGAGGAAAGGACTGGCTTCCCACTCCCCAGTGTCTGCCCCAGTATTTCAGGCCTGAAAGGCGTTAGACAGGAAGAGTTTAGAGAGGAGGTGAATCAGGAGAAGAGAGAAAGAGTGACCTGCCTGCACCTTTAGAAGGTCCAGGATGAAAACCAAACCCCACAGCACTTTGTCCAGACATACACTGTGGCCTAGAAAGGTGCCTGGCTCAGCTACCTGAGGCAAAGCTCCTCACTACAGGAAATCTCTGGCTCTGTATTGTTTGTCCACCCTAAATCTCCAGGTGAGAGCTTTCCTGTTCATATTTTGTATCAGCAGTTCCAAAACTGCAACAGTGAGCACCTGAGACATCATTATGACTAGGAAGCATTTATTTGACCCATTTGTAACAATCTGCCATGTGCCATAAACCATACTTTACTGGTAAAATAAACAAGTGAAGGAATGGACTCATTAAAAATATAATAGCAAGTTGCCATCTTCAATTGTAGTCTAAACCACTTTAATGATGCCATGTACTTCCAATGACCGTGCTGCAGCTGTAATGAATGAGGTTGTTCAAGGCAGTTGTGTGAGCATTTCCAGAGCAAAAGTGATTTCTCCTCTGATCTGGAAGAAGGTTCAAACACAAATCAAACTCCATGCTTATGTCTTCAGTAGCAACTATGTGAGTTAAGACCTTGAGTTTTATTTTTAAAACTGACTTAAACTAAGCCCCAAAATATGGACTTTAGAGCACCTTAAGAGCTTTTAAAACCTGACCCTGACTTATGTGATCATGGCCTTTGGCAAAGAGAGGGAAGTCTGGTCCTGGCTTTGCTGTTGAGTGCTTGTCACCTTGACTAGCCATGTCCACCTGTCTGCCTTTTTGAGTCACCTGTGTCTTTCTTGCTGTGTTATCTGGAAGCTCCTCATTGCCAGACACGTCTCCTATCATGCTTTCACTCAGCATCTGTCTCAGAGGGAATCTGATTAGGGCTGGGGCTTGGAGGTGCGACTGTTAGGAAAATAACAAAGATAATCCTGGTTTCCATGGTTGAACTATATGCATTTTATAGAAGGTCCATGTGTTGTCCCAAACAAGCACATATAATAGCTGGGGATGCCACCAAAAGGACTTTTTCCTACTAACAGGGTGAATCAGAGGGTACAAAACCCCTGGATTTCTGTGCTCTTTTGATGTGTAGGGGAAGAGACAGAGGGACAGCATGTCTTTAACTGAGTGGTGTCCACCCCTAAATGGCAAAACGAGACTATAAAACACAGGATCAGCCTCTGTTTTCTGCCAGATCAGCACATTCTTTCTGTTATTGCAGTTATTGTTGTGTCTGAATACCTAATTAATTACAACAGTAAGCGCTGGCTTCTTTAATCACAGCATCAGCTGTCCTAATCAATCTTAATAATATGGAATCTGTACTATGGCACCCATGAATTTTAATCTACATAAATTTCTTAAGACCTCTCGCAAGCTTGTTGTACGAAATGATATAATTATGGATATAGATTAGGGCTGTAGAGAGTGATTTAAATTGGATTTAAGGAGAAGGTGAACAGAGCCCTCCCACTCAGTTATTTATTTATTTTAATCCTGGCCTTCACATAGATTTTTTTTTTTCCTGTCATTATGTTGTTACCCCCCCACACTGACTGAACAGCCCTGCCTCTCTTTGATTGCCCTCCTCCCCCATCCACCTTCCCAAAGGGGGCCCTGGCCAAGCTGCAGCCCCTGAGAGAGGTGTAGAACACCCCCAGGACAGTGAGAGGAATGAATAGGTGAGGCAGAGCACAGAGCTGAGCACCCAGCTCACAACATGCTGTTCCAGACCTGTAGAGGAAGCATCTGTGCAAAACAGAGTGAAGTAGATGGAACTGAGCATGTCAGTCATGGAATGCACAGATAATCAGAAGAAAGGAGTGGAGAGAATATCACATAGGAGTAAGATCACTCCTTCAGCCTAAGTGAAATCACAAAGCATCATAGGAGCCAAAAGTGTGCCAGGCTCTGCTTTTGTCTTTGAGCACTGGACGCCTCTGGTTTCAGAGAGCAGACTGCTTTGGCTTTCTCTTACCTGAGCTGGGACAAGGAGGCTGTCCCATAGTCCACTGAGGGCATTTGAAGATCTTTTTGGCTGGTTCAGGATGTAACTATTATCCTTTTTCCTCATCAGCCCGCTCACTTCTATGCAGATCCTCCTGATTTACACCCCTGAATACTACAGAGGACTCCAGCCCTCTGTCCCCTACAACCAATTTCCCTTGGGGCACCCATATGGCAGCTTGTCTTGGACAGACACTGGAGTCAGGCTACTGACACCTCAGGGAGGATTCTTTATAGAATATCACTTCAACCAATTTTATTTATTTTTAACAACGTGCTTCATTCTGCCACCTCCATCCATTCATTCTCTGACAAAAGCTAAATGTCAGGCCCAACACTAACTGAAAGCCCCTTTAAAAAGTTGGATTTCAATCTAGAGATATATCAGGAGTAAGAAAGTTTCCTGGTGTTAATTTTAAAGCACTTGTATTTCATGCTGACTTGGGAAATCATCCTCAGTTTTTGGCATCAGGCAGAGGATTTGTAAAGTGACATTAACGGATCTACTTTCTTTGAAGGACTTGGGAGTTATTTCTTGACTTCTGCCTAATGAATAAGTGCTGCCTTCGTTAAATTTATATTTATGGCCATATAGTAGGTCATTGGCTTGTTTTATGTCTCCAGGTTTATGGAAGGTTATCTGCCATGGTCACCTTGTGGCATCTTGGCCAGGACTGTCTTGCAAAGAGACAATTGTATCTGAGCAGGATTTTTCCCGTGGAGATATGGAAATGATCAAATTAATATAGAGGAGATGTCCAGGGATAAGGCTCCTGCCCTGAGCTGCCAAATGAAGTTACTATTAGCATCTGTTTTCACGGTACACCTTTACTTTGCCCTGGCAAGGCCAGATCCTCAGCTCCTGGAAAGCAGCGAGGCCACAGGGACAGCAGTGGGGCTGATGTGATTGATGGTTCTCCTCTGGCCTCTCAGGAGCCTCTCTGCTTTTTTATTTTTTTCCCTCCACCAGCTGATCCTCAGCATTTACATTACAACACCTTTAATCTCAGAAATGTCCGTGTGTTGGACATGATACCTCCATGGGTCTGGCCACAAGGAAATCTGTTTCACATGTTCTCCCTAGGCACATTTGCACAGAGTCAGCACATCCAAGGTCTTTGGATGATGATACAACTTAGAGACATACTGGTGCTAGTCCAGAAGCTGCTGCGAGGTGCTCTGTGATATCCATGTGCCTCATCTATATCTCTTATCAGCCCTCATACACCTACTTACCTTGTGTGCACCCTGGCACAGACAGCACACAGAGCAGCCGAGGTGCTTTGCCAGCCCTGTATGTTTGTGTTCAACCAATATTTTCAGCACCAAAGAAGGCTGGTAAGCTGGATGGGGAGAAAGGGTGACTGAGGCAGGTTAAGTCTCCCACTAATGATCTATGTGAAGGCCACCCCGTGAAGTTGTGTGTACCTTATGGAGGAGCAAAGCAACCCCACCTGATGGTCTCCTTGTGCTGAGATACAGAAAATACTCATAACTCTCAATAACTTTGAATTTTAGCAAGTGGTGGGCTACAGCCACACCTAACCCCTGTGGTAGGTTGACTCTGAGTTGTGAACTCCTCACATAACTGAGCGCCTGATGAACTCCTCATAGGTCATTAATAAGTAAGAGGGCTGTCACTTTACAGAACACAGCATGGCCACAGCTTTCCCAAATGTCTAATCTGTGTCTTGAGATGCCTGGATCAATACCAGCTGTTGGCTTCATCCATGCTGGGAGCACAGGCAGTTATGCCCTTTGCTGGGTCTGACTCACGTGGCAGGGTGAGCAGCAGCATGGAGATGTGCTCGTGGCTGCCCAGGATGCCTTGGCTTCCTGCAAGGGTGTCCAGCCAGCCCTGGAGTCTGTGTCCCTGCCTCTTCATGGGCCAGCACAGACATGTCCACTATACTGAAGTCGCACCTTCATTTGCTGGGTAAACACAGGCTTCAAGCCAAGGAAGGCACGTCCTTCAGTGAGAGAAGTCATCACTTTAAGAGGTGCCACGTTAAATTCCTGCTGGTTGCGACTCACCACAACTTTGGCTCTTCCCAAATGGCCAAGGCAGGGTATGAGACTACAGTAAAACAGAGCCATAAGCCAGGAGCTGCTGCCCCTCCAGAGCTGCTTCCAACTCTCCTTTCAAGAGCATCCAGGGTTGTTCGGGTCAGTCAGGGCCCTGTGTGTTAGAACAGATAGTTAGATATTCTATTCCCATGAGGAAGGGATTCCCAGGTTGGAGCAGAGCTAACTGTCACCTTCCCACTGGCTTGCATGTGCTGTAAGCCAGGAGAAAACCCCATGCATGACCTGGGTCACAAGGCAGCCTGTGAGAAACACTCAGTTGGATATTACCCTTGGTGGCAAGTCATAAATACTTGGGAAAATAATGAACTGTGAAAGCTTTAGTGTGGAAGGCAGAAAGGCTGCATTTCATGGCCTGTTATCCCAAACACTTTAAATAAATTATTTACCCAGCTCTAATGTTTAACCTTAAAGGTTGGGGGTTCTCATAATATATTTCCTAAGCAGTGTACCTTAGTTCTGATGGTCAGAGTGTGGTTCCTAAGGCAGGTGAGATATCCACAGGTGGGATAAGCAGAGCAGTTCTGCAGTGAGCCAGGTTGTTGTGTCCAGGAGATAGACTCAGCTGTAGCTGGGAGGTCAGGAAGCTCCCACATGTGCCCAGATAAGGCGAGGAATAAAGGAAAGGACCACAGGACAGGTCCTGCTCAGTGAGTTCTCTTGTGTCAGTGAAGTGCCAGCCATTGCTAATTACCAGCAGAACAATCATGTCCAAATCAGCCTCACCTGGGGAGGAAGGAAATACTGTAAATGCATTTCCTGAACAGCAGAGACAATTTCCTCTTCTGTGCAATGAAAGGAGCGCAGTTGCCTTTGGGGCAGAGATGGCAGATCTTCTCCTTCACTGCAGTCTGTAACACCATAGCTAAAAATGATTTGCTTCTCTCACCAAAGGTTCCCTCACCTTTCTCAGGAGACATCTTCTACCTGACAGGAATTGAAGGGTCTAAGTTATTATGATCCATTCTCCTAAAGGGGTGAGGGAGCTGATGTATTACTCAATTTTTCATACCTGTTCAGTTTTCTTGTGGAGCAATATGATCAATATTCTGGTTTTTGAGGAAAGCAGTTTTAAGCAGAAGTTAAAAAGAATAGACTTTAGTTGGTTTCTTCTTCAAGAAGAAAGTAGTAAGTAAAAAAAGAAATAAAAATTTGTATTTTCCAAACATTACCTCCATTATTTTCCTGGAACAACTGCTCTTTAAAAATGTAGTGTAGAATCTCTAGTCTGCCTGCCACTGACCTCCCACAGGTTTTAATGTATTCTCCTCACACTGTTTTGCAAAAAATGAAAATCTTTACAGTAAGACAGTGCTTTCCTATTTCACATACACATATATTGAGGGACTTGCCAAAAGTCAGCTAGGAAACCATTCCAAGCAAAGACTGCAATCCCACTTATTTCTTCCTATGACTACCCCAGCCTCAAAGTCCACATGATCCAGTCATATCCATAATGAACAGGAGCTTCCAAGCCTTAGCCAGCTAATTGGGTTTGCCACCTCAAATTTGGTCGTTTTACCATTCCTCCTTGTACTTTGGGAGAAAAGTGTAAGACCTTGCAAGTTTCCATCATGACCAATGGTGATCTTTAAAGTTAAGTTTCAAGCTGGTATTTCTATTTGTAAGAAAACACTTTATCCGTGTTCCTTGGGTATGTAATACTCACGTATGACAACCTCCCCCACACTTTGCCATACAGTCAGTGTCTTTCCTTGGATAGGTGTATGGCACCAGATTTCCTTCCAAGAGGCCCCCACCTTTGCATCCTCCAAGCCTTGCCTCCAGCCACACCTCTGTGCGGGTAAGAAGGAAAAAAGGTGGGATGGATGTGGGAAAGTGGCAGTTCCCTAAGGGATCATCCTACGAGGAATAGGTTGGAGGGACTGCATAAATGTAGAACAGTGCAGTCCCAATAAATACAAATTAAACTCATTAGAATAAGTGAAATATTAGGGCCAAGGTGACATTTGGACTGGAGGTTTAGCCAAGCTTTGCTTTAAATTTTTTATTGATGCAGATAAAGAAAGAGCTTATCCAACACGTTTCTCTTTTTTCTCCCTATCAACCAAAGGAGAAAAAGAAAAAAAATATTTCTTAACTAGCTTTGGTTGTATTTGAGCAAGACTTCAAAGTTTCACAAAAATAAACAGTTTTAGTGGGGAGGAATGCACACTTGTAAAGAGAGAAAATACACTTTGAAGCCAGCAAGAGACTGCATGCCTTATGCAGAGATTCACAGCATCCTCCCTGGAGCAGACAAGTGGTGTCCCCCTCCCCTCCATGCAGCTTCTTCTCTCTCACTGGGGGCTGCCTGGCAGCAACACAGTCCTTCGAAGGGATGTGGGGATGACAGGAGCCATTGCTTTGTTCTCTTCTCCTTCCTCCTGCTATGCCCCTGTTGTTTTCTGCTCTGATTGAAAGTTTCATGTGACTGTAGCTGTCACTGAGATCTGAGTTTGCACAGCACCTAGCACAGTGTTAGTCCTGGCTTAAGATGAGGGTTCTTTGGGGTTGATTAGTGCCAAAACTCTGCATGATCGGTGCAGATCCATAATTTAAGCTTGGGAAATGAGGAGAGAGGTTTATTTGTCCTCTGCTCCAACATCTCAAAGGGTGATGGCTGGGGGACAGAACCCCCTTAGCCATCCTGGGGGGTTCTCTGCATTCCTGTCCATAGCGCAAGTGAGCTGCTCCTCTTCAACCCTCAGTCCCTGGGTCTGTCTGTTTCATAACACATGTTGATGATAAAAGATAAGGGGAGAGTGCCTATCATGTTTTAACCCCTTAATTCCTTGTCTCTCTTGTGTCTCCACAGCACAGAGCCCCACTGCAGCAGACCCCTTGCAGCAAGCCTACGCTGGAGTGCAGCAGTACGCAGGTCGTTAGTATTAACACTTTCTCCCAATAAACCTTTCTCTTCTCTAAAGCCATTACCCTCTGAACACACCTCAGGGGGCCGAGGGAAGGGAGGTTTTTACTGATACAAGGACAAGCCAGGGGCCACAGACTCCCTGATTCAATTTGCACAAACACCAAGACATCCAGGGCATCAAAGGAGGCAGCCTCCTACTTTTCCCATGGAAAGGTTCCCACTGACCTGCACCCCAGTGAAGCTTCATCAGTAGAACTGAGTCTGGTCTGCCTTAGCACAGTGCAGAAGGGCAGAATCAGGCCACTGCTTTGGAGGCCACTTTCTAAACCAGGTCTCCTGAGCGCTGCAGCAGGAAGATGGGCCAGACCCTGCAGAGCTGGGCAGGGCACGGAATGCCTGCACACGCCCGTTTATTTAGGATCTGTCTACTGGCCATGCCCCACTCAGTCATTCTGAGCCTTACTTAGGAGCCACCCAGACATCCCCCTGCCTCCCAGCAGATTCCAGCAGAGCTCCCCGTGGCTCAGCCTCCCCTCGAGCTGCCCTGTGTGCTGAGCAGCTCCTTTGCAGCTGATGGACTGACACCAGCCAAAGTGACCTGGTGCAGACCGCGACCCCGCCGTGTTCAGCCTCCCCTCGCGAGGTGTCCATGGCCAGCGTTGTGAGGAAGCTGCCACCCCAAAGTCATTATTTCCTGTGGTAACTGGAGCAATCATGGGTTCCTGCTGAGGAATGGCTATTATCTCGTGTCAGCGCTGTATCTGGAAACTTAATTTAATTCTCCATGTAAGGCTTCATTTGCCAGTGTTTTAGTTATTGTCATTTATTGCTTGTGAGGTTTGATAGATGGGAAGCAACTCAACCCTTTGAGCTGTTAATTAACCCCTCTGCACACACATGGCCCCTATCCTCTTCTCTCTGGTCTTGCAGGCGACCCATACTCTGTATTTTTAACAGCAAGGCACATCATCTACCATCTGTGGTAGTGAATGGCTCCCCTTGTTTGCTTGGTGGGGGAGCTGAGATGGGGAAAATTGTTTAATTGCTGCTCACTGTTTCCACTGTGTTTGTGTGAGAGAGAGGAAGTCTCTACGGGCATGAAAGAAAATGTATATCTGAGAATGTGTGTGCAACTGTGCCTGTGCAGCCTGTGGGCACATGAAGGGGAAAACACACGTGTGAGCTGGTTTTGTGAGCACGGTAGTTAATCAGGGTGCCAGAGGTGAGCTGGGGAAAGGTGTCAGCATGGGCAGCTCTGCTCTGAGCTCGTCAGTGAACGTGTTCCTGTCACCACATGGAATGGTTGGACATCTCAGCTGGGAGTGGTCTCAGCAGAGCCCCCTGTTCACACTGTATGGTGCCTCTGCTGATGGAGCTGGAGGGAGGCAGGGAGGAGGGAGGAAGCTTCAGGCCCTGTGGCACCTGCTGGAGCACCACCATGGCTCTTACACCACACTTCAGGCTGCACGGGATGCCCCTTCACAGAGCCAAAACACAGGGGCAAAGCCCACATCTGGCTTGGTGTGTGTGGTGGTTTGGAGTGAAAGCCCCTTGCTTCCCAGCACTGAAATCTGTCCTTTCTTCTTTTTCCCTTTCTCTCCCGTTTAGCTGCTTATCCTGCTGCTTATGGCCAGATCAGCCAAGCGTTCCCACAGCCACCTCCCATGATCCCACAGCAGCAGAGAGAAGGTGAGTAAAAGTGATGTCCTCCTCCTCTGTGACCCCAGCAGGCCATCCCCATCTCAGCGGTTCCCCTCCTCACGCACCTAGAGCGTCCATTAAACACCCAATTGCTTTGAATGCCTGGTCCACTGAGTTATTCTCCATTTCCATATGTGGCATGGTGTCACTGTGACCAGCAGTACTGTGGTGGGCTGCCCGTGTGGGGAACTGCTGGTGAGATCTCTTCAGTGCCCTGGGAGGAAAGCATGCTGGTGTGCATGGGACATGGAAAGACCAGCTAGCAACATAGCCATGACCATCCAGTGAGGGCCTCTGTTTGAGACAAGCAACAAGAATGCAGATAAAAATGCAATTGTATTGGAATAAAGAACTTTACAGGACACAAAGCACGAGGGGCCCTTCATTAAAAGGCAGTAACATAATTTCAGACGCCTGCTGTTTGGAGAACAAGGACTTGCTATTTAGAGTAGCTGATCTAGTCCTTTCAGCCTTTCAGCCTCCACTGATAATCTGGAAACATCAGTCAGACCTTGCAGAGCACAATCCCTATATCAGGATGAGAACAAACTTGTAGTTACAGTTCCTATTTCTTTTCAATGACTGTGAGAGTTGCCTGGGTAATCTGCTCCACAGGACTGGATGGCTCCACTGAAGACATGAAGAGTAAGGAGAGGTGAATCTACCATTTTTGCATGTAAATGCCTTGGGAGAAAACTGTGCCATGTAACATTTCCTTTACAGTCAGTGGGGAGCTGTGGAATCCTCAGAGGCAGCCCACTTGGGTGGTTCCATTCCAGTTGTCCTCCAAGGAGAGCTGCTCCCTTTTGTCAAGAAGGAGGGGCATGCCTGCCTGAGTGAGACATTAAAGTCAGGTGCTCCAGCTTAGCAACTCTCATTTTAAATAGTTACATTTTAAATTTTATCCTCTATTAGATCACTAATTCAGACATATTCTATATTATATGTGTTATTATATGTATGTAATTACATTTAATATTTTAATACAGTGTAAGAGTCAAAATGAAATGAATCTAGATTACACCATCAGACTAAAACATTCTGATGATCTAAAACTACTTTGGGGGAGAAATCTCATTTTGTAAGAAAATTAGAAATGTCGTCATTTCCATCTAATTTGGAATTAATTTTTTTTCCTATGTCAGAATTTCCTGGGGAACACAACTTCCAGCTCCTGATTAGCTCTAGTACATGTCCCTGCTGTGAGAACAGATGCACAGACCTATCGGATCATTACAGAGATGTTTCCCCCATGCTGAAGGACTTTGCTTTTTATTACTTACTGGGGCTAGATTAAGCACAGGACAAAATGGCGAGCAGATCCTTGCTCAGCACAGCGCTGTGCCAGCAGCCACCAGAGGCAGGGGGAAGCTGTGGTGCACGCCTTGAAGAGCCTGCAGACCCCTGTGTTCACCAGGCATGGTGTGCCTCTGTGGGTTAGGAGTGAGTGTCACCCAGTGGACAAGCTGTCTCATAACTCTGCTCCTTCCTGTAAGCAGCTGGCATTGAGAATGGGGATGGGTTGGGGGACAGCCACATGGGGTGAGCCACCAGCCCGGTGCAGGCTGCCATTCCCAGCGTTCCTCATTTTCCTGCAGTGCTGAGAGGCTGTGTCTTTCTCTGCTTCTTGCTAGAGCAATATTCTGTAAAGCACAGCACTCCCCTTTAGCAGAGGGTCAAGACCTTTAAGCATCTCTAACCTTTAGCAGGAAAACACAGTGAGAGGGAACTCAATAATAATAACAATGCTCAGTGCTGAGAGGAGTATTTTAGGTTTGCAAGGATGTGCACAAACATTGATTCGTTAGTGAACCAGCCCTATCACCACAATAACACCAGTGATCACATTGTTAATGATAATCTCAGCTCTCCCCTCCTGAATCCCAGTTGGATAACAAGCCTGGGGACGTTTTGCTGCTGCAAGATTCCTGTAGAGATGAGTCATTACTGCCACATGAGCGCTGAGGCTGCTGGCAGCTGACAGGGTGCACAGGGTGGAACTGATCCAAAACCATCACAGCTTAAGATAAAATCTTGATTCAGGCCATGTCAAGCACACAAAACTTGGAGGTAATTTTAAGTCTGTATTACTCATCTTGGTGTAGTTTCTGAAACTAGGATGTGCAATTCCTGGGTGCAAGTTTGCGACTCTTATCTGCGCTGTGTTCAAACATTCTGGGCAAGCAGAAGAGGCAATGAATTTCCATCCTCTGGGTGTTTGCTGTAGAGGTGAGGTGTGCAGCTCACCAAAGTGCTGCAGCCTGACTTTATACAACCTCGTGGGTTAGCCCAGTTTAATTACTGTTGGAAAACAAGCCTCATCACAGCCTTTCCTCATTACGCTGTGCTGGGATGCAGTGATGGGTAGCTGAGGTCAGAACAGGTATATGGAGTTCACTTGTGTTGGAGGTGGGTCTGCAGCTGCCCCTGTGCTAAAAAACTGACAATGAGCTCAGGTGTGAGGAGCATGGGCAGAGGAATGGATCAGTTCAGGTCCAGCCAAGCTGAACCCACCGTGTGGTTCTGTGCCCTAGATTTTGCCATTATCCAGCACAGTTTGCCTGTAATCTATAGAACATCCACAAACTGTACAGTCCTTAAAGCTTTTCTTGCTTTTTTTGTCCAAATCAAGGCTAACTGTTCTTCTTGTGTATAAATGAAGAGAAATGTATATATATCATAAAATGTATACATATCATAAAACCAAGAGCCATGGCAGACATCAGTGTTGAAATGAAACTTCATTTTTTTCTGATGATATGTCATGGGGGTTAGATTTCAAGATGTACTACAGCCCTTTTGAAAACAAAAGTAAAGCCTGTCATAAATAATTTTATTATTGTATTCAGCCCTGAATTGCCAAGTATAGTGATCTCCAATAATCCATCAACTCTGTCCAAAACAAGAACTTTTTCTCCAAAAAGAGAGTTGGAATCTTTATTAGGATTTTTCCATACCAGCTTTGGTTTTTCTGTTTTTCCAGTATCCTGAGCAAGCCCCTCAGAACTCGTTGCATTTGTGCACTGAGAACTGACTAAGATCTTTAGAGCATTCTGAGATGAGCAAATGGGATCATAAAATTGTTTGTGTAGGAAGGGACATTTAAGTTCCCTACCATGGGCAGGGATACCTCCCACTAGATCAGGCTGCTCAGAGCTCCATCCTCCATGGCCTTGAACATTGTCAAGAATGGGGCATCCACAACTTCTCTGGGCAACCTGTTCCAGAACCTCACCACCTTCATAGTAAAGAATTTCTTCTTTATGATCTTGTCTTTGGTTTCTTAAAAATATGCCTAAGTGTACAAGACAGACATACACACAAACACACAGCCTTCTATGGAATGCCCAAATTAACTTGAAACAAGCAAAAACATATCCAAAAAAAAAGCTAGGAGGGCTGAAGAAGACAGATCTTGTTTTGTGAGTTCTTTACCAAGGTCTGTGGCTGTGACAGGTAACTTACAGACTTAACAAAAAATTACAGACAGGTAACTTACAGATTCAACAAAAAATCGCTTGTTAAAATCTAAGACTGTAATTTCTTATGTGAGGGTGTCAAAACAAATCAAACAACCCAATTGTGGTTTGTTTTTTTCTTTTTGTCTTCAGAAGCAAGTGAAGTTTTCAGCAGTGGAAGTTAGGAAAAACCCCTCTGTAGATGTAAACAAAATGAGTTCAGCCCTGAATGTCTGGGTCAGTAGGGACAGCCACCTCACAGGTTCCTCAGGCACATTTTAGAACCCAGCTGGTCTTTGAGAATGGTCCCTGCTTTTTCACACCCTCCCTGGCCTCTTCCTTTCGGCCTCTGAGTCATGTGAGGAAAAGTCGATTTCAAGGTGAACCAAGGGTTGTTCTCTCCTTGAGCCCAGGCTAAAGGTGGTGTAGTTAAAGTTGTGTGCCTCCTGGTCTGCCTTATGCCTTGGTAGGTGTTTCTCAGCACACACAGGCAGAATCTCTACTCATGCACAGCACATCCAAGACCGCAGGAAATGCAGCTGGTATTTTTGAAAGAATTGGCCGGTTTTACAGTGAAAACTGCTGGCTCTGGTGATGTCAGTGGGAATTTTGCCACGGACTGCAGCAAAGCCAAGATTTTACCCATTTTATTATAATGTGAATCTCAAATCCCACAGCAGAAGTGCTCTGGGGCACGTTCAGATGAAGGAATGAATTTTTTCCCTGCTATTCTGGACTGTGGTCTGCTCCTGGGCAGAATTTTCTCAATTTTAACAGACACCTAAGGGGGTTAGTGTTTGTTTAACACTTTCAGACTGTTTCATATCTAACTTATTATGCCAATAACTCTGCATTGTGCAGAAATGGATGGCAGCAAGGATTGGAAAAATGATACTTGCCCAGTGAGAAGACTAAAGAAGAGGCATACGGGAGGTGGGGGGAAGCTGGAAAAGCTTGGCATGAAATAGGGGAGCCTGATTATGGGCCACTGAGATTCAAAAGTAATTTGGCTAAGCAGATGACCGGGTGCCTAATTGGTTAATTATCCCACTATACCACTATCCCCCCCATTTGGAAGAAACCCTGTTACCATCCCCATGACCTTTAGGAAATGCACAAGATGCAAAGGATCAGCTGTTCCTTCATGACAGTCCTTTTAGCAAATTAGTGGGGAAAATTGTGCTTAGCAAATATTCATTAGGGCTTCATTTTCCATTAATCCAAAAGGAAATGTGGAGAGCCTGTGACTTCAATCATGCTGAGGCCCAGGAATTTTAATGAGCTTTAAATGGGCATCTGCCAGAATCCTGACTTTGCCGTACTTCTCTTGCCAGCCGGGGGGATGAGTAATGGGTAATAAAAGGTGGGAGCATCTAGACGAACTCCTCTCCCTAACAGGAAAGGCAAAGTTGTAATTTGCTGTGTTATGACACTGTAATTATGCCCTGATGAAGAAAACGAGAGCATTAAAAACCCTTTCCTTCCCCACACTGTGCCCCAGATGTAAAAAGGGGAAAGTTGACTGAGTCAGGTCACAGGGTTGCAGGCACATGGGCGAGAGGGAAGGGGGAAACCTCCTTCTCTCTGACCTCCAACCCTTTTGGTGAAGGGCACACAATGTATCCCCTTCATCTCGGTCCCTCTGAGTCAAGCAGAGCTGGAGTTACCTGTCGAGGTCAGTGCAGAGCAAGGCAGCAGCTGGAAGTACCTTTAGAAATAAAATGATGAAAAAAACAATCTCTGTCTCATCAAACTATACAGTTTTCTGCTATTGAACACTGCAAAGGTTTTAAATTTTTAATTTTCTTTAACAAAACCATTTGGACACACCTTTTTGACTGTTGCTCAAGGACCCCATGCATAAAAATAAAAAGTCAGGTTGAAAACTTATATTACAGGCTATTTGACAAGAGGCAGGTTTGCCCTCTTCTGCCCCAAAATACAATTTCAACAGAATATTTTTTGAGGGTCTCTACTTTAATTTCATATTCCAGCTAAAGACATCTCTCTAGTTGTTTTCCAGAACACCCTCTGAAATTGGTAAGAGTATATGTTACAGGATTGAGGCAAAAAAAGCCAATCCATCTTGTCTAGTAATTTGGACTTAAATCCACCTAAAATATCTCCTGCAGAATGCTCTAGAATGGAGGACATGGCCTAACTGTCCAGATTTGTGGGAGTCTTCAGGTTCATTTGAGCTGGGGGGATGAATGTAAAATTCTACAGAACAAGATGAGCCTGTGGGTTTGTGCATATCTTTCTGCTCATTATCATCATTTGTGTGATGCTATTGTCATCACACAGATTCAAGAAGGATATTGAAACTTCTGCATGCAGACACTGGGAAGAGGCAAGGGATAGTGTGGGTCATCTGAAACTCTGCAGATTAAATAAGATTATGAACAACAAATAAAATCTATGAACGATATTCTTTCATTCACTGTGTTCTTACTCCTCCGTTCTGTTCTTTCCATGGCCACATGTGCTGGTGCATTCCTCTCTCTCTAGATTTTATCCTGGTGTCCTGGGAAAGCTATTGAAGTTACCATAGCCTCTAGGTGGCTTTTTGAGTTCATGCTCTTCTCCTTTGTCCATTCCTCTGAGAGTCTACAGGCTGCTTCCTAGCATGACCACTCACCAGCCAGAGAGAGAAGATGCCAAAGTAAATCTCCACCGTGTGCTTTCTCGTGTCCTATTTCTCTTCATTCATGGGTCTTCTTTTTCTCTTGATAGGACCAGAGGGCTGTAACCTGTTTATCTACCATCTGCCCCAGGAGTTTGGGGATGCTGAGCTGATGCAGATGTTCCTGCCTTTCGGTAATGTCATCTCCTCGAAAGTGTTTGTGGATCGGGCGACAAACCAAAGTAAATGCTTTGGTGGGTAAAGATAACAAAACAATTAGATTCATCCAGGAAAGGGCTTTCTCTGAATACTTTACCTTTCAAACTGCTTTCTTTCTGCTTAAGCTTTATGATTTCTCTCAATTTACTCCTGTCAATACTTTCCCCCTTCCTTCTTTCTCTCCTGATTGTCTCATGCTCAGAGTTGTGTGTGCTGCTTAGAGGTCAAGGTTTGGCATCTCACCAGCAGCAAGATGCTGCAGACACTGGTGGGGTCAGAAAATGCCCCACTTGCAAAGGGAGGTGGGGAGGGTGCAGAAAAGACTAAAGCAACTGGAGCAAAATGGAGGAGGAGCAAATGGGCATAGGTGAAATCATGAGATTAGCAGAGGGATCATGCTGCAGAAGGGGAATTTCTGTACCTAAGGCAAAGGACAAGCAGGCCCTGGGGTTGAAGGGAAGGCAGAGCTGTAGGGTCAGCTTTCCTGTAGCTGTGATGCATTAGACTGCAAAGGGGTAAGGGCCAAGCATCTGCTGAGAGCCTGCTCTCCTAGGGGGTGATGGCTGCTTGGTAGATCACATTCAGACATGTTCTGACCTACTGGACCTGAGGCAGCACCCCAGCAGATAGAGATGGGCCAAGATAACCCTGTGCTTCAGCTGCCAGCCTGTGCTAAGGGGCTGTGTTTGACAGCTGCACCTGGCTCCCACAGCTCTGGCCCCAGTGCTGGCTCCACTTCACCAGCTGGAGCAGAGAAGGAGCAGAGCCTGGAGCTGCCTGTGAGCCCCAGGCAGGGACACCCTGAGCTGCACCCACGGTGGGAGGGCTCAGCCAGCCAGCAGCCATGGAGTGATGTATGCATGGGCTCTCACTGGGATACCACCCTTTGCAAAGCTGGGGCTCTTAAGGGTCCCTTTTGGCAGTGTGGCAGCAGGGGGACCCTGGCCACATCTGATCCCATCACACCTGGTAGACAGGGGATCTCTCACAGCCGTGTGCCCACCACTGGGGTCTGTAATTTTTGATTCTCTGCCATCCTGCACCTCTTGCATACCCTCCCTGGGAAGTGCAACAGAACAAACTATTGCTTTTCTTTTCCTGTTATTTGCAGCTAATCTGGATTCTGTCTCTCAGGCAAACTTCCAGAGTTAAGACTCATTGGAGTTTTCATTTGATTTTAAAACCACTCTCAATCTCCACACTGTGCTTTCTTTCCATGCTGCCTTCCTCTTTCCCCTCCTGAACAGCTCCCCTCCCAAATCTCTTCCCTCACCCCTTGCTACCCACAGTGCATGTCAGAGAGTACTCCAAGAGTTTTGTGCCCTTTCTCTATGCACAGTTTCTCCTGCCCATCCACAGAGGGTCTGAACAGGCTATTTTCCCTTTTGTTTGAGGGATCCCTGACCCCTGATGAGAGGGACGCAGCCCTCCCAGTCACCAGGAGTCTCCGGGTTGCTGCGCTCTCCAGCACTGGAGGAGTGAAGGACAAAGAGTCTGGCATGCAGAGGGAGTTCGCAAATTTAAATTAGAACTCAAAACTATGAATTAGCCCCAATGAATCCAGAGCCCACCTGCTTTTTATATATGAATTATACATATATATATATATATATAAATCTCACAACAAGTTGAGCAGATCAGCACAGCTCTAGCTGACACTGAAACTGTGCTCAAAGGAGATCCACAGATTAGAAATGGACCTTTGGCAGTGAAATTGTCACCTGTGTTTGTTTAGAGGATGACCTGGTTCTCCACATACTGAGCAATAAATGGAGATGCCCTTCTGGACAGCTGTGAGCCTCATCCCACTCAGGTCAAAGGCTGATGGCTACAAGGCCCCACAAGGACGCGACACGCATCTCATTTGTGGGCAGGGATTTGGGACTGCTTCAGAGGTCAAGGCTGAGATTTTAGCAGGAGCTGAGGGGCCTTAGCAGAAATTTTCTTGAGTTTTATTTGGAGAAACTAACATCAGCTTGTTGGGTGAAGTGAACTCCAAAATTAACTGTGGGATATTGAAGGCTGGAATAGGAAGGTGTTCCTTTGGAAGTGTTGACTCAAGCACACAGACAAGCAAAAGAAGGAATTAGAGATTGCTGGTCTCAGTCACCTTAATCACCTTATATCTGCTTCTGAGACACAAATTCCCAGGTCCAGCCAGTTTGGGATCCCAGGTGTCAAATCTCTGGATTTCTCCTAGTTTTCCACAGAGCTGAGTGCCTGCTGTGACTGTTGGTCTCAGACGAATATGTTGACTATGCTTCCACATCCACCTCCTCCAGAAGGATAGAAATAACAGAGGCACAGGTAGCTAACTATCACAGGTAGGTTATGTTGCTTTTCAAAAATTCCCACCCTGCTGACCTTCAGGTTTAAAGCAATGTAAAAATGTAAAATTTAAACGAGGAAATCAGGCTTTTCAATTGTTTTGCTAAGTCTACTGAAGCTGGTATTTTTGTTGAGGAAATAAATTTAAATAAAAAAATAAATTACTTTTTCCTAAAGGAAAATAAGAGATTTTATTAACTTTGAAAGTAAGAAAATTCCTTCTTTGCTGTTAAAACATTTCCCAAAACTCAACATGTAAGAACACAGCATTTGCATTCTATTTCACTTTTTTTAGTGCGGCTAGAGCTCTCCAACTGCTTGCCTGGGGGGACAATTCTGTCTGGCCCCAGAAAGATATTCCACTATTATATGACCTTTTAAAATATATCTGCTAAGCAGATCCCAAATAAATTGCTGTAACAGAGTTTAGCCCCAGGTTGTCGAGAAATTGTCAAGAAGTCCTGCTTTAGACAAACTTTAAAAATTCTATGGAGAAAAATGTCACCATGTTTTTTTCCACAGGAACAGAAAAATCTTTATTTGATGCCTTTGTCTTGCTGTTGAGCAATCTGTAAACAACTGGCACAAACTGAAAAAGTCAGTAGAGCAGCATGTCAAAATAGAATTGTGGAGATCCACAAGGATGATCAGGGGGTTGGGTCACCATTCCTATGAAACGGGCTGAGAGAATTGTGATTGTTCAAATTGGAGAAGGCCCAAGGGAAACCTGACAGCACCTTCCAGTATTTAAAGTGGCAGCAAGAGAGCTGTGTACAGATAGGACAAGGGGGAATGGCTTTAAAATGAAAGAGGGGAGATACAGCTTAGCTATTAAGAACAAATTCTTGACTGTGAGCAGGGTAAGCCTGGGACAGGCTGGCCAGAGAAGCTGTGGCTGTGGATGTGGAAGTGTCCAAGCTGGATGGATGAAGGTGTTCCTGAACAGGGCAAGGGTAGCTGGAACTTGATTAACTCAAAGGTGCCTTCCAACCAAAACCATTCTATATTTTTTCCCTTATTATTTGCATCTGAATTCTTGCCTGCATTTTGAACACAAATTTATCTCTTTTTGCCGCTACTGGCAGGATAGTGTTGGGGCAGCTACAGGAGTGTTAGGAAGAAAATGAGATCAAAACCAAAACTTTCTCCTGGTTTCTGGCGTCCATGAGCCTGCAGAGAGCCACTAGCACCTGCTCATGCTAAAGAAACCATAGTGTGGTCAGCAAGCCTTTGACATTCTCAATTTAGAGGCACTGCCTCCTGGCTGACAAGGAATAGTGAGGAATGGCACTAAAGTAAACACCAACACCAGATATAAAATGTGAGAGTGCTCAGAGTATGTCTGTTGTTTTCCCTAGTGGGATCATGTAAGGCTGCCTAAGATACAGCCTTGACTTCCCACTGAAAAAAGTAGTTTAGTCTGGGAGGATTCTTTGCCTGTGGCTTTTCTTCTGCTGGACACATCCAGGCTAGACCCAAATCCTTCATTTTCTCTTACAATTTTTCAAACCTCTGGCTTTTTTTTTTTCTCCTGTCCCTGTCCTGATGCAGCTGTAAGATGGCCAAATGCAGAACCATCCTCATCCTTCCATGCACCAACACCCTGTGTATCCCCATCACCTATGCCTCCATCACTGACCATATCTGCATCCCCTTGGGTTTCTCCTCGGGCACTGTCCTCTCCCCATTCTTGCATTCAGACTCAGTGATTTCACCTTCACAGCTCTTCACCATTCTGCCCTTCTCTCTCCTCTCTCACTGGTTCTTCACTCAATGCCCAGCTGACCCTGTAGCCTCTGCCCGCACACTCCTTTTGCAGCCAGCTGGGCTGTGCTGTCAATTCCCAGTGAAATGGCAGGGCCACAGCAGCACTCCTCTCACTCAGAGCAAAATTACACTTAGTTGGACACTCCTTGAAGTCTCCCATTCTCGGAGTGGGCTGCCCTAGGAAGACTTGCACGGAGGTGAAGTGTGCTGCAGCATGAATGTCAACATCTGCAGGAGCCCAGAGCCTGTGTCTGCACAAGGCAGCATTCACGCTGGGTCTCTCACATTCCCACTACCCGTGTGCCAGTGATTCTGTGTGTAGGTGTGCTGAATGTCAGAGGACATGGATTACATCTTTGCGCTGGTCTCAGTGGTTCTGGTGATAATTCCCCTCTCAGTTATGTAGGTAGTTTAAATGTGAACAGTTTGTGTACAAGGCTAAAAGTGAACTCCGGTAAAACAACGCTGCTGAGGCTGCTAAGGCAAGTAGGCAATGTGAGAAGGGCAACTTTTCACCCTGCCCACACGTGGCTAACTCTGCCTCTGTCATAGGGTGACGCTGCAACACAGCCCAGCAACACTCGCTGCTGCCTCGTAAAACACATCCAAAGAAAGCACTTGAAGGCATTAAGTTAGTGAAATACAGAGACAGACATATTCTAGAAAAATGTCTTAACAGAGAAGAGAGCGAGCAAGACAGGTTTGGGCAGCAATAATTAGGAAGACATGTCAGAAATTAGAAAAAAGAGAATAGGGATGGAGAAGCAGAGATCAAATGGTTATCCCAAAGTGTCAAATAAGATGTAGATAAATTGAAGCTGGAGGAATTGCTTCACTGGAACACTTGGTGTGCTCCAGTCACCTCTTTCTGAGAGCAATAAGCACCTGGATCTGCCAACTTTTTGCACACCATTGAGCAGCAGGCACTGTCAGGCCAGTTCTGCTCCACGTCCCTGCTTTGTCCCCTGCCTGTCTCCTTGGCATGTGCCTGTTCTTCATGCCCATTGCTGCAGCAGTTTCAGTTTCTCCCCATGGGACAGTGACTCCAGAAGGCTGTGAGCAACCTGTCTTATTCCCAGAGAGATGCTGTGGTTTCCCTCCACTCAGCTTGACATGCTCTGACACCACAGGTGTAAGCAAACATGAGTGGCATGTGTTTTTCTCCTTTTCTGCACATTCCAGAGGAACTTTCACATCAGCAAAATGTCCCAACCTTTTTTGAAGTGTCCCACAATTAAACAAAACAAGGATCATTCCAGCTTGCAAACTGCAAAGGCTTCTTAGGACCATAGGCTTATATATCCTAAAGGAAATATCTTGTTTGACTCCTAGTGCAACATGATCATTGATTGTTTCATTCCAGATTCCTGCAGGGAGTGCATTTGAAAGTTGCTAATGGGCCACCTCATTTGGAAAAAGATGCCAAAATAGAGAAAATAACATCACTTGATGAGGGTCATAATAGTTAATTAAGTTTGCTGTTAAATAATTCTATTCCCTACTAAACTCCTCCTAGCTTATGAAAAGAAACTGGGGAGACAAAGGAGAGAGATTAAAAGTGAGAAAAGCAGTGAGGAATGAGAGCTGAGCACAGGAGGGGGTGAAGCTGGGGAGAAGGGCTGAGGGATGGGCAGAGCTTGTATCCTGTTATTAAAAACATGCTGTGGCAGTTAAACGCTGCAATGGGGTGGCAAAAAAGGTGGAGTGGGAGATGCAAGGCAGCAGGCAGGTCGTGATGATCCACAGTTTCAGTCTGGAAGCTGAAATAGAAAGAAGGAAGATGTGTCAAGAGAATAGGACACTGGCAGAGCTGTACAGGGCCCTGGGACAAGGGGCATTGCACATTAGGTCTAAAGTGCATTGGCAGCACTCCACAAGACATAGGAGTGGAACAAGGGACCCTGAGGTACATTAGGAAAATATTGTTCAGCACCTGCTGACAACATGCCTCCAATATGCACTGCCAAATATGGCAGTTTCTCATTTAATAATAAAAAAAAAAATAAAAAAAAGGTAACAACTCTCCTTGGGTTCATCCAGGAAATGAGCAGGTGCAGAAGTAAGGTGTTGTAAAGGAAAGAAATTCTTGTTGCATGTTCATAGCCCGTGTGGGTGATCTCAGGTCAGCCTAGCTGTTAGGATTGGACTCCTCTTCTTGGAAAAGTACACCGACTCCTTTGCACAGGTCTTTAGGATTCATGGATGAGGAGAGTTATTTATCAGATAAAAAGTTTTTTGAGGCTTCTTTTCTGAGGCTTCTTTTGGTAAAAAGAAAATTCCCACCAAATAGGTGCATTATTAGGAAGGACTTCAGGTGTGTAGCTCTGTTTGTTGCTGTTACCAGTACTGTGATTAAGTTTGATTTATTTTTTTATTTTTATTATTAACCTGATTTCAAATTTCTTAAGGAAGTCTCTATCTGATCCTTTCTCCCTGTAGCCCTTAGAATTGGGCTCTGTCCTTAATTTCACATGATCTGGTGACAATACATTTTGTTTCAGATTTTCTGGAAAATCTGTTTGTGATTTCCATATGGCTAGAGCCTACAGATCACAGCTCAAAGAGCAATGGAAGAAGCCACTCACTTGAGTGCCACAGCTGAGACAAAACAGAAATTATTTTCCAGGCACATTAAGCATGTCTGACCCCTGGTATGTTTCAGTTCAGATCAGCACTGGTTGTTGTCCTCTCCACTCTGAAGGACCTGGCACAGCCAGAGAGCCAAGGAGGGACTCATAAGGTGTGTCCAGCTCAGCTGGAAACTAATCCAAGAGGAGGAGGACACCCCAGAGGAATGCTTTGAGCTCTCGGAGAGAAGGAGAAAGAGACATAGAAGTTCAATATCTGCTAGCTTATTCCAAAGCAGTCAGGCCCTGAGATTTCAGGTCTGCAGAGGGAGGATGGAGCTCTTCCAGCTGATAAGGAAAGAGTTGTGTGAGTAAGAAAGAGAAGGAGCTGTTCATCAAACTCGCTGTACAGCACCTCCAGCCATTGCAGTTGGCTGGGGGAGGCTTTAGGGGGAGGAGGAGGAGCGGGAGAAGTATTAGGGCTGTGAGCCACTATTCATTTACAAACTATAATTAATTTGATGTTTAGATTAATTTCTGATGCACTCTCAAAGGTGCACTGAAAGCATTTTTCCTTTATTATAATGTTGATTGCTTATTGGGGAGATAAATCTAACTGTCAGTTATGCACTGACTTACCAAAACTTTCAGACCAAGCAAGCATGTATGCATAAGGAACAGCTGTTTGCAGCTCTCCAGTTAAAGGGACAGCTCTGTCTTTTCCCAATAACTTACATTACAGAAAACCTATATATTGTACAAAGGGACTTCTGCTTTCTTTTGTAGCTCAACAATTTATTAGACAAGAATATGTTAGCAGAATCTATCTTCTATTTATCTGGGTATCCATGTGTCTATCCATGTTCAATCCATCTCCCCCCACAAGAGATAAAGTCTACACAGAATTGATTATTTTCAAGTTATGGGTATGTGTGTGCATACCTACTCCCATGCACACTTACACCACCATTTTAAATGCTTTTTCTCCTGGGGTAATTAGATGGAGGAACTCGTTACTGCAGGGTCATTGTGGCTCCTCCTTTATTGACTTTCAAAAGGGAAATGGTCACTACCTAATAGAAATAACCAGAGTTAAGAGTTAAGACCAGAAGAGGAGTTTTAGTGCTACTTTGATTCCAGTCAGAAGTTTCTGTTCAGAAGTCAGAATAATGACCCATCTAAAGGGCAGGCCCATTCCTGAACTCAAAGTGATGGATTTGCAGAGTGCAGACTTTGCAGGTCCTACTCTTGTGGGACTGCAGACCCACTAGATCATTTTGTCAACACATGGTATCTGGGTTTATTTTTGTGGTCCCAAGATCTCTGATGCAAGGGAAATTCAAGCTGTAGAGTGGATGAGTCTCTACCAGTCCATGAGCCATCCTTCAGCTTCCTTTTATCCACCCATTCTGCCTCATCCACTGCACAGGTCTGCTCTTCACCATCTTGAAGTCTATTGCCTGGTTGGTTACTGAGCAGCTGTTCAATAGATCCTCACATCTTCATGCTTGGCCCCAAGCCTTCCTTTTATATGATACTCAAACTCTGCCATGAATATGAATTTATTTTTATTTCTTCATCTGTTTTCCTAAGACCCTTCCCTGCAGAGCATTTGAGATGTTCACAGAGCTAAGTATTGGCATTTTGCTGGTGCTCCTGGTGTCCTCATTTCACCAAGGGGATGATGAGGCAGAGAATTAGCCAAAACTGTTTCTTGATCTTGGATTCCTAATCTGAGTTGCCACAGGCCTGATCAGACTGTTTACCTCCTTTGTCTAAGAATTCAGCATAATGCAGAGCCTGCTATGTTTTGTCTGCTTCAGATGCAGGTATAGGCAGCAGCCTTTCTGCCAGTGAAATCTCAGGCCATGCACTAAAAGAAGAGAAAAACCCAGTAAACATTCATCCTCACTGAAAACTAGAGAGGCTTTGTACATCTGCAAAAACACTCTGACACAATTTTACATGTATTTTCAACATTTGTATGCCATTGTCTCAATTTGGGCCATGACAATTAAGCCACAGCTGGATCTTGCTTGGGCAGGACTCAGCAATGGCAAGGGAGCACCCAGGAGCACCCACTTTTGAGAGAGAGCAGAGTTTAATGACATAGATTCAAGTCATGGTATACCACTGGCACTCAGGACCTGCTCCATTTTATTTAACAGTAAAAAAGCAGCCTAGAGGTCTTACTAAAAGAATTCCATGATATATTATACACTTAGCATAACTGGGATGTCATGGCAGAAATAGGGAAAAATTCCAGTTTTCCAAGGCAACATCTGCTTGTACAACTACAAAACCATCCTTTCCCTGCCTTATTTACTGTCTAAATTCCAGCACTTACAATAACAAGTCTGATACATTGCCATTTTCTTTGCCCTGTTATGTTATTCATTCTCGACAGTAATTAAAACAAGGATGCCATGAAAGAGAAAAATACAGAAATGTGTGGTTAGAAGCAATGCCTTTATGCATATACAAAGCAATACAGAATTAAAATTTTATAGGTAACATAATTTCTTGCATTTCTAAATTGAGTACTTAATTTTGCAACCTTATCGTTGTTTCAATTTATGGTTGCATGTGATATCTTCCCTTTTTAAGTAAGTAACTCCAAATCAAAAACTCCCCAGATAAGATTAGCATCTTCAAATAGTATATATTGACATATTTAAAAGCTGTCATCAGCATAACAACTTGCAGATCTCCATAAAAACAGGTGCATCATTCTTAATGATGAAATTTTTGGTTTCATCTGTATCAAATCCCCAAAAACAATTCAACATCAGCTCTGCTCTCCCCAGTGTGGATCTGTCACACACATATATAAGTATTTACATGATATACATATAAGATATGCACAGTTATTTACATTATGCACGTACTACACATACATTTGTTCAGTAACAAATATAAAAACTTGCAGACACAATTGTTAATGAAAACAATGAAAATTGCGGAGCACTTGTTTGAATTTTAGCAACCTGCTCCAATGCTTGCTGGGCTTCAAGGTGAAGAATTTTCCTTGTGTTCAGTCTGAACCTCTGCTGTTCCAATTTATGTCCCCTGTCTCTCATTCTCCCTCTGTGAATCATATCTCAAGTTGGAAGGGACCCATAAAAATCACAGAGTCCAACCCCTTGCTCCTCCCAGAACTACCAAAAACTAATTCCATGGCTGAGAGCATCATCCAGATGCTCCATGAACTCTGACAGGAAACAGATTTTCTTCCTTTTGGACAGCATGACCTAAAAATCTGATTGTGTTCTGACCATTTAAAGGTGAAATTAAATGATTCTCTTAGCGAAAGGTCTCCACAGACCCTTTAAATCCTTCTCTAGAAGGGTCTTCAGAAATCGTGAAGATTTAGCCAGGTCTTTGTGCATCTTCTGACATGGCTGAATAGGTTTCAGAAGGATTATTGTTCTGCTAAGTTTTTTTTTAAATTCTAAGGAGAGAATTTTTAATTCTGGGCTTTTGAATTTGATGCAAAAGAGCTGCTTTAGGGGTGGCTCATATTTTCACCCCATCCATTCAAATTAAGAGCCCTCTACAAACCACTAACATAGCATGCTGTTCTCAGGTCTTTAAATTTTCTGTTCAAAGCCATATTCAAAACCATGGTTTCAAAACATATATTTATTCCTCTTAGTTCAGTAATTAAAACACAATCTTATTTTCCAGTCTTCTACCCAAGGGTGGATCAAGAGCTCAGGTGGGTCACTGGGCAGAGGCTCCAGAGCCAGTACCAGATCAGGATTTAGTAAATCTCTGTTATGATTCAGGTCCCATAGACTGAATGCAGCTATTCTGAGGAGCTGCAGACTGTTCTTCACTGAGATCTCCAAAATTCAAACCTTTGAAGGCAACTAATGGTGAACATTCTGCTGGCAGATCCACAGGAGTTTATCAGCATCTCTGTTGTAATAAGACAGTTTTTCTTTCCCATTGTTTTTGAGAAAAGAAGCCAGACAATCATTTTCTTACCCTTTGGGGGTGGTGGAAAACGTGGAGGTTTTACCACAAATGTAATAGCTGGTTGAATCTGGAGATGTTATCTTCCAGTTAAAAAGTGTACAATTCTTTGTTTTCTACTCTTGCTACCCAGCGTAGGTCAGTGCCAGTTCACAGCCTCCTGGTCTAGATGTTGAGAGATTTTCTCTTTTCCTTTCCTTTCCCAATGACTCACTGCATATGAGGAGGTTTTTTTTCCTGTTGAGTTCACTTTTAGTTTGGTTAGCTGTTTTTCACACAGTCGCTTCCACAGAAAGTAAAATATTCCTTCAAAAGTCATGGCCAAAAACCGTTCATCACCACTTCTGGCTTCTGAACAGAACCTTCCAGGCTGCTGCACAAGAGAAGCTTCAGGCCTTTCTGCCTCCTTTGGGCTATCCCAAACTGCCCATAATGAGGCATCAGGTGTTCAACAACCAGCAGGGAAGGGGTGGGCAGTTGTCCATCTGAGTAATGGTCAGCAGAGCAAGATGGGAAGGTTCTGTGCATTGCTGCACCAAAAAGGGAATTATTGCAGAGGTTCCCTGGGATAATGAAAGAACTGCTAAAAAATAGTGACTAGTACAGGTCACAGCTCACCTTCCCGACAGGATTTCCTGGTTTGTTTGGGTGTTTTGGGTTTTGGATACTTTTTCTTGATTAGTCCAGGAAGGAGTGTTATTACTTACATACTATAAAATATTTTCACAAACAAGGTCACTTTTTATGGTACTTGTCTCTTATAGATCAAGAAGGATGACTGGTGATTTTAGCAGCTGCCTTGTTCATACATGGCTTTTTTATCAAAAAGTCACAAATGAAGCAGGACCCAAGAGAGAATCAAGGAGCAAAGAAATTAGATTTAGATGAAAAACAGATTGTAACATAGCTGGTGGGAGGTTCAATAATTATTTTCATCTGGTTTATATTGCAAACTTCAACAAAACAAATGTAAAAATGGCCTTCATTTTGATTCAATAACAATCTCAGTGCATCCTTAACTGAGCATCAGCATCTACTATCTATTTTGTACATCTTTACAAAACCTACTTTATACTCATCCTTCATATCCAGTTTCACATTGGAGAAGAGCATATATCCTCAAAGGTTCACCTGCTTTTTTCAACCATGTGATTTTCCCCATAAACCTTATTCTGGCACATGATGACATCAGATGTTTTCAAGGAAGGCTCAGAAAACAAGTCAAGAAGAATTCCATCCATTTCTGAGAGCACTTAGGAAATAGCTTCAGTCCTACACATCATTCAGAAAGAGGACAAATACTATTTAGTCATCCACATGTGATTCATCACTGGCTGCTTGTTTCTTGTGAGGAAGATAATCATCATCACCTGGGCTGCAACATTATGTTTTTTATAGAAGAACCACAGTGCTTTTTGTCCACAGCAGACATGTATGCATACTGGTCCAGTGTCTGTTTCATGGGCTCTCCAAAAAATGGCTGAAGCCTCAATCCTTCACTTCTTCCATCAATTCATCAATTCTTCTTATAAGAATGGGTAGAACCACAGTCCATAGCATTAGACAAGTACTTCCTCATCCTTTAGAAAATCTCAGTTTACAGGGAAAAAAAAGAAGTTTTAATCTTTACTCCACTGTCATGATGAGAGATCTGTTGTGGTTTTCTCCATGAATTTTTTACTCCCTCTTATCTTTTTAGAAAAAGTTAGTTCTGATCATATGCCCAGATGTATATATGAGCCAAAACCATGGATCACAGAATCATGGAATAATTTGGATTGGAAGGGACCTTAAAGATCATCTCATTCCAGTCCCCTACACTTTCCACTAGACCAGATTGCTCCCAGCCTCATCCAACCTGTCCTTGAGCAGGGATGTGGCATCCCCAGCTTCTCTGGGCAATATGTGCTAGAGTCTCATCCCTCTCACAGTAAAGAATTTCTTTCATATATATATAATCTAAATTTCCCCTCTTTGAGTTTGAACCCTCAGATCGGATCTGACCATGCAGTTTTAAAATTGTCAAAATCCTAGTCTAATCTAGAGTCTTACCCTTGTGCTTTCAACATGAGTCATTACAAGAATTTTCCTATGAAAAAGAATCAAACACCATACAGATTATGAAAGAGAAGACTCACAGCTGGAGTAGTCCTTCTTGGTCTTGGTGACCGTATTCAGGGTCAGCATCTACAGCCCTCTGATTTCAGAGGAGACGCTGCTTCCTCTGCCTGGGTATTTCTCCATCTGGAGATCATCCAACAGGCAATGCACAAAAAGAGGGACCAACTTCTCTGCACACTCCAGCTCACACTGCTGCAATGTGGAGAGGCAGTTTCATGCACTGGAGGACAGGAAGGCGACATCAGGAAGATACTTGTGTATTTCAAGCTGCCTTCTGCACCGGGTGTTCTGACCTTTAGAGAAAGTTAATCATGCCATCTACTCTCACTCTTCATTTAATCTCCCCTTCCCATCTGTTCAGTCTCTCTCAGCTGGAAGCAGGATGAAGAACGAGTACCAGTCAGCCCTCTCAGTGGTCTGCAGCCCACGCTTTGGGGCCATTTATTATAAGGCATTAACATCAATTGTCACCTGTATCATGATTGTTACCTCAATCCATCCCAGATTAGTAAGCAAGAACTGATTCTCTAAATAACTGAACTGCAAAATTAACAATAGACAGACAGATACGCAGTATCAGAAGAGACTGTTCTGATCCTTTGGACTGAAGTCTGAAATAACCTATGCCAGGTGCCTCAGCTCATGTGACAAGTTAGAACCTTCTGCTTGAGTCATAGCATCCCTTTTAGAAAATGTCTTAATCAAGGTTTCATGTGATAGGTGCTCCACCCCTATTGCTAAACAAGATGTTTTCCAAAATAGTTAATTACCTTCACCATTTCAAATATGCAGACTTGGTGTCTTATTTCCATTTTAAATTTGACAAATGCCTGCTTCCAGAGGGCACAGAAGAAATCAGCAAGCTCTGCTTTTTCCCCCTATCCTAAAAGAACCCCATGTTTTAGTAGTTATTATTTATAGGCTATGGCCAGAAGTAAGTTTAACTTTCTCTTCAATAAACTGTGGCCACTCTCATTACTCTTTCAGACCTACAATTACTCTTCTACTTCCGAATAAGTATTTAAATTTATTTGTTTTCTAGAGCAATCAGTAGAACTAAATGCAGAATTCCAGTAAAGATCTTTCCTGAACCATATTCAGAGGTAACACTGCCTTGCTATTTCTAGAGGATATTCAGCAAAAGTAACTTCATCCCAAAACTGTACTAAGTCTTGGGGCTTTGAGAATTTTAACACTGTCCTGACAGCTCATATATTTGGCTGTTACTATGACACTCATCTTCTTCTTAAAAGGCACTGTTTTCTAATGAGGATTTCCTCTTTTTATGAGTGACCCACTTGCTTTTTCCTGGAGATACTTAATTTTGCATTTGATTAGATTAAAATGAGCACCCTTTAACTGCGTCCAGCCTACGCAGTGACCCAGGTCACTTACTTCTGTCATTATTTCACCATTTTTGTATGATTGGCCAATTTTACCAGTAATTACCTCAAATGTCTTCCAAGTAATGCAAGAGAAATTGAATAGCACTGAGATTTCAGCACACCGCTGAAGGAGTCTCCTAGAATCCCTACAATTTTGTTTGTCACAACTGGCAGATTCTTTGGTGCTCTCATTTCTGGGCTGATTTCATTTTCTGTAAAGAAATGCTGTCTGAAATACTCTAGCAAAGTTTAAATACACTCTATGATAACTTACTTTATTCACCGAACTTGCAATTTCATGCAATCAGTTTCATTTGATAGATGTTATGTTCTATGAAACCATGATGATTGGTACTAATTGTGTATCTTTAAATTCTTTGCCATATTATCTCATATCAAAATTTTCATAATTTTTCTGGCACTTATGAAAGTTTAACTAAGTTTATCAGGTCACCTAGTTTATACCTTTAAAAATTAATATTAGAATTTTTTTCTTTTCCTGGAACATTTTGAAGGTTTTCTAATATTCCATAAATTTCTAAAATGAACATTAATGGTTCAGCAGATTTCTGAGCCAATTCCTTGAATATTCTGAGTTTCCAATTATCTCATCCCGCAGATGGGAAATATTTAATACTAGTTGTTTAGCACAGTCGTCTGTTACTGACTGTTCATACATTAAAAAAATAAATGGATGGATGGATGGGATGGATAGCTGGGTAGACAGATCTCTCTTGGACATGATTAAACAGCAGTGGAAGGTTAAATAATCCAAAAAGTCATCCAACCCTATTAGACACTGGAAAACAGCTGAACTGCTATGCCCTTGCTCTGCAGACACACTCCTTTATTGAGTATTCCAGTACCCATAAATCACCTTATAATACAATACTTTCCAATGCACACATACATTATAGAGCTACTTACATACAGATTGTATCCTGAAATTCTTTACAGCACTAAAAAATTGCGAGGCAGCAGCTAGTACATTGTGTAAAGAACACAGCAAGGTAAAGACCTTGCAAAGCAATTAAAGGAAAACCTCCATTCTCTGATAAGACTAATAAACACGGAGAAAAAGACACTGAGGAATTAAAGAGACTGAAGTAGCAGGGAAGGTCTGAGGAGCAGGTGGGCAGGTCCTCCTGGGGGGAGAAGGCCAGCAGCTGCTGAACACCACCCTTCCCACAGGGAGGCTAGTTTGATGTGAGCACCTTCCTGCTGCCTTCACAGCAAAAAACGCCTCCCGGGATCCCACCTTTCACTGGTCAGTAAGAAAATCGAGGAACCCATGAGCGGAGGGAACAGTTATATTAATAGCCAATTGTATCAATATCTAATTCCTTAATTACTGACTCAGATTCTTGGAGGAAGATCCTGGTCTAACCAGTTACCAGCACTTTCTGCAGGTCCCTCCATTTCAGTATTCTCAGACACATGGTGTGACTCTTGGAGGTGTCCTGTGTAAGGCCAGGATCTGGACTCCATGATCCTGGTGGGTCCCTTCCAGCTGAGGATATTCCATGATTCTGCTGCTCTAGCCTGGCCAAGCTTCCCTCCTACAGCCTGGGGGAAGCACTGCACACACAAGGGAAGGACAAAGCATGGACTTCTCCTTTGCTGGTGCCTAAACCATGTGTGTGGCATTTCTCTTTCTCTCCCAGAGGCTGAGCAGCAGATTCTTATTCTTCTGTTACTCTCATTTCCCTCTAGTAAAATGAATATGAGTTGAATGTCTAAAGGAAAAAATTCAGAGATGCTCTCCTTAGCTAGTGACTTTCATAACTGAAGGAACAAGTAGCACCAGGAAAGATCCTTCATAGCAGTCAGACAAATGTTCTGATGGCCAGAACTAATAAAAAAAATGTTTGGTCTAAAATGAGCTAATAAGCAGCAATTTCTACTTGCTTCTGTTGCAGTGTCTTGCAAAGTATATCTCTGAGATGGCAGCAAGTATCTGGATCATAGATAAAAATAGTTTTCTTAGTTTTAAGACAAGTTTAATATTAATTTCTTTGAGGTCCCTCTTTTCCTTCCTATTGCCTGAAGGCAACCTAGTTACATGAGTGGACCTGCTGCAGGATCAGCTGCCCACAGTTGAGGAGTCTGGATGGAAAGCTTGCATCTGGACCTCCCTCATGGTCTCGACTGATTTAAGTTCAGCAGAGTTACCATGCACAGGGCTCCATCCAGAGGGAAGCTCCTGCCCAAGAGAGACAATGTGTTATTCCAACCTGGTAACAGATCATCAAGAGGCTGTTTTGCACATTAACCACTAATTCTCCTTGCTGGATGCAAAGCAAACCAGACAACTCAGAAGGATCAGTTAAGGATCCATGGAAACATAACTGTGTGCTCCTATTCAGGACTGCTCTTAGTGCACAAAGTAATTCATGGACATGCAGAGAAAACGTAAACAAAAAGTTTACAGTTACCAAGCAATCTTCAGATATACTCTGACATAAATTGTGAATTCCCTTCTTTATCATCCTTGCTGATTAAAAAAGAAAAACAGCCCTTAGGTAATATCTGTTACATAAAGCCATTGGCGATCGTGCTGATCATGTAATGGGAAAGGCACAGAGCTCCCTCCCCACATCACTCCACAAGAACTTTCTCTGGAAGAAAAGGGGAGAAAATAAAGCAATTCCAAAATTGTACCCCAGTTTCTGCCTACTAATAGTTAACACGGTCCTGTAGGAAAAGAGCAAGCCATAAGTAGTGGTGGGCTCCAACAGCAGTTTCTTTCCTGGAAGATGCTGTGCAGAATCAGAAAGATTAGATGCCCTCTGTTGCTGTCCTAGCAGCTTTCACTATTCTCTGCTGCTTTTGATAAATCATTTATTAGAACAGCATTTTTACATAATCCCTGGGGGGGAAAAAAAGGGAAAAAGAAAAAAATCCCCACCAATATCCCCCCCATAAAGTATATTTATCACGAAATGCTGTCCTCCTACCAACTGTCTTCAGACCAGAACATATATTTCTCTGATTATTAATTAACTGATGCACAGAAAGAGCTTCAAGCTTTTTAACCTCTCCCTTTCTCTTTTGTCCTTCAAGCATGTAGATGACAATGCAGGGGTGGTGTTCAAAACACGGAAAGCAACTGTAATACTGCCATCATGTTTTGAGCCCATGGGCTCAAATACTAAAGCCATTTAGGATCTGAGTATTTGAGTTATTTCCCCAGTATATACATTCTAACCCATGTCATACATGTTCAAATCTGCCATAGTACCATGAATCCTGCTGACACAGATGAGGAGAAACAGAGATTGTTGACTGCCAATACTCCATGTAACAACACAAAAAAAAAGTCAAATCTGCCAGTAGGTATCTGACCTGAGAAGAGAAAGGAATTTGCTGTTGTTAGCCCAACATGCCTCTCTCTCTGCCTATCCTTTATCCACTGTAAAGTCTCAAATCTCAGGATAAGCCATAGCTTTCCTTCTCTTTGGAGTTCATCCAAATACCTTCCACAATATGAAACACAGCTACTTATAAACAATAGGAAAGGGGGAGACTTGGATGCACCAGCAAGTTCTGAGCACATCAAGGGCCCTAAAAACCAAAACAGTGAAATGAAGCTAGAATAATTAGGTGTTGTGTCCCTAGATATTCTATATACGATCACAAAGAAAACACACAGTTATTGGCATTTGCCCATCTCTTTCCACAGGTTTCGAATCCCAGTTCCTCTACCCTCCACATCCAGCCAGAGGAGATTTTTATATTGCATCAGTGAATACCAGAACAACTAAGGAGAAAAAAATCCTGTCCAAATCTGTAGGCAACTAATACCAGAATCAGAGTACAACTCCCAGCTTCATTATCTGGTCTAAATGAAATATAGTGAGCAAATGCACTTCTGATCTCTCTTATTAGTCCCATTTGTTAAAATGCTGTATTATTTACAGCTTTGCACTGAATGAGGAAGTGGGCTAAGAATCTCAAAAGCTAAGTGATGATAAAAACTGGTATAGCGTCATGAGCTTATCTCACAGCAAGGTTTTTGCAGAGGCACAACTATATTAGCACCCCAGCACAAGGGCTTATCATCCCTCAAAAGTCTAGTCTTGGCAAAAGTAGAGAAATAATAATCTTCTGTCATAGTGGGCAGCATTTCTGGAGGGGTTTGATTCAGCAAGTAGCATCACTCTGGGGAGTGACCCACCCGAGCATTTAGACAGTTCACATTCTACCTTGAGATGTCACTCCTAACTTATGGAACCAGGTAGATCCCACAGCAGAGGTTCCTTGATTTAAGCTGGGTGCCTGCCTTCACTGCAGCCAGCACTGCTCCCTGACCAGTGACTCCTTTGAGCACAGCCAAGGCTGTCCTGATAGAAGAGAGAAATCCTGCCCTACCCCCCACTGGCTGCACTGGCAGGACCTCCACTGATTACTGTAGGGCCCTAAAGTGTCTTGTTCACAAAAGGGTGGGTGTGCAGGCACAATCTACGTGTGCACATGTAGGCAGCAGGAGCGACATCCCAAAAGGCCTGTAGCAAGAGTAGGAATCAAAGTTCCCAGGCAAGGTGTGTTCTCTAAAGGCATGAGCTAAACAACCATCCAGCTGCAGCCAACTCAACTTTGATATTGGATTGCTGTGTATATATCAGTAAAGTAAACATACCTGGCACTTCTCCCTAGCACTGGGGACAGCTGGCACAAAATGGCCTACACCCAAATTATTAAATTCTCTCAGTTTCCAGAACATCATGGACACGTCCAAGTTAACCACTGAACACAGCCTGTCTTCTGTACTAAAACTCACACTTTGTCCAGGAATTGTTTGGTGTTAAACATTAGTCAAAAAAAACCTCAGCACTACAGATTATTAGGTACCAGTTTCTCTGAACTTCCCTGGAACAGCTTTAGTCTACTGTTTTAGGTGTAACTAAAATATGTTGGCCAGGAATATCAACAAACCAGATGTGATTTTTGAAAAGAAATGGGTTTGTTTACATCCTATATTCAAGGATAGCATACCTTATATCATATAGACAACATATTTAATGTTGAAGCTCAAGTAAGGCATCCCCAGGGGAGTTACCAGAAGTATTTTAAGTCTGAATGCACCTGGATGAAACCAGGAAGTGTTTGGTTTATTCCATTGCTGAAAGTGAATCATAGGACTTTGTTGATAGATTAGTAGTCAAATGCAAACTGGTAACATCACCAGGCACTTACTGCCTAAAAAGTGAGGGCAAGAGCAGATCCATTGCTATTGAATAAAACCACAGCTCATCACTCACTACAGCCCTCCAGTTTTCTTTGATGATTGCTGTGGGGCTTGGTAGTACTTTCTGTCTGTTCACCTTCAGAGCTGCAGTGTTGGTACCTCCTCATCCAGGAAAACTGTAAGGACAGCCAGTTTTACTTGAAGCCTTGGCTTCAAGAGGGGAGGACAAAGAGGGTTCCCTATTTATTCCATTGGCCTCCCTTTTAAAACTCCATGGGTTTTTTTCCTCATGTGCCACACTCAGCAAACCTGTTGTCTCACTTTGAGGGACACAGACCATGGGTTTCATGGCCTGCCATGAAGTTACGCTATTAGCCAAAGTCAGGGAGCACAGCTTAATGCAGGGGTGAGAAGGTGCCTTTGCACACACGGCTCTGTGTCTTTTTCAGATGCAAGACACCCTCTGTCACCTGTGAGAATCACTTCAGAGGAGGAGCCAGACCAGGCAGGAGGGGCAGCAGACTGAACCGTCAGCACAGCCCAAGGCTGTAAGCCAGGCCTGGTTCTGCTCTCAGGAGCAGGTGTATACCTGGCAGCAAACGCTCAGCATTAGCTTTTTGAGGGGCTTGCAAAAAACCATCTCTTTGTTTCAGCCTGTCTGTTGAGCAGCACCAGGCTCCTAGGGTTGATTTGTGCTGCCAGAGCCTTGCAGGGGTGGGCAAACAGATGGCTTTGTCTGGAGAGCAGGTTGGTCCAGGCTAGTCTCACCCAAGGTCTGTGCTCAGAAATGTTGTTGGCACACAGGGACGTTTCTGGCAAGAAGAGCAGAGGCAATGCCTGTACAATGTGATGGCCCCCTGCCTCACTGATATCTCAGACCCATGGCTGCTCCAGCTACAGCCATAAACAGCATGGGGAAACAAGGCCTTTTTTTGGATCTAACATGAGAAAAAAATTAAAAATATAAATTAATTTTAGAAACAAAACCAGAAAAAAAAGTAAAGTACCAAAAGCTCTCCCCAGAGCTGAATGCATTAGAATGCATTAGCTCAGTGCATCCTGTGTGGTTGACCTATATTATTTCATCAGATTGTTAGAGAGCAAATGGAGACAAAGAATGTCTTAGGTGACCCATACATACAACATTCAGACACTACAGTTGTTTCTAGTGCTGGATGTGCTCCGTGGTTGATTGGGAGATTTGTTGGCAAAATTTGAAATTCCATAGGGAAACTATGTTAGGAAAGCACTTGTGTTCATCTCTCAGCTGCAGAGTAACATGGAGTTTGCAGAAATTGCCAGTGATTATAGCTCTTCATATTGCTCAACTGGCCAGAAATCAAACCATTCGTGCTGATTAATACAATAATGAAGAATTTATTAAATTCACATTTTGCTTATATTGCCATAATAAGGAGGTAGCAGTAGGTGTGTCAGGTTCCCCTCATCATTAGTATTGGAAGGCAAAGAAAAGGCAATGATGGGAAGTTAAGGAAGGTTTAGAGGATTACCCAAGTCACAATGGAGGGAGATAGAGGAAGACAGAGTGCCTTGAGGCCATGCATTACATCTGCTTACTCCCAGCTCAAAGGTGACCCAAATCTTGTGGCACCAACATCTGGATCCCTGTGCTCCACATAGTCCAGTGTTCAGGCTGGCACTCAGACCAGGCACTGTGTCCTGGGACACTGATCTGTAACAACCCCTCCTTATCCTTTGTCCCACACTGGCAACCATCCTGTCCTCACTCTCCTGCCCACCTGCCCACCTTCCTTCCTGCTCACTTCCCCCCTCTCAGTGCCCTCACCCCCTCCCCATGTTCATTCTCAGTGGTCGTTGCATGTACGTGCCTTGGCACCCTTCAGCTCGTTAAGTCCCACGCCTTGCCTCGTGTTTTGACAGGTTTTGTGAGTTTTGACAATCCTGCCAGTGCCCAAGCTGCTATCCAGGCCATGAATGGATTCCAGATTGGCATGAAGAGGCTGAAGGTGCAGCTGAAGAGGCCAAAGGATGCTAATCGTCCCTACTGAAGGGTTGTGGGAACCACTGGATACAAAGCACTAGCACAGGTAACTGCATGGGGAAGGGGGTGTCAGCTACACCTGTAGCGTCTCTCTGTGTTGTAGACCCTCGAGGAGATTCAGCTCTGTGACTCTCTATCTTCTGCCTTTTTGACTCTGGCTAGAGCCACTCTGCTCAGACACGCACCCGCACATAAACCAGGGACTGTTTGTGTGTGTGTCTCTCTAGAAAAAGAGGTGGAAGGATGCTTAACAAGGGATAAGACAACTTCCTCATCCCAGGGGCATCCTGCATCTCTAGAAAGTGTTTCTGGTCACTAGAGGAGAGTCAGCAGCTGTCCTGATTCCCCCTGCTCAGTGAAAGAGAGCATTTCTGGTGCTTGAAGAATATCTGCAATTGAGAGGTGGGACTGGGCTGCGGTTTGATCCCAGGTGACTGGACTGGGACAGTGTCTGTCTCAATAGCTCTGTGTTGCAAACGTTTCAAAGCATTCTTCATTCTCCATGCGGTACAGTCTGTATCCAATTCCATCTCAGCATAATAACTTAATGTAAATATGTCTCCCTGACAACCAAACAATCCCAGATTTATTTCGTCACAAACCCAAGAAATTAATAGACGGATCCATGTTCACTTCTCGGTCAGTTGTTTTAAACTCCTGTGTGTAGATAAAACCCCACCAAAGCCAAGGGAGCTTAGCTGCAGTAAGGACCTGGGGTCTCGTTTTTAGATTCATGTGCCATGTATTGCTGGAAAGAAGCCAGCTGAATGTTTCAAGGGAACTTCTAATACATGTAACAACACCAAAAATATCAGAAGCCACAGCTTGTTTCATTGGAAAAAAAATCCAAACACATCACCAGTAACAAAAATGAAGATGTTTCCAAAAACGGAAATATTTTCCACCACTAGCTGGCTCTTTCATTAGGTAATTCTTTGAGAAACACCCTATGTGTTTGTTTACAGAGACAGGAAGTCCTCCTGTTGTTAAAACTGTTCCACACCAGAGATTCCCCAATAAACTCAGCACCTAGGGAGGCCCTAAGCAATTTGTACTCCTGAATTAGTGATAAAGAGATTGGTTAGGTGACCTTTCCATGTCATTTTAGCTGTAATGTCTAAGATTCTGTGATTTTTATTCAGTCCTCTTTTGATTTATCTAACATAGGCAGTAAATCCCTATCTTCAACTTTCCCAAAGAAAAACAGAGTATTTTAATTTTTCACTGGGATCCCAAATATCTTTGAAAATACATATTTTTCCAGTCTTCAGAGCAGTATCCTTTCCAGTGAGAATTCAGGAATGGGATCAAAATATCTTTGAAAGAGGTGCTGCACTGAAGACAGCATAAAGGAGATTAAGAAACCTTTCAATAAACATATTATGTGCATGTGCAGGAAGCAGGCTCCATAGTTTAGAACCTCCTTTATATGTGACTATACGAAGACAAACATCAATGCATTTTCCCCCTTCAAAAACCTCTTTTCTTTTCCTTGCTTATGAAAAGGCCTCTTGGAAGCTTGAAACCAAAACATGTTGCCATATCCAAATGCTTTTTGCTTCATCACACTGGCTTTTTTATTTTCTGCAGGCTTTGCTGGGGGAGGGCTGGGGGTGCATGCATGCAGCTGCGTGAAAGCAGGGGCTGCCTTGCTCAGGGAGGCTTTCTGTGACACCTGCACAGGGATCAGGGACACAGAGGTGTCCCTAGGGAGGCACCAGGCTCCATGTCCCAGCATAGCTGTGCTGGCTGAGGATGTGCTTGTGTCTCATGGTGGTGTCAGAAGATGCAGGGCTGTGGATATCTGTGCTGTTCGAGATTCACCAGTGTGAGTCTACGGTGGTTTTTATCATCGTGGCTCGCCATGAAGTGCTCTGAGGTCTCAGCTTGTTTCCTACAGAATATTAATCACCAGTCGGACAAAGATTAGTTGCTTGGGTGTTTTTTCTTCCCCCCAAAAAATTTAATTAAAATTATACAACAAGGAATCAGCAGGTAAAAGAATAATATAATTCCATGTGTAGCTCTTAAGCATTTTTTTCCTTTCCTTTGCTTCTAATAGACAGAACAGTCTTGAAGAGTTGCCTCTAGGTAGGAAGTCCTTTAGCCTTCCTGGCTTTTATTTCAGCTTTAGTACTCTGCTGTCCAGAAAAATCAGTTTTACCACCAGATCACTTCCACCCTAGGCTTAGAGAACCTTGTTTAGAGACTTGTGTAGAGACCCTACCAAAATGTATCTCAGAGGTCCTTGTTCTCTGGCCTTGCTGGGCCTGTTGCAGGAGCTGTAGCCAACTTCTAGCAGAAAGGAATTCTCCAGAAAAAAAAATTTTATACATGTGTTTTTCCCCCTGATAGAAGGAATTGAGCAGGAGTGTATCCAGTGGGACTCCACCTGATAGAAGGAATTGAACAGGAGTGCATGTGGTCCCTGGAGGACACTGCAGGAACATTCCCCAGGGGAGCATTTGGGTTAGCACAGGGAGAACCATGCTGCAGTAGGCTGGAGAGGACACGTGGGGACAGCCAGGACACCCAGAAGGTCACGTGGTCCTAAACCCAGGTCTTTCTCCAGCTCCTGTTCCTCACAGGGATTGGGAACACCGATGCCAGCCCTCTGGAACAGGCAGGATCCTCGGTCAGCAAGGCCACAGGGCAGATTTCCCACCAGGGCTGGGCAGCAGTGAACAACAGAGGGCTGAGCCCCCAGGAATAAACTCAGAGACAGGTCAGCTGCTCTTGGCTAAGCACAGTATTACTGCACCTCCACTGCTGGCTCGATTTGCAACTTCCTTTAACTGATAGAAAGATAATAACTCCACCGTGCTTTTTATCTGTCTTTACTTTGGATGCAGCTCTTCAGGGTCTTTAATTTCAATTTGAAGCATGTGTGTAATGGTATTGACACCAGGGTAATTACTCATGTGCTTCAAGAGGATGCTCAAGAAACTTTTTAATTGGGATTTTTTCCAAGGAAGGGCTTTTTTCTATTGAATTGCTTTCAAAAAATAAGAAGTTGCCAATGACAACAACAAAAAAAATCAGCACCCAGTTTGATATAAGCCACCAGAGTGTATTTTTCCTAACTGAGAAAGAAAGGACCTCACTGAATTTTAATTCTGGATGCTCTTTTTTAAAAAAAAAAAACTTATAAATCTCCCTTTTGGGACTCAAGAAGTCAAGGCCACAGTGATTTGAAGTCCTTTGTTTTCTTTGCAAGCGCTCTAAACTTGCTGTCAAACACTGAAAGGGTTTCTGTGATGTGGCAGATAAGTCCAAAGCTGCAGCAAGCAAAGCCCTGAAGAATTCAGATGGCAAAATGGCTGCCCCTGTTCTCTTTTTTCTTTATAATTAAAGAGGTGTCTGTAGGGGGGAAATAAGGATGGGAGGAATGATGGGCTGGGAGAAAGCAAAAGAGAGGAGGATCATTTGGGGCAAGTCTGCCAAAATCAGTATATTCTATTGCCAATCCCCCCTTGGGACTAGGAAGCAAGGACTCTGAGACACTCCATGTGTCTTTCAGATAGAAAATGCACAAAATAATTAAGAAGACACCAACCTGAAGCCCACATCTCCCTTATGTCCCATTGCTGGGAGCCCTTCCACGCCCTGTGCTGTGCCTGGGGCTGTGTGTGAGCTCAGCGCTGCCCAAAATCTGCAGAGCCTCTCCAGAGCCCAGGCCAGGGCACAGAGCAGCCCAGGAGCACCCAGCTGACAGATCAACAAAAGGCACAGCACACAACAGCCCTGGAAATCCCATCTATTCCCCTCCTGTGGCTTCGTTGCAGTGGCTGGTCACTGGCAAAGTGATGCTTTCCACCTCAGACAGACAGACAGACAGACAGACAGTCTGCTGCTGAAGTTTATTTAAAGCTAAAGATGCAGAGACATTTGGGTGAGACTAACCCAGAGCACTGAGTGAGGCAAAGTGAGTGTGAGCGAGACAAACTGAGTGAGGCAAAAGGGAAACAGAAAAGTGAAAGACAAAGTAGAAATAAGATAAACCCGCAAGATTCTTTTAGCTGTGCTCCGGAGTAGAGACAAAACATTAAATGGATACACTGCCCAGGCAACCTGCTTCTATAAAACACCAGGGGAAATAACATAGGCCAAAGCTCAAATACGAAAATTAAAAAAAAGATTTTTCAGGTCGTCCTTCGCTGCTTTTTGAACATGGACTGATGTCTGGTTTATTGTGAAATGTGTGAAATACATGTTTTTGCAGCTATCTGGAATTGGTGGTATTTTTACTCTGAGAATGGGAGTTTTTGGATTTGTTTGTTTGTTTGTTTTTTGGGTTTTTTTGGTTGGTTTTTCTTTTTTAATTTGAGTGTATATTTCACTAAACTGGAAAATTTTGCATTTTTCTCTTTTTGATCCCTAATAAGAGAAAAAAAAAAAAATAAAAGCAACTCAAACTCCGTTTTAAAGTAAGATTATACTATCAGCCAAAAATAAAACAAAAAAGCAAAATTTCAAATTGCCAAAACAAAAATATGTGAGAGGAGAACTTCTGTCTTCTCTTGTCAGATGGCTTCAATGCAAAGTCTAGTGAAAGTGTAATTTTTACTGAAATTTTTGTTGCCTATGCCTCCCAGATAGCTTTCTATTACCTCTAGTGAGAGGCTATTCTGCAGCTGCATTGATCTCACTGTTTTCTATTAGGCTATTCATCTTGAGATTCATTCCAAATACCCTTTTTCAAGATAAAATCCCATTTCTTGTAGTTATGCCTCCTACAATCACGCTAACCAGCTTCTCTTCCACCTGCACAGATTATTGTTGTTTCCCTCTTTTAGTCATCACTTAGATCGTTTAAGACTTGCTTACATTATGGAAATTTGCACTAGAATAATTGCATCAAAACAGTACTCCAGCACAAGCTTTAATATGAGTGAATAAAGAGAGAAAAAAAATCAGCACAGCTTAATTTTGGAAAGTCTGTTCAGGTACTGGAAAAACATCACCTCAGCCAATATTTTTTTCTGTTCTTTGGATTACTTTTGTTTTTCATTTCCACTGACACCTGTGATTAAATTAAGCATCACTCACCGTGTTTACAACCTAAACTTTGTGCTGTTGTGCTTGTACTGAGAGAATGGAAGTGGATTTTAGTGGGAGAGGCTAAAACAGGACCTCTGAAGGTGTTTGCAAGACTGACAAGGAAATCTTTTATTTTTCTGTCTGATCATTTTTAACCTGTCTGCCCATTTAAATTACTGATAGCTTTATTATGGCAAAATTCTCATGTCTGTTCTAGAAACCACAGTTTCGATACCAGAGCATGCAAAATGCCATTTGCTAATTATTTTATTCTAAGATTGGCACACAATACAATGCACTGATGGAAAACGACAATAATTAATTACTGCATTTACTCCAAAATTACAATCACTAATTACTGCTCTGAGACCGAATTCCATTCAGCAATATTTGGAACTTGTTCTTCCTCAAAGCAGGGCAGCTTTTCAGGAGTATTGCTGTGTTTGCATCTAAATGAGTCCATGTAGGTCACTACCGGATCTGCACTATTTGTCATGGGAGTGATAGAGCAGCACAAGGCAATACCACAACACTTTCCCTCACTTTGGAGCAGGAATTCTTCATTAAAACCCAAGTCTCTCCCCCTTTTTTTTTTTTTTTTAATGTTAGAGAATGTAAATACTTCAGAATTAAATAACAGATATTAAAGCAGCCTCCTACTTCTCACTGTGACACTCTTGGCCCTGGTGCTCTGAAGTAAACTTCTGGATAATTGTGAGAACTTTTGCCAAAGACTCAGCCAGCAAAGAGCCTTCTGAGTTTTTCCCCATATATTCAACACTGTGAAAAGACCACGAGCTTGTTATGGTGGTGCCCTCTTCAAAGGCTTCCAACAGCAGAACCCCCAAAGCTCCAGGGTTGACCGGAGGGTGGCAATTTCATATTCAGCCACTTGACCAAGATTAGTGTGGGAGATCATGTGGACAATGTCACACAGATTACCTAAGTCAGACTTTAGAGCTTTTCTGGGCTCAGTGTAAACTTCAGTTGCATCAGTCAATGGGCAGCTGCAGTAACCTGGAAACAGCAGCTTTTGAAGGAACATTTCTACTGGGTTCATTTAGCACACAGATCTGCTGGGCCAGTGCATGAGGGACTGCAAATTGAAGAAAAAACAGAAAATATAAGAAAAGGAGAGAGTAGGCGTTTGAAACAGCAGTGATTTGAAATAAGAGCCAAAGAGATGGAAAAACACAGGAGACATCCATAGCCAAATTTTTTTGTTCAAGCAGCAGCAGCAGCAAACACTGACAGAATGAATCCTCTGCTAAATAAAATATGTACAAAACAAATGAGAGCAGGCAAAGACCCACAATGAAAGAGGATTGTGAAAATATGGGATGAGTCCTAGAAAACAAGCACAGTCATTTTTCTACAGAACCTGCCAGTAAGTTACGAGTCAGCAAAATCCATTGATACAGGGACATTGACAGAGAGACGAGTAGTCACTAGTGAGCAAACAGGAAACAGGCATGTTATCAATTTGCAAATGCCGCTTAGGGAGAGAGCAAAGAGAGGTCTAGAACCTCAGAGATGTTCTGCTCAGATGGCCCCATATTTGAAGGCAGATGGAGCTGTCTCTGGTGTGTTGAGTTAATACAAACATCAGCATCATTAACGTGGTTTTTTGCCCAGGCAAAGACAATATGAACAATAGGCTGGGCACAGCCCTCTACGTCTAAGAAGAAGGTTAAAACCTTCTTCCAGGGAAACTGGAAATTCACAATGAAATCAGAGTTAGGGGTTAGCCCCAACATGTACACAGGACTCAGGTGACTTGTGCAGCATTGATCAGTAAGCTGAAAATGATCTGATGTTTTTGTCACTGACCTTTGAGAGCTACTGCAGAACCATGAATTGAAGCTCTGTGGGATAGTGTTTGGCACTTGCACTGTAGAGATAAAGAAAAGGGAGGCTAAAAAACTCCATGAAATTTACTCTGCAGGGGAAAACTGCTACAGGAGTTGGCAAGAATCTTAATAAGGGGTTGCAGAGCACTCCATCAATGTGAGCACCTTAAATTGATGTCCTTATGGTTTGGAAGGCATATACAATCAGCTGCACTAGAACACTGTTTCTCGTTCCCACGGTTATACCCAGTGATATATCAAATGCAATAATTGCATATTTGAATAATTCATAGGTACGGTAACTTTGGCCAGATACAAGTAAATATCAAAACTCTGGTCTCTGAAGTGTTTGATTCAGCTGTAGCAGAGAATTGAAGGTTTACGGTACAAGCCTTGCTTCTCAGGTGTCTTTCATCCAGCCCTGTGACTGCAGTCAGGGAAAAATAAATAGAGTTTTTATTTCAAACGGTTCATTTTTCCACTTAGCTGAGCTTCATCCAACCTTTTTGAAATATTGGGTAGAAGGCTGAGCTGGAGGGGAAAGGAGAACAGCAGTCAAGTCATTTCCCAAGCAAGAGGCAGAGTAAATGAAAACTCAGTGCTCTGTCTGGAAAAGTACTAACCACAGCCATGATGGGGCTAAGTTCTCGGGCAGCGTCAATCACCAGCTCCTCTGAAGCCAGTGAAGTGACACTGATTTATGGCAGCCAAGGATTCAGTCCCACTAGTACTTATTTAACTCTAAATGTTCTTCTGGCAGAGATGTTTCAATTATTTGCAATTCAGAGGGAGATGCAATGTCTCCATTCTGGCTGCTTTGGTCTTCTTAGAGCAGAGACACCAGGGAATGATCATGGCCACCTCCAAATATCACCATGGCTCATTTTAAAAATGCCATTTTAGGATAATGACTTGCAAACAGAGGAAAATCTCTTGTACCCATGGAACGCTGCAGCTCCACACTCTAGTAATCCTCTTCAGAAAGCAGATTTCTCCCATTTATTGGAAGACACATTCTCCCTCCCCAGCTCTTCACATATCCCTTTTTCCTGTGTGAAACAGATCCAGCAGCTGGGCTGCCTGAAGCATCTATTCTATGCAGAGCAATAACACTCTAAAATCCTCACAGTGACAAGATGCCTACCTCTGAAATTTCTGGCTCTGTGTTGCCCAGTCCTTGATGCCAAAGATATCTTTTGGTTGATTTGGATGTGCTGTAGACCATGGTTGTCATGGTAAACCCTTAAAAGCAGGTTGTTCCAAAAGAAAATAGGTTTTCACTACCTTGATTTCTGAGAATTTGGAAACAATTGGGCCATCAAATCCATGGGCTGTGCAGTCAGCTAAAAATTTGTCTTTGCTGGATAAGAGTCTCTATTTTTTTCTACTTTTCTCTACTCTCTTGAAGCATCTCCACTCATGAGCAGAGGTTGCATCCCATTTGCTGTGATGTATGACAAGTGAATGCTTTCCATGCTCTTTATTTTCCTCTGTGCATTCTCCTTGCATGGTACATATTTCTCCATCATGGCAAGTTGGACACTGGGAAAGGAAACCAGACAGGCAACCCAAAGCCAGCTGTAGGAAACTGGGCTCCTATAAGTCAGTTTTAAGAGATTTGGTGTTTTCAGAGGGGGCTTTATTTGGGGGGGTTTTGTCTTCTGCTCAGGTTACAAGAGCATTGTTTAGTACAGACCACACAGACTCTGTTACATAAATCTCAAGAGGAATTCCTACAGGTCTTGTTCCCATTACCCATGAAGAGCAGTGTGATGCAATTTAGAGAAAGGTGTACAGATCCTCATCAGGAGTAAACGGATAGCTCATACCTGGAGAAGTTTTCCTTAAACCTGAATGGAGGAATTCATGTCCTTTGATGGCTTTGTTGAGGAGCATGTGACGTGCTGTTAGTAATTAGGAAAGGCACACAGGCTGGCACCATGGTTATCTCTGGGGTGTTTTCCCTTTCAGCACAGACCCACTTCCTGACAGCCTGACTTGTGGTGCTCACCAGGGATTCCTGGAAGTAACCCCAGGACACTGCTTAGGATTAAAATGCAAATAATTTCTTTCTTCAGAAATGCTCTAGAATAAATGAGTTGTCCTGAGGTTCACAGGTATCTGAAGGAGTGCTGGGCCTGTCCTTCATCTGGGGAAAGAAGGTAGGCTTTAAAGAAGTGGTGATGATTTGTGCCAGCTAAAGGCTTGCTGTGGGATTTGGCCACTTACACTCAGGGAGCAGAAATCTTCTGCTTTTTCTCTTCTAATCTTTCAAATTGCCTCTGTAATTTTTTTTCCCCAAGTTGTGTGTGCTCAGTGTGTTCTGTCGATGTGAGAAGTGGTAATGTCACTCAGCTAGGAGTTTTATGGTTCACAGAAGGCAGGATTTGTATTGAGATAGACAGATAGATGGATGTCTGGTGCCTGCACACAATGTATTACAGAGATTGACCCAAAATTTTCAACACTAAAATCCCAAACAATAGACTGAGGGAATCTCTGTCTGGGAGATTTCAGATGGATTTTATATCTTTTTTTTCCTGATTAATACAAGTCTTTAAAAGCATATCATCCCTACCCCTTTGCCCAAATATTTGGAGAAGATCAGAGTAAAGAAGGATCAATGGCAAACAAGTAGCCTACATTTTCTCAGGTGTCAATGTAAAGGAAGTCAGACATGCCATACTGGGGAGGGAAGGATGCACAGTTAGAAAAGTCTGATGTGCATTCAGATAAGGAACATTCACTGGGACAAAGGAGGTGAATCCTGTTGCCCATGCAGCTGGTGAACTCAGGAAAGGGGGCAGTGATGCTCATGTCGCCTTGACCAGCCAGGCTCAGGGACACCCTGAGATCTGGGCTCTCCCTGCACATGAGAGGGACATGGAAAAGAGCAGAAGTGCTGGGAGCAGTAGGGACACCATCCTGCATGTGAGAGGGACATGGAAAGGAGCAGAAGTTGTGGGAGCAGTAGGGACACCATCCTGCACATGAGAGGGACATGGAAAGGAGCAGAAGAGCTGGCTGATGGGAGCAGTAGGGACACCATCCTGCCAAGCTGCCTGCAGAGCCTGGAGCTGCCTCCTAATGAAGGCGAGCGGCTGGTCACAACTGGAGGCGAGCTGTTCCCCATTTGTTTGTGCTCCTCAGAGTGGCAGGGATCCGCTCTCCATCAGAATAATCCAATTGAACAAAATGATTCATATTAGCAGGCACATCTGTCTGAGGCCAAAGCAGAACCCTGGTGTTAGTTTAATAAATGGCGTTCATTAAACTCAGCTGAAAATATAATCTGGAGAGACTGATGGGGTGAACAGAGCAAAGAATAAGCAAAAGGAGTTAGCAATTATCAGATGTCATTTGTTCTACTGGTACCACGGAATTGGAGCTTGTTTGCTGAAATCTTAATTTCATTTTGCTGAGGCAGAATCCATCAGAGAAGCTTATGCTGCAGCTATGATTCCTGTTTGTCAGCCCTTGGTAGGGAATGTGGCATTTTTCTTTCCTCCTTTTCTACCAGACAGAGCACAGATCCCAGCAGAGAGCACAAGGACAGGAAAGACTGAGGGAGAGCAGCCCTTCTTTTGCCATGAGAAGACTGCTGAGTAAAGTTCCCTGTGCTGCAATGGAGAGAACATGGGCAGTGCTCTGGGACAGGAACTTTGGGCATTTCCAATGCAGAAGGAGCTATAAATCTCCCCAGCTCCTCTGCCATTTCCCCTCCCATACAATGATGGTGTATAAACACTTCTCACTTGACTTCAGGAGCATTGTGCACTCTATAGGATAGGGGCCAGTGTTTCCACTGGCAAATGTTTTGCTCTTTTCAGACTGTACAAAGGCTGGGTTCTTCTTGGTGGTCAGGTCAGGGAAACTCCTGCAGCTGTGCACTGGTGGCTGTCCAAACCAGCACAGGGAAGCAGGCACAGGCATTGAGGTGTTGGAGGCAGCCCACATATCAACAGCTTAACCCTGATGGTCTGGGGCTGCCTCCTTCAGGCCCAGCTCTCACCCTGCTCCAGCTCAGCCAGCTCGGCTCTCTGGCATTAACATTCCTGGCCATAAGTCTCCACACAAAGCACTGAATCCAGAGGGAGTGCTCTGAAGAGGGAGAGCTGCCTTTCCCAATTTCTGCTGAGCAGAGGAGAGCTTCTTGGGACTGACTTACAGAATGGTCAGCATTTGAAGATTGGCTGGACAACCTGTTTCTTGCGAGTTGCTTTGGTTTTGTTTAGTTTTAACTTGTCCCTGCGGGTATTCAAATGGCTCTTGGTGTGCTCCAGGGGAAGGCAAAAAGGAATTTTATATTTATAGACTTGCCAGAGCTATCGAGTCCTTGCCAGTTAGAAAAAATCAAAAGAATAATGGAGGAGAAGGGAAAGCTTGACCTCATGAGCTTTCAGCGTTGATTAGTTTGTTGGTGTCAGGAACCTTTTCTTGTTCAGGGCAGACTAACTGTGAAATAACTTTTTTTCCCCCTCCTCTTTAATCTGTCTCCTGCATTCCCAAGGGGAAGGAGGAGCCAACACCTGCCTTCCTGGAGCTCTCCCTCAGAGGAAGCAAGTGCACAGACTTGCACACCAGCAGCGAGGGGCTGGCGGGTTTGGGCTTTTTCTGAGATTTGTCTTCTCAGTGTGCCCTTTGGCAAGAGGCTGAACACCTTCAATCTCCCTGAAAGTTGTGTAAGAATCAGCAGCCAACACAAGCTGCTCTGGAGATGGTCAGAGGGAGTTTTTCTCACCCTGGTGAGCACAGAAGAGGGAGGGAGAGTTGCAGAGAGGGGCAGCATCTTTCTGATGTTTGCCCTGGATTCCAGCAGAACAATCAGGGCTCCTCCACAGCCATGGAAGAGGGTGGGATGTGCACTGAATCCCACTTCTCACCCACTACCATTAACGCAGGTTAATCCTGAGCTTCCTGGCACAGGGAGGAGCACAGAGGCTTAGGTTGTTAACATGATCCTGTCATTTGTATGGGACTGGTGAGAAACTTGCTGAATTTGCTCGGTTCAGCTCTGCGGATCAGGCAGTGATAGCACTCCCAGGCCAGCACAGCTGCAGGCACAAGGGGACATGCTTCATAAGCACAGGCTATCTGAGGTGACAGTGAACCAGAAACCTAAAGAACTGAGGCTGATCAGACTCAACCAGATGCAAATGGAATTTGGGATTTATTTTCAATACTCTTTTCAAAGTACATTGAAGCAATCTTGTGAACCAGACATCATGGGAATCAGCACATTGGTTTTCGGTGCTTTCAGAAAAAAAAGTTTTGTTTTGGATTTCTTTTTAAATTCTCAGACAAAAAGTTTTGACTATTTTTAAGCAGTAATAATGTTTGACTGATCACCTGCATTTTCTGCCCAGAAAGGCTTTAAACAAAAATGTGATCCAGTTCTAAATTAGAATCATATAAATACCTCAGCTATAGCAGTGAAATGAGTCACAGACATAAGTCACATGCATAAGTGTTTTCAGAATCAAATTCTGAGACACTAAAATTCACCAAGAGATGTGAATTCCTCATATGGAAACCACTCCAACAAGATGGTGGAATTCTTGTCTCATCTTTCTCCAACTCAGAAAGAGTTACCATCTCCTTAGCTAAAGTATGTTCTTTTAGAAGCTTCATACAGAATTTGGCTTCAAGAATGTTTGTGGGATTTTTAATAAAAAATTATGAATATTTAATAATTAATAGAACTACGTAAGCTTATTGAGTCATCCTGGACTTTAATCAATTCGAAATATTTGGGGCACCAATTTCCACCTTACTACTCCTCACTGGAGGTACATCAGAGCTTTAGTGCAATTAAAATGAAGCAGGAAATATTTTTAGCTAATTGCACTGTGCACCTTGAAGGTAATTTGAAGCTGCAGGCAAAAAAAATAAAATATCAGAAGGTGTAATTGAGTGCTGCAAGCTGGGAGTTTGTGTTTCTGGCTGCATTCTGATTTAAAGGGGTATGGAGACAGGGCATGGAGAGGTGGACAGCCTTGGCAGAAGGAGAGTGAAATCTCAGCTCTGGAGGAGAGTCTCAGGGTGCATCACAGAGCCAGCAGCCCTGGAGCAGCTCTGGGAGGGTCAGAACATGGGGTGGCTGATGGGAGAGGAGGATGTCAGGCTGGGAGATGAGCTGAGGTCTCCTCCTTTTCGAAGCCCACACAGACACCACGCCAACACATCCTTCCTGTACCTGGTGAGCAATTACAGACCAAATCCTTCCCCCTCCAGCCCAGCAGGCAGCTGAGGGCTCTCGTTTCTCGTGGCAGATTCTGGAGCCACTGGTGGGGTGCATCCAACACCTCCCTGGGAGGGCACAGGCAGCTCAATTAACCTGCTGAGACCTGTGAGATGGACTTCATGGGGCCATCCTGGGGTCTGCTCAGGAAAAGGAGGGGGGAGCAGGACCCACACCTTACTGTCAGCAACAGAAACAGAAGAGTGTAGCAGTGGTTTGATCAGCATTTTGATAAGGTCTAGTCAATCTATAAAGGGAAAAAGCAGAAACAGCAGAGACTGGGCACAGAGGCTTTCTTACAGCTTCCCAATTAGACTTAGTTCTCAACCATGCACATTTTTTTAATTAAACTGTTGGTACAATGCTCAGGAGATAGAAAACTCCTTGAGGCCCTCTTGTAATAAAGAACCTTTCATTGTATGCAGAAAGGCAAGCTTAATTTCCTCTCCCACCTAATCTTCATCTGCAGCAGAAGCAGGGTGAGCACTCTGGATGAGGCAGGATAAATGCTCCTCAGGGCACAGGACCCACTGATTTGGCCATTGGGAGGTAAAGAGGCTACATCCTTTGCTGCAAAATAGCCATTTAACACTCATTTGACCTTTCCCATCACTGCTTCTCAAAATGACCCGAGCTCATTGCGCTGATCTTCGGCTGCAAAGCTCTTGATTGGCAAAGCAGAGCTGAGAGAGGCAAAGAGCCATGGCTACGTTTGCATGGGCAGGTGAATTCTGGGTGCTGCCCAGGAGGGTGGGCAGGGCTGTGACCACTCAGATCCCACTGCAGCCCTGGTGATGGGCAGAGCTCCCTCCTGAACCCCAGCCCTGCCCAGCCCTTCCTCCCACCACACTCCTCCTCCACACCTTCTCCGGGGCTCCTGCACCACCCCTGTGAGCCCCAGCACCCTGTGGCCACCTCCTTTACCACTGCTCAGGGCAGAGAGAGGAAAGGCAGCCCTGCCCATGGGCCCAGTGACATTTTCTGGCTGCCCAGGCTGGCTCCTGCAGGAGCAGCTGCTCCGTCGTGGCGCTTTTTCATCCGCTGCTTGAGACTAATGGCTCTAGAAAAATAGATAAATCAGAGGTGACACAGCTATTGCTGCTTGACAATTTTTCATCAAACAAGCTGGGGGAGGAGGGGATGACCAAAAAGTGACATTTTGACCAAACTGGATGTTTCTGCCGCAAATTTTCATTCTGGTAGATTAAAAAAAAGGAATGCAAACAGCACAAAAAGCATAACTGTCTTGATTAAAAATGTTGGTCTTCAAAACACTAAATTCCTCTTAAAAATGGACTGGTTTTCAAATTGATTTAAAAAAAGGCAAAAATTAATCTATTTCTCTGGCCACCTCCCCCATCCCAGACTTGTTTTGTTTATTAACTAAAATATTCACAGGAAAGAAAGCCAAAATAATGACAATTTTCCTCCAGAAAATAATTGTCATTTTTCAACTAGCTCTTAATGCAACATAGTTAAATGAGAGCAATCCTAGTAACAGCACCGCACAGCAAGTAAGTCATGCAATTATTTGAAAGAAGGGCACCGCAATTTAAGAGCTAATTTTTATCATCACCTTAAATTTATAAATGGGAAAAATGAGGCAGGGTCATCAGGAATATAAGAACAAAACAAAACAAAAGAAAAAGAAAAAAAAACAAACAAACAAAAAGAAAAATAAAATAAAAATTAAAAAATTAAACATTAATATTAGAAATGCTGGACTCCCATCTCCCTGTTAGATCACATTGGCTTCTCTTCGCTGTCTCTGTGTGTGTGCAATTGTCTCTGTTGATACATATGTACATGTAATTCCTCTGTACATATACATATGGATATGTTGGTGTGCATTTTCATCTATATAAAAATTCATATATACAATCTGTCTGCTTTTTAACCTTCAGATGTCAGAACTGAAGCATCTGACAAAAATACTTTTTCCCCCCGCCCCTTCCCTCCCCCCACTAAAAATAGCACCCCAAGAGTCCAGGTAAATGCGTTGATATCTGGTATAAATCATCAGGCTTCTTTTAATCCCAGCATGGATGCAAAGTCCCCTTCAGCACGCTGCCCTTCCCACCCTAGCACATTTGGGCTCCGAGTCTTGGCTCACCACACATCCTTGGCAGCGTTGTCATAGGGATGGAGGCTGTTTTGGAGAGCCCCTGCCGCCTTTATCCACCCTGCCAGGCAGTCTGGGCAGGAGCTGCAGGAGATGGGGAACCTCTGTGGGTTGGACTGGGGAGCAGTGGAGAGAAGGACTGAGGCATAAGGAAAGCAGAGCCATCCCGCAGCGCTGGGGGCAAAATCAGAGAGGGAAATTGCTGTAGAAACAGTACAGAAGGCAGGGGAGAAAAGCATGGGCTGGAGTTTTAATCATATTGATCAGCTTCAGAGGCAATAGCTGTGAAGTTCTGTCATGGGCAGTACAAACATGTCCAGTTCCTTCCAGCAGGTGTGCATGGCCACAGACCCCAGCAGACAGAGGGACAGGACTCTGAGTGCAGTTTTGGGTGCCAATGCACACATGTGTATAAATGGAGATTAATAAATGTTGCATAAAGGTGTAGAAGTTGTCATATGCCATGATCAGTGTGAGAACAGGAGGCTGCCACTTTCCTGCTGGAAGAAGTGGTGGCCTTTGAGTTTCATCAGGGGGAGGTTTCTTAGCTCCAAGCAATGAAAAGGGTCTAGAGATGATCAGTGGAGACTTGGCTAATAAGGACTCAGGGGAGAGACACAGTAGAAATTATGTGGAGGCAGTAGATTTCTGCAGTGGAAGAAGAACCCAGCCTGGCAGCCCACCACGATGGTGGCAGTGCTGACACAATTGTGTGGCCCTGTGGAGGACACAGAGCAAACTTGTACCTGCAGCTGGCTGCATTTGCAGCTCAGGAAATGTACAATGACAGCTCCTGTGGCACCCACCAGATAGTCAGGAGTGTTAGGCTTGTGCCACTTGCACTCCCCTCTTGGGTCATCTACCTGCTGTAAGGGTACGATGGAACCACAGTGCAGATTAGGTTGTAGAAACACCTTTAAAAGTATTAAATTCAGTCATTAACCCAGCACTGACAAGTCCACCACTAAATTCTGGCTCTAAGCACCACATCTATATACCTCCAGGATTGGTGACACCACACAAGGCAGCTAGTTCCAGTGCCCAACAAGCCTTTCAGTGAAGAATCTATTCCCAATATCCAATCTGAACCTCTCCTATTGCAACCCAAGGCTGCTAGGCTGCTTTCTCTTGCCCTGTCACTGGTTCCTGGGGGGAAAGAGACTGACCCCCACCAGTCTGTAGCCTCCTTTCAGAGGGAGGGTGATCAGGTCTCCCCTCGGCCTCCTACTGAACTGAGCCCCGGGGAGCACCACTCCCGACCAGCCCCAGCTGGATGTCATTCCATTCACCGACACCCTCTGGGCCCAAGCATCATCCATTATTTTACCCAGGCAACAGTGCACCCCTCCAAGCCACGAGCAGTCAATTTCTCCTGGAAAATGCTGTGGGAAATGCTGTCAAAGGCTTTATGAACTCCACATGGACATATTCCCAGCATTTTCCTCATCAGCTAAGTGGGTCACCTTGCCACAGAAGAAGATCAGGCTGGCCAGGCAGGACCTGTCTTTCATGAGCTCAGACTGGCTGGGCCTGGTTGTCCTGCTTGTGCTTCATGATGGCACTGAGGATGATGTGCTCCACAAGCTCCCCCAGCACTGAGGTCAGGCTGGCAGCCCTGTAGCTCCCCAGGTCCTCCTTCCAGCCCTTCTTTTGGATGGTCATGGCACTGACTAACCTACATCAACTGGGAGTTCTCTGGTTAACAAGACTGATGATAAATGGTGGAGTTGCTTAGTAAGCACCTCTGCTAGCTCCCTCAGAACCCAGAACCACACTATGAGTGCCTCCCATCTCCCAAAATGCAGAGCTTACCCTCACAGTCCAGCCAGAAACTGCTGCTAAAAGTTTTATTGTGACAGAGGTGTTTGTAGCAATAGGACAACTGTGCTGACAGCACAGGTTGCAAGGACATGACTAGATTTATGTTTGTCTAACCAAGGCTTTCACTGAGATTCATTTCTTGTGATGGTATAGAGCAGGACTGCAACTATTCCCTTCACAGCAAGTCAGTCAAGGTCCTCATTATAACCATGAAAGAGATACTGGTTCCTTTTGCCCATGACTCACAGTCTTATCTGAAACAGTTCCTAAGCATGAGTGAATTGGGACCTAAAATCCCTGTGTGTCTCCACTAATGCTGTCCTAGAGTGATCTGTTCAGCTGAGGATGTCTGCATCTTGAATTCCATCATTAGAACTCCAATCCCTTATTTCTCTCCAGTGTTGCAGGAGAACAGTCCCAGGATGGGACTTGCTGCTTCCAAAAAGAAGTTGGACATTTACCAGGTTTATTTGGCTATGGTTTGCTCAGTGGAGCAAGATTTTGGGCATGTCCCTAGAGACTATCAGGAGTCTGTCTACTCCTGTCCACAGACCATGTAGCTTATGCAGACCCCTGCTTTAGAAGAGCAGCTTCATTTGGTGCTTGAAATACAGACCCAAGTTAGGCAGACAGGATCACCACACGTCTCTTCGGTCCGAAAGAATATTTTCAAGTGGCTTTTTTTTTTTTTTTTTTTGCTGTTTTTTTAGCCTCAGCAAGTCCTAATCCTTCACCTGTACATATATATATGTGTGTGTGTGTGTGTGTGTGTGTGTGTGTGTGTGTCACCTGCAATGTCTGAGGCTGTCTGTGCAGCACAGACAGAGGGATGGTAGTACCACCTCCAAAGAAGTGGTCACTGATTGACCGGTCCCATCCTTCCCACCCTGCACATTAAATATTTTCCTCAGTAAAATTATAGCAAAGAGCCTCTCCCCAGCTTGACAGTAGCCTGGATCTAGCATCCATGTGTAAACCCACTGCCCACTAAGCTCCACTCTGATCCTGCAGCTGGTGCTATCCCATATTTCAATCCAAGACAGGAGATGTGTGTTGTTGCTATCTCCCAGGAATAGAGCAGGATACTGTCAGCTCCACCAGATCTCTCCTATTCCTGTTGCCTCCTTTGTCCTCCATTCATTGAATCAAAGCCTGTTAACCCTTCCTTTTCCTGCTAGTGCAGCTGAGGTAAGGAAATATACAGGCCTTTCTGTGATGGTGCTCACAGCTCTCCTTCCTTCCTCAGCTGCTTGTTTTCCTGTGCTATGACATGGCCAGAAAGCCCAGAGGGGTGCAAGGGATGCTAGAGATCTTTTCCTCTTCCAGGAGCTGTACAGCTGACACTATTTGCTCTTGGGCACCTAGGGACACAAAAGACAACAATTCTTCTCTGGGCCATCTTCAAAAGGACAGTTTTCCCCATCTTGGATTGTGAAATAACTGTAGACACAGATCTTGCATCTGCCTTGGGGGGTACCAGCCTAATGTCTTTGTCAAACCCCAGGAAGCTCAGGCTGACACTTCCAGATCCTCAAAGGGCAAAACTTTGGGGCCAGGCCATCAGGAAGGAGCCAGCCCCACCCAAGACTGCAGCCAACTGTGGGAAAAGTGTGGAGCTGAAGCGCAGAGCTCAGATCGGGGGCTTAGTTCAGCATCATCTCTTGTCAGCTAAGCACAACTGCTGCAGCACAAGAAAGCATGTTTCAGTTCGCAGAAACAGTGAAGAAACCCAAGACAAACAAACAGAAAGCTAGGGAAGGAATTTTCGCTAGCCAGCATGCATGACTTCGAGATAAGAGAATGCCAACAATGTTCCTGTGACACTCCAGCACGAGGTGAAATTTCATTCGTGTGCAGTGACTTTTCAGAAATAGGCTGCAAAGGGAGATATGAGCCCTGCCAAGGGGACAGAAAGGCAATACCTGAGGAGCAGGGTGCAGACCTGCTGACTGAGACAAGTGTATTGGGTGTGTGCAGTGATTTTTGGTGTTTACCGAGGCAAAAACTCTGTGGGCCAGTAAAGGAACATTTTCCTTTTCCTTCACAGGAAAGGAACAGGGCATTTATATAGGTTGTAGCAACCAATCCCTGGCAGGTTTTATTCCTTTTCCTTTGCTTTGTCCTTTTGCTTTTTCTTTTCCTTTCTCCTTTTGTTTTTTTTCTTTTCCTTTCTCCTTTTGTTTTTTTCTTTTTTTTTCTTTTCTTTTATGCTTCTTCTCTTCTCTTCACTCTCTTCTCTTCTCTCTCTTCTCTTCTCTTCTCTTCTCTTCTCTTCTCTTCTCTTCTCTTCTCTTCTCTTCTCTTCTCTTCTCTTCTCTTTCTCTTCTCTTCTCTCTTCTTCTCTCTCTTTCTCTTCTCTCTTCTCTTCTCTTCTCTTCTCTCTCTTCTCTCCTCTCCTCTCCTCTCCTCCTCTCCTCTCCTCTCCTCTCCTCTCCTCTCCTCTCCTCTCCTCTCCTCTCCTCTCCTCTCCTCTCCTCTCCTCTCTCCTCTCCTCTCCTCTCCTCTCCTCTCCTCTCCTCTCCCTCTCCTCTCTCTCCTCTCCTCCTCTTTCTCTTACCCTTTGTTTTCCAATTACCTTTTCAATTCAGGCCAGAGCTAAATGCCAAAGGAGCAAATGTCCTTCTTTTAATGATGCTGATTTAGGAACCATTGTGTCATCTGACTCCTCCTACAAGTCTGCTTCCCCACACCATACCAGCATTGCTGTTTCAGAGCCCGCCATCCTGTGAACTGCTAAATGGACACGCAGCAGCCAGCAGTAGCTGCTTTCCTTTTCGGTTTTCTTTTTTTGTTGTTGTTGTTGTTTCGTTTGGTTTTGGGTTGTTTTTTTTTTTGTTTTTTTTTTTTTATTTATTTATTCTCAGTAGCCAAAGCAGTTCTTGGCCTATTATTCCCCATGATTTTAAACTCGGGATGCAAACCAAATCAGAGCGGTCCCTGCTCCGGAGTGGGTGCGAGGCAGGGGAGAGGCTCCTGGAGGACTCTGGCCAGCCATCCATCCATCCAGCGAGGCCCAGGAGGCTGGGGGTGGTGTGGGGAAGGCCGGTGCTAACGAAAGCATTCTGGTTGGCAGTGAATGTTTTTATTTTCCAGACTCCGCAAACCGATCTGTGTCTGCGCTCATCCATTCAGTGCATGCTCTCCTCAACAGCCGCTGCATCACGCTCTGTTCCTGTTCGCTGTTGACCGTGTGTCCACATTTAAGTGTGTGTTTTATGTGTGTCTCTGGCTAGGCCTTCTCCATCCTTTTTTTTTTTTTTTTTTTAATTCTTCCTTTCTTTCTTTTCTTCTTTTCCTTTCTTTTCTTTCCGTTCAGTTGGTTTGTTTTGCTCTCATTCTTGTTTCGTTTTCTATAGTTTAATGGCAAGTATTTCCATTAGAAATTATTTTTGATTGATGCTGTGTTTGTAACATTTTTTTTTAATTATTATTTTTATATATATCTTCTTTCCCCACCTTTCCCTTTTTCCACACTATATATAAATATATATATATAAAAAATCTTTTCTTCTTTTGTCATTCAATCAAATTCCAACCAAGAGCCAGTCAAATCCACCACAGTCTCGCGCTGAGCTAGGAAAAAAGTTCTCGTAATGACATGAAAGTGGAGAATACAGTTCCCCAGGCCGTAAGTTCAAATCAACTCGAAGTTGAAAGTGTGACATGATGGCGTCATGTAACAAGCTAAGAATTGGTTGCATGACATGCCGTCAAGTTTCGTGCAGGTGCCGTGATTGAAGCATTTTTCTTGGATGTTGTATCAGTTGATGATTGGCCAGTCATGATCACATGTGCCTTTTTTGACTTTGTGCTGCCACAATTTTTTGCTGTGCTCATTTTCGTTTTGTTTTTGGTGCTTGCAGTGGTTTCTTTATTTGTCGTTTGATTTCTCGTCAGCGTTTTATGCTTCTTTAGATGTCACATAGAAGGAAAAAAAAAAGATGGATTCCTAATTCTTTAGAAAAAAAAATGGGATTGTTGTAACTACAGATAATTTGGAAAAAAAAGTAGAGAGAAAAATGTGTGGTTAATTTTTTGCACTGAAAATCTTGTGATTATTTTTTTTTTTCCGGAGAATTGGGGCCTTTTTCAATTGACACCTTTTTTTTCCCCTTAGGATATTTCAAATCACTTTCTAAAAATTTTAAAAAATAAAAAACAAAAACGGAAAAACCAAATCAAAACTAAAAAGACTAATGATAGTAATGGTAGTTTGCAAACTATAGCAACCAAAAAAAGCAACCCCAAGAAAAGCCTCATTGTATGTCTTTTCAAGAATTCCTAATTCTAAGGTGCCGTATTACAGCAACTCCAGCAAAAATTAATTGCTTAGAGGGAGGGAGGGATTGAGTGGGAAAAAAACCCATCCAGATCAAAAAGCAAAATGCATCTTTTTGTTTACAACTGAAAAAGGGTCCTTGACGAGTGTTTTTTATTTTTTTATTATATTATTATTTTTGGTGTTGTAATTGTTTAGACTGCTGTGTACGGTTTGCTGTTTGTTGAACCAACAGTGTGAAAACCTGCCAGCATGGATTGATATTCCGCATGACACTTTTCCACCAGAGTGGACCTTTTGCAGTTTCTAAGTTTCTTGATGTAATAAATCACCGAGTGTATAAGAAGAACCTGCTTGCTAGAAGGAGATAAGAGCTAATCCTTAATGATTAAGCATCCTACTTAAATGTCAAGCCTAGTCGGATCATGATTATATTTTTTTAAATAATTTTTTTATTTAAGAAATGTTAGCTTTACCTTTTTTTCCCCCCCACAAAAAAAAGTTTACTCCAACAGTCTTTTTTTATTTAACCTCCTGTAAATTGCCTGTTCAAAGTCCTACTTTCTGACACACCAAGGAGTAGATGTTATTGGCAGCTACGTCTCCACAGAAAGCTCATACACTGTCAAAGATGGCACCCCATCAAAATGTAGTACTCCCCTCTCCTGATGCCTTTCACCCTACAAAAGCCTGACAAGCAAGATTGTGATCTGGCGTTGCAAAGCGGCACTTAAAAATAACTGAAATGCTGCTGTCTTCACGTGTGTAGTGATGCAGATTTACATAGACACGCCCTAATTTTATTTTTATTTATTATTATTAATATTATTATTATTACTAATAGGAACAATTGTGTTTTTCTTTATCATGATCGTGACTACCTTGCTTACTTTGGGTTTGATCCGGTTCCCACTGAAGTCAAGGGGAATCCTTCTGTTGATGTTAAGTGGGAGCAGAATCAGAGCCAAGGCCTTCAAAAGCAAAAAACACCAAAGCAGAAGCCCCATCCTGTCCCAATTGAAGGGAGAAGAAAGCATCCATTACTTTCAACGGGAGCAGGATTGGGCCCAAAAGAACAGGCTTGATTTTAATTTCATTTTCATTTTTAGGTCTTTTTTGCCCCCCCTCCTGTCTCAAATATTCCCCCCACACCTTCCCTACTTCCCCCTCCCCTTTTTGATTTAATTTGCAATGATCTTCTTCATTTTTTAGGGCAGCAGCTGAATGGGCCACATTTAGAAAAAAAAAAAGTATATATATATTAAAAAAAAAAAGTGAACTGTTGGATTACATCTTTGACATATCAGCAAATATCAGTCGAGCTGAAGACTTCAGACCTATTCTCTCTTTGATTGTTTAGACTGTAACATTTCTTCAAGAAAAGTATCACATCTGCTGACTTCGAAGGACATGCGCTTGAAAACAAACAAACACATAAAGTAAAATCAGAGCAGGAGGAAGATGAACCGGGATTTCTGAAGAGACACTGATATCACCACAGCGGCTTTTCTTCAAACAGGAGATGCAAACCTGGATTCTGGCAAAGGAGTGCCTGTTTGCCACCAAGGATGCGGTTACCATGCGAGACCCATGGTAACAGTCACTGAGCATCTTTATCTGTCATTCCTTAGCTATATAGGGACCAAAGGACAAAACTTTTTACCGCAGACTTGTAGCTGTATGTAAAATATGGAAGTTCTTTCCTTTTCTCTGAGCTGTTCCTAAAACAGTTTTTGAGAGCGATTATATGAAATATGTAAAACCTAAAAAAAAAAAAATAAAAAAAACCACAAAAAAACACAAAAACCACAAAAACACCAAAAAAATAAAACCACAAAAAAAAAAAAAAAATTACAAATGCTTAAATGCTTTTAAAACGGCAAGATAATAGTTCTTTGATACTTTGGGAGGTTCTTTGGTTATACATTAATTAGAGTCTATGAAGCTTTCATATGGTTTTCTGTATAATACGCAAGGATTGCGCTGTTAAAGGCAGGTAAGATGGATATCTATGAAAAGCAAAAAAAAGTAAATAAATAAATACATAATTAAGTACATAAAAAGGCATAGAAAAGAGAAAGGAAAGATGGTTGATATTAAATGGAAAACAAAAAGGTTTGTAAATGCTTCTAACTCTCCCCATTTAAAATCCTAATAGTTGTACAGAATTTAAAAAAGAAAGTTTAAAATACCTATATAATAGAAAAAAAATTAGACAACATAAAAATAAAAAAAAAACAAAAAAGCAAAAAAAAATAATACTACATAGAAGTTAGCGTTAATGCTAAAAACAAAGATGTTGTAGAACTGTAATTTTGTAGAGTTTAGATTGAGCATAAATTCCTACTCTCTGCCAATTGCTGTTGGATGCTGTTATTTATCGAGGAGAAAAAGGAGAAAAATGGCTATTTTGGCAGCTTTTTTAACTGCAAGCATTCCAGCTATTAAAAAATAAACAAGACAAGACTCAATTCTGTAGACAATGCAAATGGGAAAAAAAAGAAAAAAAAAAAAACAGCTGTCTTTTTATCAGACGTTAGTTCTAACTTGAACAACAAAACACAGCTAAACGCTTCATGTCTTCATGATCTGCTGTCCGCAAAATTCCCATCATCCTATGCTTCAGTAGCTTCCATATTTGCTCTAGAAACCTTCAGGGCAAGGGATTAGCCTAGTACCTTAATCTTAAAAAAAAAAAAAAAAAAAAAAAAAAAAAAAAACTAAAAACCTAAAAAACCTTAAAAAAAAAACCATAAAAAGTAAACTAAAGAAACAATCTCTTTGAAGAATTTCTGAAACTGTTTACAAGGAATTTTGAAAAACAGGGGGATGTTTAAAAAAAAAAAAGATGCTGGCTCTGTTTTCTGTAAATAAATTTGCATATTTTGTAGGACTTTTAATTGTAATGATAGAGAAAAAACAAGGAAAACTATTTAATGAAAGCACGATATTTATCTTTGGTAAATGACTTTAGAGCAGTTAAAAATAAGACATTGCTTTAAAAAATCTGACTCAGAAAAAACAATGAATTATTTAAGAACACATATATTTTAAAGAATATCATATTTATTATAATTTATTTTCACAGTCTTAAAACTTGATTTACATAATTCTCACACTTGTTTGCATCGATTGAGCAGTGTGATAATTGTTTTTCATTATTATTTGGTTATACTCTTGGTTTTGGTTACTGTTTGGTTAATGCTCTTGTTTGTTTTTCTCAGTATTTTTTATCTCGATCTCGAACTTTCTTTCTCTGTTGTTTTTCCTTTTTTGGTTCCTTTTCTTTTTTTTTTTTTTTTTAAATGTTAATTTTGATTACATATTGGGCCTGACCGTGCAGTCCTTACTCTTCCAAAACTCTCATGGGGATATAACGAGCATTTTGCCAGAGTAAGGACTGAAGCAAACTGAGCCCACAGCTAGGAAGTACAGATGTGTAACGCAGCTGCAGTTCCATACAACTGCTCTTTCACTCTCAATTCCCTAAAACTCCTTGTAATCTTCTGTAATTATTGAATGACGCTTTCCAGCTTAGCCCTAAATAAAGCACAGTTTAAAAAAAAAAAAAAAAAAAAGCCGTGTTCTTTACTTCTTGATGGCTTTTCTTAATGTGTTTGCTTTGAGAACAAAATGAATCTATTTCGACTCTTTCATTAATATACATTGTTTGAGTATCAGAACAAATCCCTTTGTTATATAAAACGTATCTCATTGGATTGAATTAATGACACTGTTTCATTTAATGTCTGCTTGATATTCCAGAGTGGTTTACCTTAAACCTAGTAGGTTAGAAGATCAAATAATGGTACATACAAATTAGTGTCATTGTAGCTCCCATTTGAAGCCTGTTGTTTGATTTCACGCTCATGGTTTTTTCATGCTGATAACTATAGAGGCCAAAGCTCGGGACGTTGCTCCTTTTGCTTCTTTGGGAAAACCCTGTGAAATTCAGGAGTCTCCGGAGATGAGGCTCAATTTCTTCCTCAGCATCCCTCACATCTCGTGTTTGAATGGTTATTTTCCTTTCCCCTGAAATGGCTGTACCAGATCAGCTGAGCTGAGGTTGGGGCTGAGATCAGGAGCCTTTGCATTTTCTCCCTGATTATTGCAGCCACATCTACATTTGAATAAGTTGCACAGGCTAAATCTACCTCTAAATGAGACCAATGTGCTTGTTCATAATTTGAACTCCATAGGAAGGAGTTCTGTAAGTAGAAACTCCTATTATTAATACTATCAGTTACTTAAGTCTCTTCAGGGCAGTAGAAATAAGAAATATAAATAAGATTATGAATACAAGGAGGGGAACATGGTCTGTATTTGCTTTTCTTCCAAAGGTAAAGGCAAATACAGAAATGCACATACACTAAACCTATCCCTGCTTTTCAGCAGAGAAGATGCTCTGCAGAGGACAGAGAGGCTAGAAATGTGGGAACTGTCTCAGATGCCACTGAGAGAGAAAATGAGGACTAGATTTCCAGTAAGAAGAGGTTTATATTCCAAAGATTATTCAGCATCCTGTCCTGAGCTGCAGGGATGAACAGACAAAAGCGCGGCCAGGTTGAGAGTAAAGTGTGGGGGAGGGCTGATGAAAATCACTACTTGAGGGAAGAAAACCTCACAACAAACAGGGAGGACTCAATTTCCCAAACTGGCACAGCAAAAGGAGAACTAAAAGGTGCTGCCTGACTGTCTCCCCACTTCTCAGGCCACCTTCATACCCTCCCCTGTGACCTTCAGTGTCCCCAGAGCTCTTCCCCACCCTGCTCGGGGTAGATGCTGTGTCTCTGCAGTGTGAGTCACATCCTGACGGATCTGCAAGAACACATCCCTGTCATCCAAGCAGGATGGGTTGCACCCCTGGGGCATCCAGCTGGGAGCACTTCTGGCCAATGAGATACAGCTGGGGGCTGTTGACTGGTGATTGTGAAACAAGATTTCGTCTTGTTTCAGGTACCCTGCAATGCACAGCAGATAAAATATCCAGTGTTGGAGGGCAATCAGCTCCCAAAGGAAGACCAGAAAACACTGTTAGCATGACTCTATGACTTAGGTCAATACACCAAAATGCAGCACTTTGCTGAGAAACCTTTGGTGTTACTGGACTGGGGAAATTGGATGTGAGGACAAGCAGGGACAACCAGTGACACAAGAGAGACCATGCCTGGTACTGACCCTTCTCCCAGGACACGCCCATGAATTACACTGCAAGCTCAAAATGTGATCATACCTCCAAGTTCAGCCCCCAGTGAAGGGAAACACCACAAGGCTGTCAGCCTGCTGGAGGTTCATTTGCACCACAGGTTCATTTACACCAGAGGTTCATTTGCACTGGTGTGTTGGGAAATAAAGCACAGCTGTCACCACCCTGCTGCCTAAACCAAGTGATGGGTACTTGCCATGCCCAGCTCTCTGGCTGTGGTAGAGGCACAGACTAGAACACCATGGGCTGAAGCACAAATGTAGGGACAGTCTAACAGCTGGCTGAAACACCCTTCTCCAGGCTGTGCAGACACACCAGCCCTGATTGAAGTGTTTGTCTGAGAGAGACTCCATGCTTCTCTCCAGAAAAAGTTCATCCACTGACACTGCAGGTGCTGTAAAGCAAAACAAATTGCAACACAAGCCTGCTTCAGCATGGGCTCTGTTGTTGGGGCAGGCAATTATCCAAAGAAACATCCCAATTTGAAGCAATGAAAATGAAGAGAGAGACCAGGTCTACCTGAAAGCCTGTAGCTGCATGTCTGTGTGCACCAGCACACAAAACACTGCATTACAGAGGTTTAAAAGCCACTGCATGTCTGATGCTGGCTCCTCTCTCTAGTTTGTAGCTGCTAAGTCACATTACATTAAACTAAAGGGTTTTTTAAAGGTCAAACATTCATCTTTCACCAGTGTGCTCCTTGGTACCACTGTGATTATAGTAAACTTGAGTCCTATACCCATGAGTAGTTCAAGCCGATCTTTGGTACAAGAACAGGACACGGTTTGCTGTCATTCTTTGGGGAGTTCCATGAGGACACTTCAAGCAATTAGGTTGAGGACACCTCAACCAACCATTTTCATGTCCCTGAGAAAGCAGTTCATACCCTCCTGGAGCCACTTTTCCATATCAGCATTTCTTGACATAGGCACAGAGCCACTCACTTTTTGCACACATAAGGTGAAACAATTCCTCCTCCCACCTCCATCCCATTCCTACTCCAGGCAGATGTCCATTAGAAAACTTTATTTTATTAAAGGATAATATGGACTTCGAACAAGGCTTCAGAGTTCTGCCTGTTTTCCCTTTCTATAACAAATATCAACATAATGTTTGGAAATGTCCTTGCAAAGCAAGGTCAGGACTCCTCCAACATTTCAGTTTCCAACAGCACATTTCTCCCAGTCCCAAATATAACCTGGGGGCAGCGACTGTCCCATAGGTGTAGAACCAAGAAAGGTGTTTGTGATCCCAGGAATAACTCACACAAACCAGGGGGATTGGCGGATGGGGAAACTCATCAGCAGGGACTTCAGTGCAACACTGTGCAAGATTTTGCTCTGCACCACCTGGAGAGGGGAGCTGCTGATGCTCTTCCTTAGTAATGCCCCTTAGAAAAGCTCATTTGAAACAGCCTGACTTGTCCTGCCAGTCCAGAGCCAATGAAATGGGAATAGGCTGCAAACTCAAGGCAGCCCCTTGCTGAGCCTGAAAATGTCTTCTGGAATAGCATTGCTGTCTACTTGTTGAGGAAATCAGTTCTTAAAGCAGTTTTCAATACCGCAGCTTATCCCTCACTACAGCAATCACATTAGAGCAAACACATCCCCAAAAAAACACTCAGAAGGTTCCAAATCAGAACCCTTGTGTTTCATTTATTAAGGGTATGAGGTCACTCTGGTGTCTCATAGGTCAATGGAATTGTTTGAGTTGGGAGGAACATTTAAAGGTCATCTAGACCAACTGCCCTGCAATGAGCAGGGGCTGTATCAGGTTTCTCAGAACTTCATCCCTCTGCACAGTTGTCCTCACCATTGTGCAAGCCTCTGTTAACACCCACACAACTTGAAACCTTCCCCACATTTCCTCTGAGGAATCTCTGTAACATCAGCACTGGTAAACACACAACAAATGCTGGGGGGAAGAAACACCCCTCAAAGCAAACATCCTCTCACATGGCATTCATGAGCTATCCTGAATTCTGGGTCTCAGTCTGGTAAGTTCTGAACTTGGCATGGGCCTCCTCCAGCAAGCAAGATGAGGGGAGGTGTTTCCTTGCACAGGTGTAGGTAAGCACATGCCCTCTCCCTGAAAGCAGCCGCCTTGCAGGGCACAGCACATTCATATGAGACACAAGAAGGTTCAGATTCTTCCCTATCCAGATGAAGCTTGCCTCTGAGACTCCTGTGACACAGAAGATGGCCCTGATTATAAAATGGTAGGTCAGTTCAGGGAGGTGTTCACAAGTCCTCTCCTGTTTAGAAATCTGCCTCATCCTGTTTAGAAAAGTGGAAATAGAAATGGCATCAGGAAGTGGGTGACTCTATAACCTCTCCTAGGAGAACCAGGCTCCTAACACCACTTCTGTATATGATATACATTGTACAGGACACTGGCTCTCACCTCGGTACTCCTTAGCCTGCCCCTCATGGCATTTTCCTGGAGTATGCTCATTGCTGGATTGCAGCTATTGCTTTCAGCACTCACAAAGAAAAGGTACAAACATGCAGGTTGCAGTCAGCTGGTGAGTGGGTAGGTAAACTCTCCCCAGTGGGGAACTTCAGCCTGACATCCCAAAAATGGGTGCCTGTCTGCCCCCCAGAGAGAGAAGCCCTAAATTTCTCCTCACCCTTTGAGGCAGATCCCACCACATATTTTCTTCCACAGACAGCACAGAGAATGCAATTGCCTAATTCAGTGTGGTGAGTCCTACCAGATAGCAAAACACCCACAAATTAGGCATCATGACTGTGATGCCTCCTTTGTGATTCCCTCCTACAGAGGATGAGAGATGATTCCGCTTCAGCGAGCTACAGAGCAGGCTCCAAAACTGGAGCGGTTGTCAGAATGCATATTGTACACAGATCCTCCTACCAACTCCTACAAGAAACGATTACCTTCTTTCAGCTAGAACAAAGAGCTATTAAGTGAGACAATGGGCCCAGCAGCATTGGTGAACCATCTGTCATCAAGCGTTAGACATTAGCAATGTCTTTTTTAAGCCAAGCCAATAGAAGCCCCCAGCCACTGTTATAATGGCACACAGGCACAGATGAAAAGTGTCAGCCCAACTTACCCTTGTTTTAACTCCTTCCACTCGGTCTGCTCTGCTGCTGCTGCTTCCTGTAGCAACCCTAGCACACGCAGGACCACACAGATTCTCACAATAACCATCACACTGCACTTTGCACCACAGCTCACACAAGTGCAGCAGACCTGGGCTGCTCTGGGGCACAGGCTGATTTGTTTGGAGGAAGCTGATATAAGACACTTTCCCTTCTAGACCCAACTCTCCTAACTCCATGGGACAGCAATCCCAAACACCTCTAATTGTGTTCCAGAGCCCAAAGGCCAAAGACGGTCTGAGTCCCTCTTCACAACTCTGGTAGCTGATAAGCAGCAAGCAGCCAAGTGTAGGGTAAGAGATTAAACATGAGGCTTAGACTGAGACATTGAAAACTGAGAGCAGGCTCACCCTATGTGTGGCAACAGTCATCAGGCTCCTCTGCCCAGCCTCTGCATCCCACTCAGTCAAAAATCCTGTTCTGTTCTGGTTGTACAGAACAACCTGAGCCAAACCTGGATAAAGAGATAGAGAGCTACCTGGCTCTGCAGATTAAGCTCTGTAGCTTAAGCAGGAGCTGTCCTGTACCTGGCTTATTTACACCTATCAGTTTCCAGCCTAAAAGCCTGACCTTAAAGCTTTACTAAGTATTTTCTCTCTTTGATTACCAAGCTTTTGCAGTGCTGGGAGGGGGCTGAGTTTGAGTGAAATACTGGACATCTAAGGTGTTTTATTTTTTCTAGAAGCAAGGAATCCACATAAAGCAACATGTTTGCCTGAATGAATTACAGTTCAAATCCAGTTTAACCAGAGACTGGGGAATTTTTCCTTCCATGGAGGGATGGATACAACCAAATGCCAAATTTTAGGACAGGTTTTCACACACCAGATTTAAGGGAGCATTTCCTTCCCACAAACCACAAAGAGTGAAGAACAGCAGGTGAAGGTCTGCAGATGGGGTGAGAGGACAAACCTGGCCTGACTGGACAATGCTTTGCCTCTACCCAGATCATGTGAAGTCTTTGGTGGTCCTGGATCAGCAGGGTCCCTATCACTGCTCACAAGCCCAGATGGTGCTTTTGAGTTGCACTTTCAGCTGGGGACCCAGGAAAAGAGTGAGATGTCACCTCCCAGTGGTTGCTCCTCCAGGGCCTGAGCACTCAGAGCCACCTTGCCTGCCCCAGAGGTGACAAGCCAATGGTGGTGGCCGAGCATTACACCTGGATAAATTAGGAAACAGCTCCCATGCAGATGGAAACCGGCAAATCTCATTGGGGAGGTGGGGACTGAGAGAAGCCAAGTGAAGCAGGAAGTGAAACAGATTAGCCATGGCTTGCACTCACTATTTGAAACAGCTTCAGAGAGGGCACACGTGGTTGGGTACCGCATGCAGGAGAGAAGTGCTGGTGCTCCTGGACACCCTGGGCTGAGCAGCAGTGACTCTCAAACAGGCTGGAGGTGTGTTAAGGCCAAGAGGTGAGAGATTCACAGGAAAGCAGGATTCAAGGGGTTTCAATCCAGCTTCTCCCACTCTCTGGAAATATAAATTCAAAGAGAAATATAGAAGAGGGACAAAACTGGAATTCGAGCCAGAGGGACAGGTGTTGGCGAGCATCACATGGCAAGAACAGAAATGGTATGGATCAGAGGCTTTCAGATCTTCAACCATTTCATTGCATGAGTAATGTACAGTGTGACTGGAGTGGAGACTGAGTGAATCCGGGGGTGGCATGCAGCACTGCACATGCTGAACAGATCACTGGGTTCTTGCATGACCTGCCCTGGTCCTGTAAAATGGCACCATTGCCATGGTGACTGGAAAGACCCATGAGAAAGGCACACTGCTCCACAAATTCTTCCAGTGGCTGGTCTTTTACAAAGCTCCTCCCATGTCATTCCAACTGGGGTTGTGAAAAGCATTCAACAATGGCCTCTTTCTGCAGCAAAATAAGTTAATGGGGACATTTACAGCTGCTTTCAGTGAACACCTTACAAAAGTCAACAAGAAACTGCAATTTTAGTGTGTCAAAGGAGCCAGAATATCAAAATGTCCCAACATGCCCATCTTTTACCCAATAAAATCCATGGCTGGTGTGACAAGCTGTAATAGACAAACAGCAATGCTCTGTCATTCTTCTGTGCAAAAACACCTTTAGCCCTTTGCCTTATCAGGCCTAAAGTCATTTCCTTGGCAATAAGATCAACAGAAACCTCTGCATTTTTCTTCCAACAGTTAAATTATTTATGAGCTTTGAAAATAATCCCACTTTGTCTTCTAACCCTAGTTTTGCATATATACATATCGACCCCTGTGAATTCTTCAGCTAAAATATGCATTCATTACAAAAGCATTTCAGGGTATTTTTTTCTTTCCTCTTTATCTACTTGTTTGAATATGTTGTAAACTTGATTAATGTTGCCTTCTAATCTCTTTCTTTCTAGAGAGAACACCTGGAGCTCTTTTAACCTACCTCAAATAAAAAATAAAACCCAAGAGACAAACAACCCAAGTGGCAATGTCACACTTCCACAACCCTTTCCTTTCCCTGGCCACGAATTTCTCCTCTTCTAAGAGGGTGGACACACAGGAAAACTTGTGTCAATGAACCTACAGGGCCATGGGCTTCTTCTAAAGCCCCTTTCCTTATGCTCCTAATAACCTGCTTAGTTTCAAGCCTCTCTCAGGCTGGAATAGTTTGGGGAGATTTATGACAGCAATTCTTCTGGTTCCTTTCACAATGTGTTTTCCGCTATTCTCATCTATTGCTCTGCCAACATGCATCATTTATTTAATACCAGTCACTAGCCACATTAAGCTTTTTGCTGTTTTTTCTTTCTTTTTTTTTTTGCCTTTTTTTTGTGGAGGACATTCCCCCCCCATACCTGGAGAAATCATGCAGGTGAATAACATCTGAGGCAAGAGTCTTCGACCTGCCTTTTCTGCCTCCATCCACAGCTTTCCAGGGGTATCAATCATCTCCGAACTAGGATTCTTCTCAGTTTAATTATGCTAATATCGCCATAATTTCATTCTCGTTAACAGCAATTGAGTTTCAGTCTCTGCAGATGGTGGAGCTGGACAGTTACCAAGCCACATGCCATCTTGAGGGGAGGTTATGGACCAGTGCTTAGCCTGTGGCAGTGCTGCTCAGCACCATTTCTGGGTTGCATCACTTCACTTTACCCATTCGTGAAATGGCATATGCCTTCGCCTCATACTGGTTTTGAGATTTACAAAGGACACTTCTAAAAATAGAGAGTCCACTGCCCAGCTCATTCTTGTTACAATGCAACCCTGCCTGCTTTGAAAATTTCAGGACAGACACTCCTCACAAGGAGCCTCAGGAGAAGACAAAGGAGAACAAGTACAAGGTGCACCAGGAGAAGTTTGTTCTCAACATAGGAAAGACATTTTTTACAGTGAAAACCATCATTAGAAAAACCTCCCCAGGGATGTTGTAGAGTCTCCATCACTGGAGGTTTTCAACACGCCATTGTATTCCACTGGATGCTAGACAATCTCCTCTAAGGTCCCTTTCCCAAGAAAATTTGGGCCATGTGAACTTTCTAGGCCTCTTCCAACATGGATGCTTCATGATTCTGTGGTCCTGTGGTTGTTGCAGGTGTGCACAGGTGTGTGGGTATGTTACCATGATAGACTCCAACCCTCTGAACCTCCCCATGAGAGCAGCTGTAGTCCCCAAATCACGGCAGTGCTGATGGGAAGGACCTCTGTGGTGTTCTCATCCAGCCTCCCACTGAAATCAGGCTGGGCCTTCTGGGTGTGTGCCTTGCTATTCTCACAGAATAAAGCTATTAAAGGCTACACAGGTAAATTTGTATGGCCACAATCACACCTGTGCTGTGGGGACTGGCACCAGTGCAGCCCCTCTGCTCACCATTGTCCAGCCTGGTGGATGGACCAGGGTTTGCTGCATCTCCCTTCTGGGCTGGGGTTCTCTTCGAGGAGAACCAGTGTGTGTTGGGTGAGTGGTGAGCACAAAATCAGTCATTATCCAGAGAAATATTGGGGTATGCAGAGGGACCAGGACCTCAGTGCACATTATGAGGAACTATTCTGCCCCACGCAGCAGCTCCAGTTCCACCCGGTGGAGAATATTTGGTTTCCCTGGGATAAGCCATCGCTGCCTTTCCTCACCAGGACTGGTCCACCATCTGTGAGCTACCAACACATCCCGGACACAATCCTCAGCTCCAAGCTAAGGGAAATCCCACTGCTCCCCGGCTGACAGGCAGAGGAAACTTCAGCTTAAACCTGGCTACAAGTCAGAAATCAATACTGCATAAACCAAACTGCACCAGTTCTGCAGGAAAGGCCTGACATTGTGACTGAAAGTGTGATGAATGATTTTTACATGGATTTCATATTTAGGTTGTTGGGTTTTTTAATCTGAGTACAGTCTAGTAAGGCAAATAGAAAATATGACGGACTATTGCAGCTTTCTGGTCTGAGGAACATATTAAAATCTCCTCAGGAGATGATATCTGACCAGCTTCTTATGCAACTGTTGCCTCCTCCTGCTCCATTTGACAGCTGACCTCCCTGATAATCAAAGTAAGACACAGATGGAGGCTGCACAGCCGAGGTAAACATGAAATGGTCTCTGTGACAGCCCAAAAGAGTCATTGTTTTCCCATCCCTAGATCAGATGGCAATCTAGGATCCCAGCCAGACCCATCTTCCCCCAAGCATTAAAAGCACACAATGAATGAAGAGGCACCGTAGTCAAAAGGGTGAGAAACAGCCTCAGTAAGATTTTGTGTTGCACTTCAGGTCTTCAGATACTTTCAGGATATAGTTTTAATTCATGGCAAGGACTTTGTTTCTCTTTAATTATTTCATATGTTGGTGAGGGATTAATTAAAACATGAGAGAGAGTCACTTTTTAAGGGCAAAAGGTTTTGAATTCTGCTTGTTTGATCAGGATGACAACAGTATTTATGCTGATGGCCAAAAAGGGCATTTCTGACTCCAATTCCATTTCCAGAAAACATTAACTTTGCCTCACGGTGCATTATTTGAACCAGCACACGTCGCCAGAGGTTGAATAAGACAGTTCCTCCACACTCCACGACGGAGTACCGACACTTACTAAATTATGCTGTTAAATACTGTAGTATGGCCATAAAATACAATGAAGGCCCGTGGAAGGGTGCCAGCCCCTTTCTGAGGGAGAGAGAGAGAGAGAGAGCTTTTGGAACCCTGCCTGTGGCCCGTAATTTTCACTTCCTCCTACTACAGCCTGAAGTGACATGAAAGGACTTGTAAAGTCAAGTCCAGGAGGCTGGTGGGGATTTGAAGGAGTGAAGATGAAGTTAGAACATCGTCGGTAGCATTTGACCTACTTGAACTTTGCCAGGAAAGAAGGAAGGAGCCAAATCTCCCACACACCTCTACAGCAGACCACACTGAGGGAAAGGGAAAAAAAAAAGAAAAAAAATAATTCCAGCCTGCAAAATCTACATTTTTTCAGCTCAGAGAGGGGCAAAATATTGAAAACATATAAAATTCTAATGGAGAAAACTGTTCAGTCAAAAGCAGGAAAACTTGGCAGAAAAGTTTCTGGCTAGCAAGATATTTCAGTGTTTCATGGGAGATGGCACTTGGTGAAGGAAAAGAACCAATGGCACAGAATGGGAGGATGGGAGGATGGAAGAATTGCTTACACAAACTGAGTCTTGTCAAGTGCTGCAGCAATTCACATGGAACTTGACATGTGAAGTCCAATAATGACTTAATGGAAGTCCAACCAATAATGAAGTACTTTAAGTCCATCAAGCTCAAAATTTAATGCTTTTTGTTATTAGTGATTACAAAGGAGTTGAAGGATAGAGAAGGAGTCAGGATGGACCTTTGTGAAAAATATTTCAGCAGGAAAGATTTGTCCTTCTCCAGTGGTCATAATCTGACATGTCACACTCTGTGTGTGCTTAAAACCCTTCAGTGCAGGAGCACAGACAAAATGGTGTTGCCCACTAGGCTTAAAATCAAGCTGAGGAACAGCAGCAAAAACAAAAGCAATACATGACAACTATTCAGGTCAGCTCAGTGACAGTGCCTGACAGACAACACAAACAATGTTCTGCCCTCCTGTTTGCTACCACAGTCCTACAGAGGTTGCTTAGCCCATCAGAGGAAGGCTGAAAATAATAATGAGGTGGAGATGGGTGAGCAGAATTCCACAGAAATTTTTGTCTTTTATGTTGACACATACCTTGATCTATTTCTTATATCCCCTCACTTACAAACTTATACACAAATCCAGCAAACCACTCAGCCTAAAATGTGTGCCCTCAGTTGTCTTGCACATAAGCTTTCATCAGATGGTCAAAACTGGAGAGCAGCAGAATTTTCTTAGCAGCAGTGTTTGAACAGAGACACACTTGGACTCACCCAAACCACCCTATGTTCATTTTCTAGGCTGGGTGTCCACTGGAGGTGAATCTTTGTTACACACTGTCTCTGGAACAGACCGAGCTTGAGACATGGTTTTCAAATTCATTAAAAATTCACAACAGCTCTGGTGGCTGCAGAAAACCTTCACATGGCTCCTAGGGATACCTCTGTCAGCAAAACTCAGAGCTACCTTATTCCACACAACCCACTTCTCAAAACCCTGTCCAGCCCGGGCACACGTGGACAGTGACTGCCAGCAGCACTTCCTAGGGAAAGGATTTGAAAGAAGGGGTTAAGCCCAGAGAGACAGGACAGCCTGGAGAGCTCCTGCCCAGCCCCAGGAAGGGCTTTGCCTGAATTTCAGGATGCCTGACACCATCACAAAGCACACATGTACCGGACAAGGGAACACCATCAGCTTCCAGAGAGTGCAGCCTCCAAGGAGTGGACCTGAAATGCAGGGAGCAGCATTAAGGAAGATGTTAATGACCCTTGTCACCTGTAACAGACATCTTTTGTGAAAAATCCTTTCTTTAGGTTTTTTCCCCCTTCTGAGAAGCTGTGGCCTCAGCAACAAAATGTAAACAATGGTTATCTGCTGCTGTGGAATGTAACAGGTGGATCCGTGATTGGTCTCCTGTGGATGTTTGGATTTACTGACCACTCACAGCAGAACTGGGTGTCTGTCTCTGCTGAGACACAGCCCTTTGTTATTCATTCCTTTTCTATTCTTAGCTTAGCTAGCTTCTGAGAACTTTCTCTCTATTTTTTTTTTTAGTATAGTTATAATGTAATATATATATCATAAAATAATAAATTGAGCCTTCTGAACATGAGGTCAACATTCTCATCTCTCTCTTCACCCTGCAAACCTCGCAAGCCCTGTGACAGTCACCCAAAATAAAGTTTATCTCAAAGAAAATTCCCCGTGCCAACAGCATAAGACTCACTTTATTTTCTACCTCACCACACCCGACCCCACCCCTCTTAAGTTTTTTCTCATCTCCACTGCACTTTTGGAGCAAAATTCTCAGTGCAGTTGGTCACAGCAGTTCAGCTGGGGACAGGGATGAGTATCAGGAGTGGAACAAGATACACAGAAGGGTCTCTTTTACATTTTCAGAGACACAGACTGTATTTTTTCCCCTTTCCCTTGGGCTCTGTCACTTCACTTTCAACTCCCACAAGCAGCGCTTGGAGAGCAAGGAAAGTGGGGGAGAGGTGTGAGAAAGCTGAGCCATCTGCCTGGAGGAGAACAGGGATCCAGGCACTGGCAGATGAGCTCTGCAGGCACTGCCACGGCGTGCTCAGCTCCTGCCGCGTGCCTCTGCATCCTCAGCCCCTGCCATGGGCACCCTCACACACGGGGGAGATGCAGGGGAGTCTGCAGCACACACCAAGGAAAATTGATGGGATGCCAGACTTCCAGAGACAGGCAGAGGTTCCCCCCTCTGCTGCAGGAATGAAGGGCTGGTAATAAACTGTGGGGATAAATGGCAGCAGCTCCCCTCACTGCCTCTGTGTGCTCCCTGAGGAGGTGCTGGGCCGTGGCAGAGGGAGGGATTTAGTGAACAGCCTCTGTGACAGCAGGCATCAAAAACATCCCCAGTGCCAGCTGTCCTCACACAGGACTGGTCCTGCTCCATGGCTCCCCTGGCTGTAGGATGTCATTTTGCTGCTCTGCCTCATACTTCCCAACGTGACAAATTCCTTTCCAAGCAAAATTCTTTTCTCCACCTCCTCCCCCCATTATAAATATATGAGAAAAAACAAACTAACCAAACAACCAGACAACCAGCTCTTGACATAAACCCTTTTGGCTCAGTTTTTTTGATAAATACTAGTGTTTCTTTATCCTTCACATTTCACTCTTCTCCACAAACTCTGAGCAAGAGTTTCAGGCAAAGCTCAGCTCTAGAGTCTTCTCCATGAAGCTCCTTGGGAGAAGTCAATGTGCAGAGTCTGGGCAGGGAACTCTTCCTCTGCTTGTGGAGAGTGGACAAGACATGGAGTGAGCATGTGCCCAGGATGCTGCAGCATGGCTTGTCTGTAGATATTCTGTTTTATTTCATTGCAGGCATCACTTCAGTCGTTGTTATAGTGGAAATGGTCCCATCTAGCTGCCAATACCAACATCTGAGCCCGAGATCATCACTGTTTGGGTCAGCAGATCTCTAGCCATCAGACCTGACTGCGTCATCAGATTGCATGCATAAAACCTGGGACAGAGACCAGCACCGAGCTCCAAAGCCCAAACCTTCTCTCCCTCCTCGAGTGCTGCAGCCATGAGTCTGCTCCTTTCTGCTCTTCTTGGCTGCAGGCTGAGATGCAGCACTGAACTGAACTGCGCACCTGAACTGACCCTTTCTCACAGGATTTGGTACCCAGGCGTGTGAAGCTGCATCCAGGCGCTTCCCTCCCCATGCCAGTGTTGGCAGAAAAGCAGAGGGGAGCCAGAACACACAAGGATACAGAGGGGAAAGGAGCTCCTTGCTCCTGGCTTTGGGGGCTTGACAGAGTTTCTCAGACCCAGATGGATCCAGTCAGCAGTTTTGGATACTGAGGTTCAGACCAGGCTTGCAGACTCAGCCTCACAGAAGAAGGAAGGACAGTTTTGCTGGATCTCACCTGCATCTACGTTCTGGGCAGTGGATGAAGGAAACACCTAAATTCCTGTCCAGACAGCTGCATTTCAAGTCTTGAGAGAGACAACTTTTGCTGAACCTGTCAGATAGGGTCTTGCAAAATAAAGCACCCTCTCAGATGGCTGGCTAGCAAATGCCACTGCCCCCACCAGGCCACCAGCTACCTAAAATACAGTTGCAAGCCTGGTGCCTAAGCCAGGCACACCTGCTAATGTTCCACTTTTGTATTTTAACCTCAAGAGAAGCTCTTGTTATGGTGAAGTATATGGGGCAGCAGACCATGGCAGCGGAGCTGAAGCCCATAGATCACAGAGTTAAATATTCTGCTGTGGGCTGAAAGTGAGAGCACACAGTTTCAGCCCATGTGTTGGTGGAAGTTATGAGCACGCGAGAAAAGGGGATTTATAATGAGAACGGCAATTCAACCTCAATTATAGTGCACGACTGTCTGCACACTATAAACTGAAGGTTTAATAATGAGGCAAGAAGGCTGAAGGAGAGAATTTCATTGTGTCTGTTTCACAGCCTGGAATTCTTACTAAATTCATCAGATTACTTGAGTTCTCCTGACAACTGTAGCAGTATAACTAATTTTAAAGGGGTTTATTGTATATTCAGACTGCAGCAGAAGATACGGGCAGAGAAAACCCCATAGCAAAAGAGAGCTCCAGATTGAGGACTATAATGTATATGAGATTTGAAAGAAGTAAGTGCTAAAAGATGTAGACAGCAGTTTTTCAGGGTCCTTAACCTTGATGAATAAATGAATAAAATCCCTTAAAAAATTGCAGTGTTTCTTTCAAGTGGTTTCCAGCATGTTAATGATCAAGAGAAGCTGAGAAAATTGCTGGGAAAGGAGATGACTTTCCTCAATATGCTTTTACCACAGAGACTATGAGACAGACATGAATTGTAAGCAAATAATACGCAAAATATGACAGAGAGGGAAGAACAGAGGCTCTTTATCTGCCCATAATGCATTTGCATACAGATGTGTTGGCTGCAAGATTTTGTGATGCTGCCAAATCAAAGCTTTAATGGAGACTTGGAGCCTTCCAGTTCTGCCCTATTCAGGTACTTAGACAGGACTCCCCTGTATTGCGTTTACCTTACCACACCAAAAGAAAAAGTACCTAATTTGAAAAGGGACACAGAGAATACACAAAAGGCTTTATCCATCACCACAAGCATCCCACTCACCATGTACAACACCCCTCCAGCTAATAGTGAAGACAAAGGGGCCAGAATAGCCCACTCCTCTAATTTCTTATCACCAAAGTCCCCTAAGTATTGCAGAAAAATTTCAAGCCACACCAGTAGAATGCACTACAGAAAAGGGGCATCTCCCCACCTTGTGCCACATGGGAAGGGAATGTCCTGGCATGGCCTTGCCCAAGGAACTGGAGGAAGGTGTAACTGAGGCAGGGAGCATCAGGCACTGACGGGCAACTTGTCTGCTAAAAAATATCCCAGATTCAAAAAGCCGTAAAATGGCAAAGAATAAAGGGGTGCTGAGGGCTAAAATTCTGAAGGTATCATCTCCAGCAGGGTTTTCACCCCTCTGTTTGCTGTCTGACAGTGCTTGAAGACAATGCTCTTGTCTCTCCCTGTCTTTGAACTCTCCCCAGCACCCACACACCCCTCTTCTCTCCTGGCCCCACCAACCTCCAGGTAATAATGTAGCTGATTAGATCTTTCATCATTTTTATTGTTATCCACCCGCAGATTAATAAAACAGCGCTCCCGCTGTTTCTGGCTGACCACATTCCCTAATTTATCATAAAGGCTTAGCCTGAAACACTCGTGTCTGACACGTGGGGGGAGCTGCAGCCCCTGCCAGCCCAGCACAGCTGCGGGAGGGCCGTGGTCCGCAGCAATTCCCGAATTCTCACCTCGCAGAGCACGAGTCAACGCGCCGCAGCCGAGCCGCTAAGGCAAAATTACCAGAGATTGGTACCAGAGTCACAGAGGTGGAAAAATGGGGAGTTAACTCCAGCTCACTGGAGCACACTGCTTCATATCTGTACTGTCTCTTAATATGAGGGAATATGCTCTTAAAGCGCTCCAAATTTTCTGTTTAAAGACAGTAATTGCAAGGGTGGCTTAACATGGCCTCAGGGACTATCCTGTAAGAATTGGAAGACTTGATCCCTTAAAAGTCAAGCTGGAGGAATCGTGAAACTGACACTGGAGTTCCCACACATCCTTACCTTCTTCTTGTATCCTCCCATCCTCTGCCATATCCCTTCCCTTCCTGCTTTGCCTTCCTCCTCTTCAGGGTACTGATTTAAACTCAGAAGAAACGCAAAACTCAAATGTCTTGCAGTCCAAAGGAGGATTTTAACCCACAAACTCAAAGGCAACGTCCCCCAAAATCACACAGAGCTCTACTAAACTAATGGCCTCATTTATTTATTTGAAGCACATGAGCGGCTAAGTGAAGGTGAATTCTTCTTTGGCCAGTGTTATACTGGGAGCAACCGTGACCTATTCACTGTTCTACAACCCAAAGTAACAGAAAAGTGAAGAACTTCTGTCAGGTAAACATTTTCATAGGACTTTTCCTGTTTTAAACTGAACAAAAAGAATTTTCAAATTAGAAAAAGAGAAAAGAAAACCAAAAAGGTGAAAACCTTTTAGTTAAAGAAAAATCAGGGAAAATTCTACAGAGCTGATACTGTTTTATAGAAAGATTCCATTTAATGAAAAAAGTCAATTTTCTGATGAGAAGTATTTTCAGGGGATACATTTCAGTCAGGTCTGTCAGCTGTCACTTGCCTTTCAACCACTGACCAAACCAAAGCAATCTTTGTCTTACAGAGCTGGGGTGTCATTTTGGGAAGAGCTGAGAGTAGCAATTAGTGGGGTAAAGGTGCAATAACAAGATCACACAAAGACAAGTCACCATGAGAGAACAGCCCAAAGGCAGAGCATGTTTGGAAACAGCTCCCTCCCAGCCAGGTGGGCCCTGCCTGGCTCCATGCAGGAACCCAAAGATGTCCAACACAGTCTTCTACCAGACTTTAGCAAAACCTTCATACGAGAAAGAGCCTCAGACCCCCCAAGGTACTGCAGTGACAGTGAGGGAAACAAGGATGGAGCAGGAAAAAGGCAGATAGGGTATGAACTGCCTCCTCCTTGAACACACATGTCCAGCTGGCTCGCATGGCTCTGTGGTAAAGACAAGCATCCTTATACCCTGCAATGCAAGGCCATGGAAAACTGGCATGGTTGCTAGTCTCCCCAGGAAAAGGTCTGAGCTGAGAACATGTAGGAAAAGCCCAGAGCTGCCAGTCCCTTCCAATGAAATACACTTTAATTATTCTGATATCCAAAATATTCTCCTCACTCTCTGCTATTATATGTTTGTTTCTTCTCACTTTCATTTTTTGCTATTCCTTTTCCTCCTCCTCATTTTCAGCTAAGCCACCCAAAATTTCTGTGAGCTGAAGAACCAAGACTGATTTCACACGACTCAAGGCCAAGTCCTTTTGTATGTGTGCGTGTGTGTGTGTGTGTGGTTTTGTCTCTGTTTTATTGGAATCCTGTGCTCACCAGGGCCTGTGAAGGGATAACCCATGAACATCAGGGGCAGTTCCACAGACCCTTCCTCTACACCTTTCTTCACAAAACACACTGGAGCTTAAGAACTTTGAGATTTCTTTCTCCTCTACCTAAATACTCTTCAACGGAGATAAAAGTTAACATTAGAGGGGCACCAGCCAGGTGGAGGGCACATGAAGTACAATTCCATTTACTTTTCCACCTTTCAGAAGCCAGACTTTGGTGACACATATTCCCCTGCTCCTTGTGCCTGATAGTTCATGCATGCTGTCTGACCATCCCTAGACCTGGGTTGTTTTATGTCCTATGTCACCCTCACCTCTTTCTCCCTTCCTCCCACCAAACCTGAGACAGAAAACAGCACTTAGAAAGATTTTCATGAGCTGTTTTTTTTGGAACAGAGACCTAAGCAACAAGTCCCTCATGAGCAAGTGATGCTTTGCCCAACCAAATCCAAAGGAAACCCTGGCAAAGTCAGGCTGAAATGGACCAAATGCAGTTTTTCTTAGCTCTCCCAGCCCAGAGAGGACACGGGTCTAATTCCCAGCTCCCAGCCCAGATCTGCAGTGACAGATGCTGCCTGGAGCTGAAGGAGAAATGATGATGCAGGGCCGTTCCCTTCGCGATGCCGTTCTGTCACCATGGAGGCAGACAGCGTGCTCTCAACAAGTTTATCTGCAAAGTAACATGAAAATTCCTCACAGCAGGAGAGATTTGACAGGACGTGCCTAGCACAGCTTTATAAAAAGGTTTCTTCAAATGCTTCCAAATCCCGTGGATCTTTTTCTTGCTTTATCATCCTTTTCAACATCCTTCTTTCTCTCGCTTTTTCTTTTTTTTAGTGCCTTCACAAGGCACGTTTATCAACATCAAAGCACATTCTCTTACAGCTCAGTTTTTCTCTTCTGAATCCACTTTTGCAAAATCCGAACTACTATTTCTCTCCACACCCAGTGACTTCAGGAATAAAACTTGCCTCTGTGCACAAAATCTTCTTCAAATCTGGGCAGAACTGAGATCGCAAGGCAGGGACGGAGATCCCTTACACAAAGGTGAATTCCTCTGAGACAGAGCATTTGTATTTGATATTCCTGCAAACTCCACTGTGTCTAAGCTAAATTTTGATGGCTACCTCACCTCTGAATTTCTCCTACCTCCCAAACCAAACCAGAGGTTCATGCTGCATTGTCCTCATAGGCTGCATTCAGGATGTTCAGCCCAGACAAACAAGTGCTTTGCTCTGTGCTGCTATCACCAGAGAGATGCTGGAGGCTCGGTCCTGCCTGCACTGCAATTGCCAAGTCCTTTCCGAGCAGTTTCCTGGGCAGCTCAGCCAGCCTACCCACACGATAGGGCAGTGCTGAAATGCTGAAACCTGGGGTTCCCTCCCCACGTAGCCCTCAGGCCCCCTCAGGATACTCTAGCTGTATCTACACAGCTGATGTGAAGGAAAATTTGGGCCCAAGAACAGGTCTAAGCCTCCAGCCCCACACCCTCAAAGCTGCTAAACCTTCTCCTCCTCTCCCTGATTTCTTCCATTTTAAGGAAGAGCTCAGCCATGTTCTGTCAAGCTCTAGAAATGTGAATGTGTCTACATGGCATAGGTGGGAAAATTTTCAAGGCCCAGACTGGTCTGCAGCTGCGTTCCAGACCAGATGACTTCACATAGGTCTGCCTTCATTAAAAACACCAAGGCAATCCCACAGGATCTTTAAAATCCAAACCTGGATCACCTGGCAATCCCCACCCAGCAGAGCCTTACCTCTCTTCTCCTCTGCACTGGCACTGCCATGGGCACAGTGGTAGCTTCAGAGCGGTGTTCTCCACTTTTTAGCAAATTTCATTTGGCAACTGGCCATGGGAAGGGTGGAAACTGAGTTAAAGGATGTAAAGTCACCCTCCTCAGTGCATAAAGGACTGTGTGTGTCTCATGGATGGAAACTGAGTTAAAGGATGTGCAGCCACCCTCTTCAGTGAGTAAAGGGCTGTGTGTGTATCATGGATGGAAACTGAGTTAAAGGATGTGCAGCCACCCTCTTCAGTGAGTAAAGGGCTGTGTGTGTATCATAGATGGAAACTGAGTTAAAGGACGTGCAGCCACCCTCCTCAGTGCATAAAGGGCTGCGTGTGTCGGGGTGGGGATGGGAGAAGGTGAAAGGGTAGTTGGAACTGTGAAGTTTGAAGGTGAAAAAAGTCTTTATATCTGGATTAGTGGAGTCCTGGGGCCTTCAAAAATAGTTAAAATTCCCTTTTTTGAGTAATGGAGAAGTAGTTTGCATTGATCTTAAGAATTTGCTTATAGTTTTCCCTGGAGTTCAATGTACTGGGGAGTGCAAAGCTGACACAGCTCAAAAGTTTTATGAACCTCAGGTAACAGCGTGAAAGGAAATTTTAATAAATATTACATTTATTTAAATTTAATTTCTTTCCTTGTTAATAATAAAAGCCAACCTTGGTCTTCTGGGCTTTTCTCATATGCCTGCTTAATACAGCAGCGAAATCGTGGAATTATTTATATTTTAACTTCATTTTCAGTAAATCGTCAATCATTCACCTTTCAAAAGCATTAAATTCAGAGACGAACAGCAGGGGAGAGGGAGACTGAAAAATAAATATTGACTTTCAGGGGTTTGTTTTCGGTTTTTTTAAGAACAGGGTTAGAAATAGAAGCTGTTGTGAGTGATGAGTAAAAGCACAGAAAAAGGAAAAGACATTTGTGCCTATAGATTTCTCCCCATCATAGTCCTGCAACTCTGTTTCTGCTTTGTTTGCAGGAAGCCACAGCAGTACTTATGGGTAGTGGCCCTTGCTGGCCTAAAGATGCACTTGGCTGAAAATTTTGGGTCTTCTTATCATTGGGTAAATGATCTTCCTTACACAGGACACCCACTAGTAGCCATAGATACTGGTATGGTCAGCAGCAGCAGAGATCCCAAAGAAAACCTAAGAAAAAGGAATGACAGAATTGGGAAATCCACCAGGATTACAGTACTGTGACATTTATGTCGTGTGAAGATTCCACAGATTCTTCCCTTCAAGTTCAGTATCCCAGTCAATGCCTAAAGATAATGACAGCCTCTTGCTACAGGAGTCTGCTGTCCCCTGAGACAGAAGGATTCCAGCCACCTGTCCCCTTGGCTGCTCTAGAAACCTTCTGAAGGGTTCTTGCTGGTCTGTGAGTGACAGCATCTCCTCAATCCCCAAGCAACATCCACCCTCTGCACCAAACTCTCTGGCTATTCCCCCCCTAAACCACCTGAAATCCCAGCCTGTGCAGGCTAAGACACATCAAAGGGGCTAAACACGGCCTGGCAGATAGGTGGAGAGGAGGCAAAGACCATAACTCATGTGTTGTGCTCGTTGCTCCCTCAGGGAACACTCAAGTCAGAGCCAAAGAGCACAGCAAGGGGAGCCCGGCCTTCAATATGGGCTTCACAGAATCACAGAAATTCTAGGTTGGAAGAGACCTTTAAGATCATCGAGTCCAACCCATGTTCTAACACCTCAACTAGATCATGGCACCAAGTGCCACATCCAGGCTTTTTTTGAATACATCTAGGGATGGTGACTCCACCACCTCCCTGGGCAGATGATTCCAGTATTTGACCACTCTTTCTGTGAAAAACTTCCTCCTTAATTCTAGTCTGTATCTTCCTTGGCACAGCTTGAGACTGCACCCCAGTGAGCCATCACCTGACAGGCTGGGCTCAACTGCAGCCACACAGCCTCGCTTCAAGGCCTCTGCAGGGGAAATCTCTCCCAAACCCTTTGGCAATTTGTTCCTAGAGACAATGACCAGCACAACAAGTGCCTGGATCCCTGTATTTGTGTTCAGCTTGTGGGCACAGGCCTGTCTTGTGCCCTTCTTTCTCTTGGAGGTTTAAGAGCCCTCTACAGCAGGTGCACACACACAGCAAGCTGCCACTCCAGCTCGCTGATGAGCTGAACAAATAGCTCTCTTGGAAGCATTTTCTCCAGCCCAGATTTGTGTGGGTTTCTGCATCCTCTCCAATTTCGTGTTTTTCTTAACAAAGCACATGTCCCCAGACTGGAGATGGGTGTTGTTTCTGTTGTCCAACCCCCTTCCAAAGGTAAAATGAGTTTCACCAGTTTCCTTCAAGCTGACACCAACTGGTCCCACCACCATACTGAGAGCACAGGTCCAGACCAAAGACCTTCCTTTAGGGCCTCTAAATCACCTTCAGGGACATTGCCTCCTGCACCCTGGGGCTGGGCAGCTGGGAAGCAGCTTGGCAGAGAAGGACCTGGGGGTCCTGGTGAACACCAAGCTGAGCACGAGCCGTCAATGTGCCCCTGTCACAAACAAGGCCACCAGGCTCCTGGGCTGATCACTGCCAGCAGATGGAGAGAGGAGATCCTCCTCCCCTGCCCAGCACAGGTCAGACAGACCTGGAGTGCTCTGTCCAGCTCTCTGATACCCCACTATCAGTGAACTGCATATCGGAACAAGCCCCACAAAGGGCCACAAAAATTACAAATGAATTGGGGCATCTGATGTGTGAGGGGAAAACTGAGAGTTGCATTGGCCAGTGTGTTGAAGAGATTGGGACCTTAAGAGGATCTTATCAATAAGTATAAATACATGGTGGGTACAAGTAAAGAAGACAGATCCAGAATCTTCTCTATGGGGCCGAGAAAAGGCCAAAGAGTGCAAACTGAAATACAAGAAATTCCATTTAAATACATGAATAAGCTCTTTTTAACTATGATCATGCTAAAACACTGCAACAAATTCCTAGAGAGGTTGTAGAGTCTCCTTCTTTGGACATATTCAAAACACAACTGGCTGTGGTCCTGAGCAGCCTGCTCTGGCTGCCCCTATTCTGAGCAGAAGGGGTTGGAGCAGATGAACCCCAGG